>NC_053118.1:35219483-35529483 GCF_010015445.1 Perca fluviatilis
ATCGAAGTCCGATCGAAATCGAAACCGATTCCATCCATATATCCATCGAAAAGTATCGGAAAAGTCATAGATAAAATCGAAGTAAAACATAGTATAGAAATCGGAAACAGAGAAAAGTCAATCGAAAAAGCTCATAGTATCGTAAAAGTCAAACATTATAGTCGAAAAAGTCACAGTATCGAAAAGTCGCATTATAGTAAACGAAAAGTCACAGTATAGTAAGATCTAAAAAGTCGTGAAGTATTAAAAGTCAATAGTATAAAAGTCACTTTGAGAAGTCGAAAAAGTCGGCAGCCCGAAAAGTTCATTATAAAAGTCGAAAAAGTCATAGTGCATGTTGAAAAGTCATAGTATGTCGAAAAGTCATAGTATAGTAAGTCAAAGTCACAGTATAGTAATCGGGAAAGCCCATAGTATGGTAAATTCCGAAAAGTCATATTATAGTGTTCTTAAAAAAGTCACAGTATTAAAATCGAAAAGTCATATATTATGTTAAAAGTCGAAAAAGTCACAGTATAGTAAGCCCAAAGTCAATAGTATAAGTCTAAAAAGTCATTTTTTGTTAGTAAGTCGAAAAGTCATATTATAGTGGAAAAAAAAAAGTCACAGTAGATAAGCCCAAAGTCATAAGCAGCATGGTGGAAATCGAAAGTCATAGTAATGGTAAGTCGAAGCGCTTCCATTATTAGTAAGTGGAAAAAATCAAAATTATAGAAACGGAAGTCAGCATTAAGTCGAAAAATCGTCGCATAAAAATCTAAAAAAGTCATAGTATAGTAAAAAAGTCACAGTATAGTAATCGGAAAAGTCATCATATGCATAGAAATCGAAAAGCCCACAGCATAGTAAGTCGAAAAGTCATTATAGTAAGCCCAAAAAGTCATATTAGTAAGTCTAAAAAGTCATATATAGTCTAAAAGTCATAGTATAGTAAACGGAAAGTCACCAGTAGTGATGGTGTTGAAAAAGTCATAGTATAAGCCCGAAAAGTCATAGTATAGTTAAAACGAAAAAAGTCAACACAGTATAGTAAGTCGGAAAGTCATATTGGTAACGAAAAGTCAGCGCATAAAAAATCGGTGCGTTCGCGATATAGTAAGCCCAAAAAAAGTTTTTCACCAGTATAGTAAGTCGGTGGAAACATTTATAGTATCTAAAAAAAGTTCGCTGTATTAGTAAGCCTGAAAAGTCATAGTATAGTGTTTAAAAGTATTCCAAAAAAGTCATATTATAGTAACGAAAAGCCCACAGTTATAGTAAGCCCGAAAAGTCATAGTATTAGTAAAACGGAAAAGCTCCATAGTATAGATCTTAAAAAGTCATATGCCGAAACCCAACGTAGAAACCCACAGGGGGAAGCGGGGGCGAAAAAAGCCCCACGGCAAGCCCAAAAGCCCACATGCCCAAGCATAGTGAGCGAAGAGCCCGAAAAAAAAAGCCCACAGCCCAGGCCAAAAGCCCAAAAAAAAAAAAAAAACAGAGCAGTGGCAGCCCGAAAAAGCCCGCGTGCCCCCCAAGCCAGCAACAGCCCCTGCCCCACCATAAGCGTGAAAAAAAAGCCCATAAGGTGCATAGGTGGCTGAAAAAAGCCCACAGAGGCATCGTGGGGAGCCCATGGGGTGAGCAGGGAAAATACAGAAAGGAAAAAGGTAAGAAAGGAACAAAAGGAAAAAGCCGGAGAAACAAAAACAAAAGGAAGAGCAGCCCACAGACAGAAAAGAAAAAAGAAAAAAAAAAGAAAAGGAAGAAAGAGAAAGGGAAGGAAACAGGAAAGGAAAAGGAGGAAAAAGAAGAAGAAAAAGGAAGGGGAAGAGGAAAGACAGGAGGGAAACAAGGAAGGAAATGGAGAACAAGGAAATGGAAAGGAAATAGGAAATGAAAAGAGGAAAGGAAAGAGGAAAGGAAAGAAATGGAGGAAATGAAAAGGAAGAGGAAAGAAAGAAGGAGGAATGGAAAAGGAAATGGAAAAGGAAAGGGAAGGGAGAGGAAGGAGAAAGGAGAAAGAAAAGGAAGAAGGGGAAATGAAATAGGAAATGAAGGAATGAAAGGAAGGAAATAGGAAATGGAAGGAAAGGGAAAGAAAAGGAAGGAAGGAAAGGAGCGGGAAGGAGCGTGCAAAAAAATCATCAAAAAGCAAGCGAAAAAAGTCATCTCCATAGTAACGCAAAAAGGCCCATTAGTAAACAAAAGCGGAAAAAAGTAAGTATAAAAGGAAAAAGAGGATAGTAAGTCCAAAAAGTCACAGTATAGACCAAAGATAAATTAAAAAATAGTTGTATAGTGAAACACAGTATAGTGTAAAAAACAATACAAAAAAAAGACGTATAGAGTCCGAAAAAAGCACAAAGAAGAAAAAAGCAAAAAAAAAGTCACAGTATAGTAATCCAAAAAATCATTTTAGTAAGTATAAAAGAAATAAAAAAAGTCATTATAGTAGTAAAGTGAAAAAAGATAAACCGAAAAGTCATAGGTAAGGAATAGAGAGAAAAGTCACAGTAGTATTATAGTAAAAAATATAAAACGCAAAAGTCACAGTATAAAAAGCATAAGGAAAAAGAAAGCAAAAAAAATAAGGGGAGGTAGAGAAAAAAAGTACGGAAAAATATAGTAAGAAAAAACAGGTAAGTGAAAAGTAGTGCGTAAGTAGGGAAATCGTTTAAAAAAAGAGTATAAAAAAAAAAGAACAGGTAACAAAAACAAAATATAGTAAAATTATATCCAAAAATGTAAAAGAGAAAAAAAGGTTAAAAGTGAGGGAAAAAGAATGTGAGGAAAAAAGAAAGTCACAGGACAACATAAAAAAAAATAGAAGGGAAAAGGCGAGAGATCGAAAGGAGGGCCACAGAAGAGGATAAACGGTCAGTGAAACGAACAGGGAGAGAGTAAAGGAGAAAGAGGGGGAGAGTAAGGAAAGAGAGTCGTAAAGGTAAGAGGTGTGGTACAGTCCTAGTGTGGTACAGTCCTAGTGTGGTATAGTCCTAGTGTGGTATAGTCCTAGTGTGGTACAGTCCTAGTGTGGTATAGTCCTAGTATGGTACAGTCCTAGTGTGGTACAGTCCTAGTGTGGTATAGTCCTAGTGTGGTATAGTCCTAGTATGGTACAGTCCTAGTGTGGTATAGTCCTAGTGTGGTATAGTCCTAGTATGGTATAGTCCTAGTGTGGTACAGTCCTAGTGTGGTATATTCCTAGTGTGGTATAGTCCTAGTGTGGTATAGTCCTAGTGTGGTATAGTCCTAGTGTGGTATAGTCCTAGTATGGTACAGTCCTAGTGTGGTATAGTCCTAGTGTGGTACAGTCCTAGTGTGGTACAGTCCTAGTGTGGTACAGTCCTAGTGTGGTATAGTCCTAGTGTGGTATAGTCCTAGTATGGTACAGTCCTAGTGTGGTATAGTCCTAGTGTGGTACAGTCCTAGTATGGTACAGTCCTAGTGTGGTACAGTCCTAGTGTGGTACAGTCCTAGTGTGGTACAGTCCTAGTATGGTACAGTCCTAGTGTGGTATAGTAATTTGATGCTTGTGTAGGTAAAGTGCATTTTGAAGCATTTGTTGTAGATCTTTTATGTCAGATCGTATTAACACTCGAGTCCAGCAGAGAGAAGGCTTTTATTTGACTTTTCTTTGAATATTAAAATGAATGTAATTGATGTCCTGTTGTCGTTCCTCCAGGTGTGTCGTTACCAACGACGGGCTGAGCTCCGACCTGCAGGTGTGGACCGTCGGAGGAGACGACAGCGGTGAGTTCAAACCTGTGTGAAACCGTGAAGAATAGACCGTTTATTTATGGTTCATTTAATCCGCCACGATACACGTTTCTCACTTTACCTGAAAGCATCTCGAAGGTTTGTTACCATAATACAAAACAAAAAAAAACATACAAAACTAGAGGTGTGAATCTTCATTCATCTCCCGATTCGATTCGATTACGATTATCATGTCAGCGATTTAATTCGATTCGATATCTCGATGCATCACGATGCGCCAAATAAACTTTTCTATTAAAGTCATGTAGGATATTTAATTCATAGCTTTTCAAGCTTCAAAAACCAAACATTCTGCAGCGCTCTAATACTAAATAACTTGGATACATAAGCCTATACAGCACTGAGCACATGGCACCTCCTGAATGTGCAAAACACACCAGAATATGTAAACAGAAATGTTGTGAGGCCGACATTAAATTATAAACTGAAATAACAGATTATGAGCCGGCTGATTATCGATGCAGCATCGTCCATGTCCACGATACGATGCATTGATTATTTGATTAATTTCAACACCTCTATACAAAACATAATTGTTAACATTTTTTACAACTGAATTCCCACGGGACTTCAGCGCGAGACTACAGCTAGCCGTCTGTAACACTATTTTACTGTACAGGGCACAAACATAATTTGGTCCGTTTCCATGTAGTTACATAGTCACTAAAATGGCCATAACCACTACAGTGCTCAATTACCTATTTTTGAGGGGGAAATAAAATAAAAAATTTCGCTGCGAAGGGATGAACGGTCTTCTGGAGCAGTGGTTCTCAAACTTTTTTCATTGATGTAGCCCTTTTGAATTGTTTCTTTAAGCCGAGTACCCCCTGACCAGTGCTAATCATTTTTGGTAGAAAAGAGGTCTATATAAAGAGGAACAGTACAGCGCTGTCAGAGATAGATTTACTAAACAACAGCCTTGGAAAAAAGATGGTAGAAAGAAGGAAGGAAGTAGCCTAACGCAAAAACAGGTCGAAAATAGTATCAAACACTTCAAAAACAGTGACATAACTTTGAAAAAAGTGAGAAACTTCTCCCAGAGAAAATGTAGAAGGAAGGAAGGCAAGAATAGGTCCAAAGAAGGCGACACAAATGTCACATTTTTGGTAGGAAAAAAAGTCTACATAAAGAGGAACAATGTTCTGGACAACAGCCTTGTAACTATTAAACATTTTGTTAAATATCTCACGTACCCCCCAAGCAGCAGAGATCTTCAACAGGGGGTCCTGGACCCCTAGGGGGTCCTCAGAGTCACTGCAGGGGGGCCTCCAAATTATTGTTTTATTTTGAATGTTCTTTCAAAAATTAAAATGTCTTAACAAGAATCCAACATGTTATTAGCAAATATAAATTCCCTCTCCTTACTGGCCTATCAGAGTAAGGTAGTCAATAAGGTAGCCATCCACAGATACAGTTAATAAGGATTCACTGTGCCACAGGTATGTTTAACATTAAAAGATGATATATAAAGTCATGTCAACAATTATTATTTTAATAGCGTAGTAGATGTGCAAAAAAAGGTATGTATAAAGGCTTTAGGCCACCCTACACACTTTTGTAGGCCCAGTTTAACATGCAACTTAATTGTATACAACACATGTAGTAGGGGGTCCCTGCTCCATCTCTCTTTCAGTTAAGGGGTCCTTGGTTTAAAAACCGTTGAAGAGCCCTGCCCTACAGTCTTCCAAAGTACCCCTAGGGGTACACATATACCCCTTTTGAGAAACACTGTTCTGGAGGTCATCCACCAGACCAGCGGGCGCTCGTTGGATTGTTGTCTGCCGCGGTAAGCCAGCAGGGCGGGCGGGCAGGAAGAAGAAGCGCTGTAGAGGTAGAGGATTCCAACAGCGGGACATTAAGCAGTCTGCAGCTGTGGTGCGTTCACTTGAAACTAGTAAGCCTCGTGGTGCATTCAAAGTTATTGTAAAATACCCTATTCCCTATTACTATTATTTTTTTAAGTATCTGTTCAGGCACTGTTTTAAAAGTATCGTTTTAGCACCGGTATGGCACGGTACGGCATGGCAGCACGGTGGCTCAGTGGTTAGCACTTCTGCCTCACAGCAAGAAGGTTCTGGGTTCGAACCCAGGTCATTCTGGGTCTGTCTGTGTGGAGTTTGCATGTTCTCCCCGTGTTTGTGGGTGCTCCGGTTTCTTCCCACCATAAAGACATGCATGCTACTAGGACTAGGACTACAGTTGAAAATTAGCCGACTGGCTAACACTGGCGCGTTTACAGAGATGTTGATTAATGTGCATTGTTCTAATCTAAATAAATAAATCAAAATCGTGCAAAAAACCAAACGATACCCAACCCTACTCATGACAGTGTCACTCTTATGTAGATACCTTCAAGTAAAGTGTAACCCCATTTTCTTTCCCCTCTTTTTTGTTATAAGTGAAATTATCGATTCTTCTTCTGTTGATTCTCAACAGACGTGATCAGACGAACAGGAAGCGTGAAGGGGACGAGGAGTGTGTCAGCGGGAGGCAGCAGGATCGCCGCGCCGCTCTCGTCGCAAGTTCTTCACGGAGCTCGAAGCAGCGACATCCAGCTGACTGAGCTGACCTCAGGACAGAGTCTGTACACACTCGGTAAGAGGAGTCGTAGTAAAGTCTGAAAGGTCAGAGGATAATACATACTGAAAGGTCAGAGGATAATACATACCTGTGAAAATCGCCTTTTTGAATGGGAAAATGTCATCCACGTGAATCGTGTAGATCCGAAGAGTTTTTATTTATTTTTGGGCTCGAGACCCGGTGCTAATACGGCACTGGTGCCTTAACGACCGTTATATACCGGACCGAATAGCAACTTGGATTTCGGTGCCTTGTTTAGGTGCCACTTAAATGCCTGCGCTTCTCTCTGATGCTCCGAAAACGGACGTTAGAGGGAACTGAAACATCGCCGCACGGGACGCTAGTTAACACTACACTCCACAGCAGGTAACGTTAGCCTACCGTTAGCTAGCAGCAGGTAACGTTAGCCTACCGTTAGCTAGCAGCTGGAGTAAACACGGTTAAAATGCTGAGAGCTAAACGGTGTAAAAGTGTGTCTGTATTTCACTGGAGAGGATTCTAACACCAGACTGTAGCTGCCGTTGTTGTCTGAAAAACAACTCAGATGTTGCGTTCACTTGAAATTCGCCTCGCCAGCCTTGCGCTGCATTCAAAGTTGTTGTAAAATACCCTTTTCCCATCCAGTGGTTGTTTTTGTCGTTTAACAGGAATTTACTGGTGAAATAAGTTATTGTTATAAGTAATTGTTATACCATTTTTAATAAATCATTTAATTTTCGTTTTGGGCTCCTTTTTTATTCTTTAGATCAACTATTTTATATATATATATATATATATATATATATATATATATATATATATATATATATATATATATATATATATATATTAGGGATGAAAATGGCCCAAAAGGGCATTTTCGGCCGAAATACTTTTATCACCGAAACAATACGGCCGAAAATGTTGTGATGACACAAACAGACACCGCGACCTGCACGTGTGTCAGTACCCGATCCGTTCCACCTGCAAAGCGTCTCCTAGGCAACGAGGTTGAGACGGACCACGGAGTGAAAACGATGAAAAGTGCTCTTAGAGTCTGTCAGCACACGTTTCAGTGAGATCTATTCGGATCCTCAGCACGCCATCGCGACTGTAACTTGATCCGCGTAAGCAACACCATTACTTGGATGCGGAAATAAAGCAGGGCGCACGAGAAGTGATCCAGGCCGCGATGGATGCGGAGAACCAGCGTGGAGACGGAGACGGAGCAGCGCCCAGCGCAGGAGGAGATCAGAGCGCAGAAACAAAGACTCGTCTCTCTGCACCAGATGAGGGGCATGCACCCTCGTTGTCTGATATGTTCAGTGAAATCCTGCAAGAAAGTGCCTCAAATAATAATAATTATAATAACAATAGGGAAGCTATTCTGTTCTTAGGCTTCTGTATACTGTATGTGACTATCAGATTGTAGCCATATTTCTGCTAGATATTTTTTTTATTAAACTTTAATATTAATTTATACAATTGCCATGCCTTGATTAAAGTAAAGTAAAGATTCTCAATAGAATCAGACTTCAAGGAAGTTCACTTCCTGCTGAAACACATTGACGTTTTTTAATCCATTGAGAATGTGCCGGATGGTATAAAGGCATTTTACATTTTTGGGGAATTTGGATTTTTCCCCTTGATGCCTATTGGATCTGTTCATGCCCCCTACCAAAGAGCAAACACTAGTTCCAAGAAGCTCTTCGGTTCTTCATAGTATTTTATAATTTTATTTGAAGCTGTTCATTTAATTTCAGGGTACAGAGTAGCAGAAAAATATTTATATTACATATATTTATTAATGGAAGTTAGGGCTGGGCGATAAGAAGAAGATCAGATGTCATGATATTCTCGACCAAATACCTCGATATCGATATTGCGGCGATATTCTAGGGTTGACAATTGGTGCTTTAAGAAAATATCTTCACACTTATATTTTTTTATAAATAATCATCAGTAATGTGGACATAATGTCTAAGTGGGGTAAAGCCAAATAATAGAACAGCTAGAACAGTCTTTAAATAATCTATTAACTTTAATTTCTTATACTGCACTGTAACTTTTATTCTTATACTGCACTATCAATTTTATTCTTGTCTTTTAATGTTTTTAATTTGTTTATTAATGTTTTTAAATTGTTTTCAATTGTTTTTAACTGCTCTTTAATGTTTTATGTAAAGCACTTTGAATTGCCCTGTTGCTGAAATGTGCTCTACAAATAAAGCTGCCTTGCCTTGCCTTGGTAAGTTCAGAAAAGAACATCACTTTACTGTAATGCTGCCTTTAAAACCAGGAAAAGACACCACTTCTGTCATATCCGGATATTACGATATCCAAAATCTTAATCGATATCTAGTCTCATATCACGATAACGATATAATATTGATATATTGCCCAGACCTAATGGAAGCACACGTTGAAGTGTAAGCAAAGAGTCAACGATTGAAATGTATTATTTTATTTCCTATATTTTATCTTTCAGTGGATCAGCGTCAGGCCTGCTGAGTGTTTATAACACAACACGAGTTCTTTTGTGTCCTTTCGTCCCGACAGAGACCGACTCGGCCGAGCCTCTGAGTTCTCTACAGTTTGTGAGCGACGCCGTCTTCCTCGCCGGCGGCTGTAACGGCGACGTTTACATCGCCGACACTCGGACGTCTGCGGCGCCCCAGCTGTGCCCCGGACCGGCGTCTCGGGGGGAATCGGTCCTCTGGTGGACGGACGCCTCGGCCGGCAGGGTCGTCAGACTCTCCTCGTCTGGACGGGCGGTGATTTCGGACCTGAGGGACCTGGGAGAAGCTGTGAGCGCGGCTCAGCTGGACGTCCAATCACGTCGCTGCAACCTGGATGATGTCAGAGTCTCGTGGGCTCCGGCGCTGGACGACTGTATCGCAGTGTCGGGTGAGTTAACGGTTACAGAGTAATCCAGCTGATAGAGGGAGGGAGGGAGGGGGAGGGAAGAAAGAGAGAGGGGGAGGGGAGGAGAGAGAGAGAGAGAGAGAGGGAGGAGAGAAAGAACGAGAGGGGAGAGAGAGAGAAGGGGAGGAGAGAGAGGAAGGGAGGGAAGAAAGAGAGAGAGAGAAGGAGGGGAGAGAGAGGAGAGAGAGAGGGAAGAAAGAGGGAGGGAGGGGAGAGAGGGGTGGAGGGAAGAGAGGGAGGAGAGAAAGAACCGAGAGGGGAGAGAGAGAGAGAGAGAAGGGGAGGGAGAGGGAAGAGAGGGGAGGGAAGAAAGAGAGAGGGGAGGAGGAGAGAGAGAGAGAGAGAGAGAGGAGGAGAAAGAACGAGAGGGAGAGAGAGAGAGAGAAGGGGGGGGAGGGAGAGAGAGGAAGGGAGGGGAGAGAGAGAGAGAGAGAAGGGGAGGGAGAGAGAGAGAGAGAGAGGGAAGAAAGAGGGAGGGGAGGGGAGAGAGAGGTGGGAGGGAAGAGAGAGGGGGAGGAGAGAAAGAACGAGGGGGGAGAGAGAGAGAGAGAGAAGGGGGGAGGGAGAGGGAAGAGAGGGGGAGGGAAGAAAGAGAGAGGGGGAAGGGAGAGAGAGAGGGAGGAAAGAGAACGAGAGAGAGGGAGGGAAGAGAGAGGGGGAGAGAGAGAGAGGGGAGGGAAGAGAGAAGGGAGGGGAGAGAGGAGAGAGAGAGGGAGAGGGGAAGAGAGGAAGAGGGGAAGAAAGAGAGAGGGGGAGAAGAGTGAGGGGAAGAGAGGGGAGGGAAGAAAGAGAGAGGGGGAGGGAGGAGAGAGAGAGTGAGGGAAGAGAGAGGGAAGAGAGGGAAGAAAGAGAGAGGGGAGAGAGAGGGATAAATGGAAATAAGCAATGGAGGGAGAGAGATGGAGGTAGAGGAGTAGAGGGAGGAGAGAGTTTGAGAATACAACTGTTGTAAAGTCTTCCCCTCTGTCTGTCTGTCTGTCTGTCTTTCTGTCTGTCTGTATGCCTGTCTGTATGCCTGCCTGCCTGCCTGTCTGTCTGTCTGTCTGTCTGCCTGTCTGTCTGTCTGCCTGCCTGCAGGTTTCAGCGCAGCGGTTCAGGTCTATAAAACCTCCGTGTGGAGTGCGGAGCGGCAGGACGTCCGGCCGCTGTTCGAGCACCGCGGTCACTCCGTGTCCTCGCGGTCCGGCGACCACGTCTTCGCCACCGCCCACGTCTGGCACCCCGAGCGGCCGCGCACGCTGCTGTCCGCGGCCTCGGACGGCTCCGTGCACGTGTGGGACTGGGTCGACCAATCGGAGCTCTAGTTCACCCTGAGAGGAGCGGATGGTTATCTCGGTGAACTTCAGGAACATTACGAAAACAAAGACCGGATTACTAACGTGGCGTTGGTTTCAATCTGTACCGCCTCCACTTCTCATGATGGGGTGAAGAGATGAAAAACAAACAAATGGAGCAAAATCACACGTTTCTATATTAAATCTACACAAGATTAGATCAGAGAACATCTCTCAGTAAACGGGAGAAACATGAACAGAACTTGGTTTAAATTGCTGTTGGATTAAACTGCTCTAATTTAATACCAATCTAAATGGATGTTTAGTTTTAACAGCACATATGTCTTGAAAATTGAATTCACTAAATATATTTTCATTGCAATGAGCTGGAGGAAACGGACAGTTTACCCAAATCACAAATTTCATTTTCTTACATCTAAAATCTTACGGTAAGAAGATTTCTCCTGTAGAAATCATCTATTAAAACTTAACAGTGACTACGTTTACAAGCTGTCAATTTTCGGGTTATGGTCGGGTTAAGGTCACTGTTCGGGTTTCTGAAACATTCGGAATAACCCGTTTACATGCGTGAGCAGAGAGAGTTACTCCTACATGGAATCTGTAATCAAATGGCAATATCCCGATGTAAACGGCGACGCACGGTTAGCGTCTGGACGTAGCCTACGGACAACCTTAAGACACAATAACTTTTCGGTCACCTTCTTATAAATCTCACTATCTCGGTACTTTCTGCCGTCAACAAAAGACATTATATTATTATATTATATTCATGGTTTTCACCACACTGATGAAGAAATCGGTTTCCTCCTCGCTCCAAAAGTGTGGTGCTGTGCTGCGTCTCGCCATGTTTACCTCTACTTCTTGTTTACTTCCGGTATACTGCACGCAGGTTTTCTGCATTGACATATATATAACTATATTATTATAGTATATAATTATTATTATAATAACTATGTTTTCTGGCGCATACAAGAAGTTCCTCTACTCAAAAGACCGAGATTCCTTGCGAATAGAACATGCGCAGAACACAAATCAATGTTCCTTTTGATGGAGATATGCCGATACGCGTTTACATGACCAAAATTTCGGGTTAGAAAAGGGGTAACCCAGGTAGCATATTCGGGTTTTTAAAAACCGGAATATGAGCATATTCGGGTTTTTGCCGGTGTTTACATGGCCGTGCGCGACCGGGTTATTGCTAATATTCCGGTTTTGAACGGGTTATTGGCTGCATGTAAACGTAGTCACTGTTTCTTCAAAGAGAATGTTTTAAATTCTCTAAGGAGCACAAAATAAATAGCATTTAGCTATTGTGTAAGGATGGATTGCTTACCTTTTTTACACCTGTAACTTGAGTGACTGTGTGTGTGTTGGGCTCTGAATGCTGCCAAAACACGGGTGACCAACTCTCAACACTGTGCCTGAACGCATCCTGTGTGTAGACACTGCAAGACAACAACAAAAAAATGCAATTAAATTCCATATAGACTTCAAACCCCGAGCTCCAGTCTTTGAAAAGGCCTGATGAAAGCGTTAGAACATTAGTTCATTAAATTATTCAGCACCAAGCATGTTTCCTAAAAAGCACAGTAGGTGTTCGATAAACTAATCATTTCCACCCACAGTATTCCTAATGATACCCCAAATTACTACATTAAAATGCTAAAGTTTTGAAGCTGAAGCCTGTAAAATCCATCGGATTTATGTCAAATACAACCTTTTGGTTTTGAGCATATTAAATCTGCGTTGCGAGCGGACAGATGGAGTTCGGCTGGTAATGACGGTGATAAAAGGCAATTAAGTAATTTCAGGGGCATAAATGACTAGTTTCAGGGAACAGTCGGAGGTAATTTAAGGGTGCAATTACAATAACGGAGACGGAGCTGAACATTTTATAAATCAGTTACCAGATTTAGATGATTTATTAAAAGCTTTACCTTCTGACTGCTTCCAGGGTCTTCGGTAACCAGGTCACTCTTCGGATCCCACAGGGAGACACACGCACACGCACGCACGCACACACACACACACACACACACACAGTACACGTCAGTCCATCTTTTTTTGTCCAAATTAATATGCAAAGTAGTGTCTTAACTTCCTGGAGAAAAGCCTGAAATGTCAGTGTTATATTTCAAAGTAAAGGCCTACCACTGCCCTGCCATTAAAAATGGATTTATATCTGAATTAAAGCTGCAGTGTTTCACCTATAATCACCAAATAAGTACAGAAAAATCTGCGTTTCCTCTGTATTCGTTCAGCGGGGCGCCAACGGTGGTTAGTTCACGGCTGTTATCTCTACCGCTAAAGTCAGTCGAACAGGTGAAGAGAAGATAACGTTGTCGGTAGTGAGCGAGACGCCAGCGTGCTGAGCTGGACCTGTTTTGCCCTCGTTGTTCTCCGTGAAGTTTGCTGGAAGTGGCGTAGCGTATTTCATGGAGTGAGCACTGTGCTGGTCTCTGCAAAAAATAAATAACAGAAATAAACCTTTTTAAATGCTGCGTTGCTGGCAGGGTTCAACGTTAAGGTTTTTGTTTTTTAACTTCCCATTCTGCAACCCAAGAAAACTCCTTCTTCCAGGACGCTTGAAACACTCGTTTGGCTTTGGCTTGTTAGCGGCCATCTTCTTCTTCTTCTAACAAGACAGTCGCCAGTCGCTAGGGCTTTGACTTTTGCCCAAAAATCATATTCGAAGTTCGTTTGTTTATTAATATTCTAATATTTATTAATAATATTTTGATAATAATGATGTTTTCAGAAGAAAAACACACTGCCACGGCTGTTTTTTTTAATTAAAAGTCAGACCCTGGATTAAACACAAACCGTGTGCTTTCGACAGGAAGTTGGGAGCTTTCACCGTAGCCTACGTAGGTGGTCTGATGGTTGTACTTGTTGTGTGTGTGTGTGTGTGTGTGTGTGTGTGTGTGTGTGTTAGAGTGAGAGAGTGACGGTGATTACCAGTAGCTTCGGAGCGAGTAGCGACTCTAGAGTCACAGTGAGAGAAACAAAGAGTCTCCTCTGTTCTTTCTGACCACGGTGGGAAACCTGGCGCAGTAAAAGTTAACCCTCTCCTTGATGTCATGCTGTTTATAGAGAAGGAGAACCAGGAAATGAGTTGGGGGATGCAACGCTACCAAGTAGTTCCATTTTGAAATGCGTGAAAAAGCCTCGGAAACGTTTACAAGCAAACACATTTAATAAAAAATAATGCCCATAACAGGTTCGAATATTAAGGGCTGCCTAATATTCGTTCGAATATCATTTGTTTTAAATATTCAAATTATATTCGAATAACGAAGTCTGGAGTCAAAGCCCTACCAGTCACGCGTCGCTAGGGGCAACTCAGTTCTTGATTGGCCAACAGCACGTTCAAATCAAATCATTCAACAAGCATTCTCCGATGTGGACAAGGGGGGGGTCAAGAGAACGATAACATTAAATACGATGATGATAATTTTTTTTTTGTAACTTTGTGTTTTTATTTGCTTAAGTCGCCCCGGGCAACCCTTTTATTGAACCCTGGCTTTTAAGGTCATAACGGAAGCAGGGCTGGGCGATATGGAGAAAATCAGATATCCTGATGTTCTTGTCCTAATATCGGGTTGACAATTGGTGCTTTAAGAAAATATCTTCACAATGAGATTTTAGATAAATAATCACCAGTAATGTGATTATAATGACTAAGTGGGTAAAGGTAAAAAATAATAGAAAAGCTAGAACAGTCTGGTAAGTTCAGAAAATGACATCACTTTCAAACCAGGATAAGACAACACTTATGATATTTACGATATTACGATATCCAAAATCTAAGACGATATCTGGTCTCATATAGGCCTGACACGATAAACACATTTTGCCGGACGATAAACGATAATATTGTCGTTTCTGAGACCATTTTCACCTAATATAATGATAATGGCATAATAATAATAATAATAATAATAATAATAATGCAGATACACCTTTTCAAAGATCAATAAACTTTTATTTCTAAAGAATATTTGACACTGGAACTGGAAGACATTTGAAATATCCACAATAAACGAACAAAACTAAATACAGTACAGGCCAAAAGTTTGGACACACCTTCTCATTCAATGTGTTTCTTTATTTTCATGACTATTTACATTGTAGATTCTCACTGAAGGCATCAAAACTATGAATGAACACATATGGAATTATGTACTTAACAAAAAAGTGTGAAATAACTGAAAACATGTCTTATATTTTAGATTCTTCAAAGTAGCCACCCTTTGCTTTTTTATTAATAAGGGAAAAAATTCCACTAATTAACCCTGACAAAGCACACCTGTGAAGGTAAAACCATTTCAGGTGACTACCTCATGAAGCTCACTGAGAGAACACCAAGGGTTTGCAGAGTTACCAAAAAAAGCAAAGGGTGGCTACTTTGAAGAATCTAAAATATAAGACATGTTTTCAGTTATTTCACACTTCTTTGTTAAGTACATAATTCCATATGTGTTCATTCATAGTTTTGATGCCTTCAGTGAGAATCTACAATGTAAATAGTCATGAAAATAAAGAAACACATTGAATGAGAAGGTGTGTCCAAACTTTTGGCCTGTACTGTAGATCAAATGGACTCTCTCAGTCTCTGTTAACACAAAATGCACTGGAATAAAAACCAAACACAATCAAAAACAATACATAAAATGGAAATGATCGAGCTCATTTTGATTTTATCATGTGATTAATTGATTTATTTCAAATTGCGACAGGCCTGGTCTCATATCACAATATGGATATAATATCTACATATTGCCCAGCCCTAAACGGAAGTATCAGGCGAAGCAGCTTCAAACATGACATATTTTCTTTTTAGATTAAGATTTAGTGGATTAGAAACTTTGAAAAAGGGTTAAATAGAGCAACTCTGCAACGGTCAATGTTTCTCTGTACGCTCGTCTCCCCACAGCAAAGAACCTGAACAGAACACCGTATTCAGCCCAATGTCTATCAGTTATGTAACGCAATCAGTTATGTGGGATCGGTTCAATAAAAAGGTCCGAGGTGCACGTGAACCGAACCACGAACACAACATCCACACCAAAGACGTGTTGTCCAGAGGACCGAGCTCTGCTCATTCAGCAACCGTTCCTGGGAGGATCCCTGCTGACCTTTCTTTCACTTCCAAAAATATTACTCCTTCCCATGCTCTTGTCATTAGTGCTGGAACGGACCGTAGTACGATTCCATATGCACCATATGCATCCGCGGATTCATTGCAAAGTTTAACCATAATAATAATAATAGTGTGAAATATACAGTACAGGCCAAAAGTTTGGACACACCTTCTCATTCAATGTGTTTCTTTATTTTCATGACTATTTACATTGTAGATTCTCACTGAAGGCATCAAAACTATGAATGAACACATATGGAATTATGTACTTTACAAAACAAAGTGTGAAATAGCTGAAAACATGTCTTATATTTTAGATTCTTCAAAGTAGCCACCCTTTGCTTTTTTTGATAACTCTGCAAACCCTTGGTGTTCTCTCAATGAGCTTCATGAGGTAGTCACCTGAAATGGTTTTACCTTCACAGGTGTGCTTTGTCAGGGTTCATTAGTGGAAGTTTTTCCCTTATTAATAAAAAAGCAAAGGGTGGCTACTTTGAAGAATCTAAAATATAAGACATGTTTTCAGTTATTTCACTCTTTTTTTGTTAAGTACATAATTCCATATGTGTTCATTCATAGTTTTGATGCCTTCAGTGAGAATCTACATGTAAATAGTCACGAAAATAAAGAAACACATTGAATGAGAAGGTGTGTCCAAACTTTTGGCCTGTACTGTATATTTTCCTGTTGCCGTTACTTAAAGCAGGCTGATAGATCTCTATGGAGGGTTTGCCGTGAAAAGATACAGGCAACGTCAAATGTTAAATTGGGTTTAAAAAAATGGCTGATAAATATAAAATGTGTATGTTTTCTTTCTTTGTGTTTAAAGTGCTCATATTCTGCTCATCTTCAGGTTCATAATTGTATTTAGAGGTTATATCAGAATAGGTTTACATGGTTTAATTTTCAAAAAAAACACCAGAGTTTTGTTGTACTGCACATTGCTGCAGCTCCTCTTTTCACCCTGTGTGTTGAGCGCTCTGTTTTAGCTACAGAGTGAGGCATCTCAACTTCTGTAACATCTTTGTTGGCAGTCACACATGCTCAGTAGCTAGGTAAGATCACATGATCTAGCTAGCTGTTTCCCGCGTTGAGTATACCCACCGCTGTAGCCTTGTTCTTCGATTTAGTTCTTTTGATCCTTTTAAAGTAAAGTGTGGTGTGGAACAAATATAAAAACTAATTGAAGGTACCCAGCACCCCTAATTCTGTCCAACAGGCAATAACTAGATAAACCCATATGTCCATGCAGCATTGACCAGGCAGTGACCAGCCCTTTTAATATAAAGTAGTAACCAAATAAATGAAATTTGAAAACTTAATTTTATACTCTGCTGCCTCCTTTCTCTCCACTTGAATGTGTCAGACTCCCCTCAAACATCACATCAACATCACCAAAACCTTGCTTGCAAATGTCCGCCAATCACACACACACGCACACACACACACACACACACATACACACACACACACACACACACACACACACTGCTGCTAAAATGCTGCAAAAAGAACTCTCTCGACTTCCCTTTTCAGCATTAAAGATCTACCTCTACAGTCTCTCTCTCTCTCTCTCTACCCATCTCTCTCTCGGCACAGGAAACTCTTTTCCCTGTCTCACTCATTTTCTGGTGGCTGAAAACTTGACACAAACTTCGACAACTGACTCATGCGTGACAGATTGAGTTGGTTTCACTCCTCGCCTGCAGAAACTTTATCTCGATTCTGCTTGCCAATCACTTCAGACCCAAAGACTAGAAAATACACCAGAGACGAGCTGGATTCATATATATATATATATATATATATATATATATATATATATATATATATATATATATATCTTTTTTTTTTTTTGTCCTATTTAGCTCTCACTTCCTTCCTCCAGGGTTATACCGAACAGGTTTCATTTCACAAGTTGGGATTTCAACAACTGTAAGTGTTTAATGAGAAGCTGAAGCCTGCTGGGAGCTCAGCCTCCGCTGTTAAGTGGGAAGAATGACAATTACTGCTGGAGCTGTGTGATTTTTAAGATCAAGTACAAGTACTTATATTTGGGTACTTGCTGATACCGAGTACCCAACGTGGCATCACGACTTTGCGTAAACATACACGCCACTTTCCTGAAGCCAAGTGGCGTGTTACCTGTACGCATTTTGAGCTCTCCGCGTGTATGTCTACGCTGTATTCAGCGGAACGTAAACATACGTGCCGTGCTATCGCGAGAACAGCATCACACGCGTGTAAAAAAAAAAAAATAATAAAAAGGTTGGGTTTGGGAAAAGAACATTGGAGAAGGTTTTATAAAAAAAAATACAAATAAAAAATAAAAAAAACTGCTGAGAAATGCCCAACCCGTTCTCATTCCGAACTCGTAAAATAAGTACGTTTGGGCAGTGTCCTTCAGCGTCTGATGCGACGAAAAAGGCACCCTTCGGCGTATTTGTGTAACGTACTGGGGAGAGCCGCAGTTGGATGAGACTTAGCGAGTGGTATGTAAGGGGAAATTGCTGGTAAGGACAGTGGTTGGGGTGGCGGTTGGGTAAAACATCGGACTTTCACTCAGGAGACTCAGGTTCGCGCCCCGCGTGTGGCGTTTTGTTTCCCCGTCTCCGGCGTGTGTTTCCCGGCTTTTGAGGCGTCCTTTCCCCGTTGTTTTTCGACCAAGCACGTTTACATGAGACGCTAAAGGAGACTTTTAACGTCCAATAAGAACGAGAAAGGCTCCTGAACGAACGTCCTTATTTTACGAGTTGGTTGTGAGAATGTGTTGAAATGAAAGTGGGACGCGATCCCGGCTCTCCTGGGTGAAAGTCCTGTTTCGCCCATCCGCAGACTTCTGTCCTTTCATACTACTCGCTACGGCAAAAATCCACACGTAATGTAGGTCAATGGAGGTCAAACGGCGTTCATAAACACGCTAAAAAGCGATTATGCTTCTTGATAACACGCCAAAATGACATACGAATTGGCGTGTCGTACAAACGCCACTAAATGATATCGGTCTGGAGTACCGATACGAGTACTTAATAATCCCTCTGGGGTCCGAGACGATTTTGGCCTTCTCTGATACTGTTGTCAATTAGAACAAAGCAGTACTGTCAAAGTAGCCTTTTTTTCTATTCAAAGCTCAGTGCCTGGGCCCTGACATTTCCCCGGGCTAGTGTCAATAAAATCAAATCATAAATCCTGATATTAAAATACTGAGTGAAGTTTAGAAAGAATGAAGAACGCCAAGCCCGATGGCGTCATTCATTTGCATATCAAGTACCCGTGTGGATTTACTGATCCAGCGGAGAGGATGGTTTGTTTGCGCCAGCAGCGAAGTTCATTCAGTCAGACTACACACCGAGAGCTTTCCTTTTAATAATAAATAAAAAAAATAATAATAATAATTACAGAGTAGCGCTGTGGAGAAGCCGAGGAGTTGCTACATCGCGACAAGGCTCATTGATACGATGAAATAGAGATCACAAACACACGTTATGCCTACCATACACTAAAGACTTTGAAAAGACTAGGCTCGGACACCATCTCACATCTAATCTAGTTGATTTTGGCTGTCTTGACTTCTCAGCGGTGTCTAGAGTAGGGAACCTGTACTGAAACCCGGTTCCTACGCAACCGGTAGGAATCGGACCGGATCAGAACGCAAATTTAAAGCGCCCATATTCTGCTCATTTTCAGGTTCATAACTGTATTTTAAGGTTGTACCAGAATAGGTTTACATGGTTTAATTTTCAAAAAACACCATATTGTTGTTGTACTGCACAGCTCTCTCTCACTGCTGCAGATCCTCTTTTCACCTGGTTTCTGTTTTAGCTACAGAGTGAGACCTCTTTTCATCTTCTTCTTCTGTACTATCTTTGATTGCACTCGCACATGCTCAGTAGCTCAGATGTAGATCATGTCAGCTAGCTAACTCTAGAGACAGTAAAAGAGCCTGTTTCTCCAACTTTGGTCAGTTACAAGGCAGGATTAGCTGGGAGACTTCTAAATGAGGGCACACATGTAAGTAGTTCTTTTGTAGATTATGGTGAACTTGTGTGTGTTGTAGCAGTGCTTTGCTATTGAGAACGACGTAGCATGCTAGCTTTAGCATGCTAATGCTAACGCTACGAGCTAACTGTTGCGGTTAGCCAGCTCATTTCGGACTGTGACGTCACAGTCCGAGCCGATTTTGAACAGCTCACCAGGAGACTGAAGGCAGGACACATTCAGAAACCGTATCTCACTCAAAACAGCATGGATGGATTTTTTTCAAAGTTTGTATGTGTGTGGAAGCACCAGAGACACAAAATAACACCCCAAATACCAGAAAAAGTGTTATTTTCATAATATGGGCACTTTAAGTTCCTCTTTGGTTCCACTTAATGTGTCGACTGAAATATTTTCCCTCTGTCGCTATATATTCTATCAGCCTCTCTCTGTAGTCTACCGCTAGCTAGCTACCGTAAATGTAGGCTACTTTTTAAAATGCCATATTTCCCCCTCTGGGGCTCACCAAAACGGACGTAAAAGCATATTAACATTTGCTGCACGTGATCACTGGTAAACATATTACATCTTTGATTTCATTTTTGACATGAACTACAACGACTACCTTTGAAGTCACTGATCCATTATCTTTATTGTGACTATTATCGCCACTGTTCATCACCCCCCCACCCGGCCCCGTCAGACACCGCCTACCAAGAGTCTGGGTCTGCCGAGGATTCTTCCTAAAAGGGAGTTTCTCCTCGCCACTGTCGCAACAGCCACTGCTAATGCTCGCTCTTGAGGGAATTACTGTAATTGTTGGGGCTTTGTAAATTATAGAGTATGGTCTAGACCTACTCTATCTGTAAAGTGTCTCGAGATAACTCTTGTTTATGATTTGATTATATAAATAAAATTGAATTGAATTTTTCAGTTTTTCCAAGAATCGGTTTAGGAATCGGAATCGTAAAAATCCAAACGATACCCGACCCTGGTCTGGAGCGAGACAGACTATCAGGCAGAGAGGGACCTACAGACGGATGGACAGTGACGCACACGCGAGCATGCGAGTTGGGCAGTTCGCGCCTCGCCGTCGTCCATTTATACCTGACAACGGACACCTCGTCGGCCATTAACCCTTAACGTATGTAGCCTAGGCTACTCCTAACTTTTTCAACTTGGGCAACGTGGCATCATGACTTTGCGTAAACATACACGCCACTTTCCTAAAGCCAAATGGCGTGTTATCTGTACGCATTTTCAGCTTTCCACGCGTACGTCTACAGCGGACGTAAACATACACGCCACGTGCCGTACTATCGCGAGAACAACGTCACACGCAGGTAAAATAATAAAACAATTAAAAAGAAAAGGTTGGGTTTAGGAAAAGAACATTGGGAAAGGGTTTAGTAACACAATTAAACGACAAAAACACGACCTCCCTCTGCAGACTTAGGTCCTTTCTACGCACTACGGAGAAAATTCACACAATGTAGGTCAATGGCGGCCGAACGGCGTTGATAAACACGCTAAAAAGCCATTATGCGTCTTGATAACACGCAAAAACGGCATACGAATTGGCGTGTCACACATACGCCACTTTATGACATCAGTCTGACTTGAGAGCAGACATGCTCCTTGGGAAAAAAAAACCATCCTAACTTCAATCAGAATCACTTTATTCGCCAAATGCATCAGCAGACACAAACAGTATATGCATATAACTGCAGAAAGCATGCTCAAAACAATTAAATAGATACAATAGTCCAAATATAAAATAGTGGATCAGCTATTCAGGAGGGAAATGGCTCTTGGGGAAAAAAAGCTATTGAGGTGGCGTGAGGTCCTTGTCCTCATCGCGCTGTACCTTCTTCCTGAGGGAAGCAGCCTAAAAAATGTCACTTGCTGGATGGGACTGATCAGCAGCAATTTTAGCTATATTCAAGCCCTGTTGATATTAATTAAATGAACTTTGGGGTCAAGTGTAGTCGGATCCGCATTATCTCCACTATATTTCATAGGTTATTATGAATTGTTAACATGCCACCAGAACTTTGCGTTTTTACTTGACATAAATAAATCCTTTTTCACCATAATTCGTGCTGAAAAATGTCTTTGAAGCTCAAAATTTCTAGCTGACAAACAACAGATGCTCCCAGTAGGGACGTTACGTAACTCTTTAGGTTACTCGTAAACAAAAAGCTGGGACATTATTCCAGAAAGGCACAAAGCAGAGAGCGAGAAACAAAGGACGTATGAGCCGGGGAGACGCTCTTATTAAGTCTCTTCCACCTTTTAATTAAAGCTGAAAGCTGTTTGTGCAGCAGCCCGCTGAAAGCTTCTCTTCATTGTTTTATCAGACACAACACACTCATTCAAAAACTAAATGCCGAGGACAATATGTTCTCACCGAGGCTGGCGTTTGATTGAAACGCATTTCACACGTTTCTGAAACACACATCAAAAATGACAGCCATGCCGAGTGGTTGTTTGCCTCCACTAACCCGTCACGCCCGTCCAGACTCATTATAAATGGGCCTCGGTATCAGCAGACATTCAGTATTTAACTAATTGGATCGGGGGTAAAAAAAAAAAAAAAAGCTGATGGGGACATCCCTATCTATGTGTATACTTAGCTTTTTGTCAGGTCCTCCAACATCTAATCCGTTCATCCCTGACCTAACTAGTAAATGTTTTAAAGGTCCCATGGCATGAAAATGTCACTTTATGAGGTTTTTTTAACATTAATATGAGTTCCCCCAGCCTGCCTGTGGTCCCCCCAGTGGCTAGAAATGGTGATAGGTGTAAACCGAGCCCTGGGTATCCTGCTCTGCCTTTGAGAAAATGAAAGCTCAGATGGACCAATCAGGAATCTTCTCCTTATGAGGTCATAAGGGGAAGGGTTAGCTCCCCTTTCTCTGCTTTGCCCGCCCAGAGAATTTGGCCCACCCATGAGAGAGAGAGAGACATCATGGCTTTCAAACGAGCGAAGTGGCAGTTGGTCAAGGCCACACCCCCTAAGGTCTATATAAAAGAGACTTCAGATACAGTATTAGGGGACCACTAAGGTCTATATAAAAGAGACTTCAGATACAGTATTAGGAGACCACTAAGGTCTATATAAAAAGAGACTTTAGATACAGTATTAGGGGACCACTAAGGTCTCTATAAAAGAGACTTCAGATACAGTATTAGGGGACCACTAAGGTCTATATAAAAGAGACTTCAGATACAGTATTAGGGGACCACTAAGGTCTGTATAAAAGAGACTTCAGATACAGTATTAGGGGACCACTAAGGTCTATATAAAAGAGACTTCAGATACAGTATTAGGGGACCAGTAAGGTCTATATAAAAGAGACTTCAGATACAGTATTAGGGGACCACTAAGGCCTATATAAAAGAGACTTCAGATACAGTATTAGGGGACCACTAAGGTCTGTATAAAAGAGACTTCAGATACAGAATTAGGGGACCACTAAGGTCTATATAAAAGAGACTTCAGATACAGTATTAGGGGACCAGTAAGGTCTATATAAAAGAGACTTCAGATACAGTATTAGGGGACCACTAAGGCCTATATAAAAGAGACTTCAGATACAGTATTAGGGGACCACTAAGGTCTATATAAAAGAGACTAGAGATACAGTATTAGGGGACCACTAAGGTCTATATAAAAGAGACTTCAGATACAGTATTAGGGGACCACTAAGGTCTATATAAAAGAGACTTAAGATACAGTATTAGGAGACCACTAAGGCCTATATACAAGAGACTTCAGATACAGTAATAGGGGACCACTAAGGTCTATATAAAAGAGACTTCAGATACAGTATTAGGGGACCACTAAGGTCTATATAAAAGAGACTTCAGATACAGTATTAGGGGACCACTAAGGTCTATATAAAAGCATCCAAAGAGCACCATGTCATGGGACCTTTACATTTTTGCTTGAAAAATGATGGGTTAACTAATTGGTTAATCGCCTAATTGTTATAGCTCTAGTGTTATTCTTAAACCATTATAGAAAGCCTTCATGCAGCTAAACAGCCTCATTTTGACCTCAAAGCAAAAGTCAAAAACAAAACACCTAAAACTTAACTAGATCGAGTTCTTAGCAAACATGAATTTAACCCTTGTGTTGTCCTTCGGGTCCCAGTGACCCGAAGGACAACACAAGGATTATGTACTTCCGTTTACTTTGTTGAGAATTGCTCTCTAAACAAGGGTTAATACAGCACCTTAGTTCTTGTTTGTACAGCATTTTGGTCAGCTTAAACTGTGTTTAAATGTGTTCTAGAAATAAACTTTACTTACTTACTTTAAAAGAAACAGGGTTTAGAGAGCAATTCTCAACAAAGTAAAGGGAAGTACATAATTGTGTTGTCCTTCGGGTCACTGGGACCCGAAGGACAACACAAGGGTTAAATGAACGATAAGAACTTTCAAAACTCTACACTCTGTGTCGGGAGGTTGAGAGGGCTAAACTACAAAGAGACCGAAGTAAAGAAGCTTCTGAAAGGGACATGAGACCGTAATTATATTGACTGACAGAACAGAGAGCCGTGAGGCTGAGATCTCTCATGGTGTAATAATGATCCCGGGTCCATTATCTCTCAACGATCTGAATGGGTGAGGACTATTTTCTGCTCTGTGACGTCTCGAAATAAACAGCCTCTGAAACCAGCCAGTGTATGTCTGTGAAAAGAGTTTAAAATCTGACTTTCGGGAGGCTTTAAAAAGTAAAAAAAGTGTCCAGGAGATGGCTGCTTTTTTTTACTGAATTGGGGTCAAACTGAGAAAAGTAGAGGCTCGCTGAGATAATGGATTGCTGTCAGCTTTAGGAAAGTGTTCCCACCGTTTATCCTGCAAACGACAAGAGGATGCAGCAAAAAACACACCACACAAAAGAGTTTGTGTGTCTGTCTCTGTATGAGCTCCTGATTAGACTCCATTCTGCAGAGTGTGCAGTGGAGAGCTGAACTGTGTCGGTAATAACAGCTTTTCTACAAAAGAGTAATTTCATGCTTTAATGTGAAATGTTGGAGACACAGTTTGCTCCCACTTCAGTAACAACTCATTGTTAACTTGTCAAGTCTCTCAATTTACATATATTATATTTGAAACAGCATTCACAAGGTTAAATGATATTTCAGGCTATACTTTGGTGTCGATTACGTGGCAAGGAGTGGGTTTGCAGGAGTGGGTGTTAGCGCTCTTCTTCTAGAGTTTTATAATGAATATATTAAATGAGTTGTTCTGATACCGATATGAACATCTGAAAAGCCTCCGCTGCTGCGCACTGATCCGATACAACGTAGTTTAACCCCCGGGAAATAAAAAAAATCGACTTTAAAGTCGTTTTCACCCAGATAAAATGGCCATTAGCTCTTTGCCAGTAGGCCAAACCAGAAATCTTTTCTTCTTCACCGCTTATTCAGTTCCGTTCAGCTCCTTTCAGGGAGTTTTCACACCTACAGATCGATTGCTCTGGTCTGAATTGACGAGTTTGTAAACATGGAGCGGGTTCGGTTTGGTTTCACACGGAGAAAGATCCGAGCGAACCAAAATGCATCGCTACAAACCACGCAAGAACGTTCACTCCGCTTATGCTTATATACGCGTTGTTTTCACGGCTGGGATCGCCATGCGTCCCAGCAGCGCACGCTAGTGGGCTCGCGACTAGTTTCTCTTCCCTGACCAATGCCAAGCAAAGAAAACAGTAAACTAGTGATAGACCGATCATAATCGCCGGCCGATATTTGCGTTTTTACGTGCATCGGCATCGGCCGATACGCGGCCGCTGCGTTCACCGCTAGTTTTTTCCCGCCATTATTTACAGACAGCTCTGTGTTGCTGGAGACGCTGCAGTTCACGTGCAGACCATGCACTGCCCCTCCCCCACTAGCAGAGTGCTGGCACTGTGGCAGCCTTAAATTACAAATCAAGCACTTTATTTCAGTGGCTACTTTTCAGGTTTATTGTTTTCTTAAATTATTTAAATGTGTTGACAAAGGACATTTTGTGATGACCTGATTATATCTGTCTTATAATATGTCAGCAAGCAGTGCATCATCAAGGCTGTGTTGTAGATGTTGATGAAAGCCTTTCACCCTTGCACACTTAACCATATGCAGCGCACCCGTCCATATGATGCACATTGCACATATCATTTGGGCGATATGAATGTAAGATGATTGCAGAAGTGACACTGATCTCTGTTTTTGTTTATCCTTTTTAAAGAAATGGCAGAGCAGATTCCGAAAACAAATCCAGTGTGGCAGGGTGTACATTTTTACGATGTAAATTGAGGGAGCAAAAGCAGTATCGGCTCCAACTATCGGCTCAAGAAAAATCTGCAGCCCGTATCGGTCATCGGCTAAGGCTGATGGCACTAAAAAATCCATATGGTCATTCCCTACAGCAAACACCCTCCTACAACCGCGATGGCTGCAGCTGATTGGACGAATGCGTCACGTGGGTCTGGCTGCTGCAGAATTTCAAAACCGACCATAATGGCGGCTTGTTTGGAATACGATCTCGTATTTTACTAAAATAGTTCACCGAAACGTGTTTCTGAAAACATTTTAAGCGAGAAATAGGCCGTGCAGTTGCTGAATCTGTCTTCATTTCAGAATGACAAAGGTCAGTTTAAAAGATTTCCGTCAGCTTTGGAGAGGCGGCGAACCGAGCCGGCCGATCAGTTGAATCCAGCTGATCGACCAACTTTATGCAAATGAGGACCGGGCGACTCGACGCCCCTCTTCTCTAAAGTCCCCGTGAAGCTACCAGAATGAATTGCACGGCTGCTCCCGTAGACAACGAATGGGAAGTGTGGACATTATGCTGCCTGTGGACATGTACCTAGGACTGGGTACGGAATTCCTTTTTAGGCACCGACCGAATTGAGTATCGAAAAAGGCCTCGTCATTCAATAGAGCTCCGGGCGTCAAACGACTTGACTGTTTACGCCGCCATTTTGAAAAATCACCCGCGCCAAAAAGTCTGATTTTCAGCAGCCAGCCTCCCTCCCATCCACAGCGGATATATTTTACACGTGCGGCTGGCGCTGATAAGGCCGCTAAACTGCATCGCTTTGAATGGAAGTGAATGCTCCGTTGTTGTGAAGCTAGCGCTAGCGCTAACGGGATCTCCGTTTGCAGAGTTCAGGATGTAGCGGACTCTCCCGGTGACCGTGCTGCTCTGGGGGACCGGTGTTTTAACTGGTTTTCGGATTAACTGGTGATCTTCCAGATGCGACGTAGGCGTGGCATGAGAAGCCCTGGCCAGGAATGCTCATGTAGGTGACTGTATCGATGCCTGTTTTAAATACCACGAACGTCAATAAATCGTTCACATGTTGACGTTGTCATTCTTATTTGTGTCATAATCCTGTTGAATGTGTTTGTAATTAGGTTTATTAAAACAGTCTGAGGTACCATCGATCAAAGGCTATGCTCCTATCATTTAAACCTACAAAGATCTAATATTTAACATGGGCAACGCAACAGCTGTGGTGTAAAAAAACTAAACCAAAGTTTCCAAACGTCAACATGATGCACGAATTCAAGTTCAATATGCAATGCAAGCTCTAGGTCGTGTTACGGTAGGAAATACATTGCTGCATGTCATCCGTTCTCTCTCTCTTGCTCCCGCATTCACTGGCTCCCTTCAGCTGCTCCTACAAAGTTTTTTTGACAATTCTGAATGGTTTGGTCCATGTGACAATCATTTTAGACTTTGAACTTGAATTAATTAAGGGCGGAAAAAAAAAGCCCAATGAAAAACGATTATTCTTGGACAGCACTATATTACTCAATCATTTCTTAAGATTGATCTGTACACACTTCGGTCCAAATTAAACACAGGTGTAATTGATTTTGCACTTAGGGAAGTTGGAGGCACAGGTGTAGCAACTAAAATCAGGGGTGAGGGGTAGACTATAAACATCTGAGTTGCAGGTCACCATTTTGCGGGTTGTTGAGTAGGTTGGATAGTAGATAAGACGATAGTGAGCAGGAATACTTAGTGAAGAGAGTGTGTGAGTGTTTATTGTAACAGTGGTTGTCTTGTGAGTGATAGTGGGTAAGTAATTGTGGTTTTTCTGAGACAGGCTGGTATTTTAGGTTTGTTGCACCCGTTTGGCTCTGTGTATTGTCTTGTATTTGCTTGTTTGTGTGTTAGTCTAGAGTTTAGTGTGAGCAGGAGGTAGGTCAGACAGGTGGAGGTAGGGCCACAAAGATGGATCCTAAAATAGTTCGAGAGGTGCTGGATCTCAAACTGCATAACAAGTATCCCAAAGGATTAAGCAGCAAGGAGAGAAGAGCTGAAACCTTCAGGATAAAAAGGGTGAGGAAACATGCATTATGCACTGCAGAAATTCCCGATTATCTGTTATGCTACAACTCCAAGTAAATCTAATATTATGACATTTAAACACCAGATGGAGACCTGTACTACATCTGCAGGTGAAAAAGAAAATCAGTCACAGCACCTGGCAAAAGTTGTACTTGACTGCAGAAGAGGCCAATTATATTTTTGAGGAGTTTCACTGCAGCCAGATTGGTGGACACAGTGGAACGGAGAAACCCCACAGTGCTATAATCAGCCGCTACTACTGGCCTGGAATGGAGGAGGAAATTCGCAAGCGGGTGAGTTGCTATCCTCAAAATGTTGAGGTGGAAATAAAAAAAAAAACCCTTCCACTCAGTACATTCCTGTCATGAAGCACCGGGGATTGTAATGTGTATTTTTGCAAATGTACAAGGCCTGTCTGTGGATGTAACGCTGAACAAATGTTTTCAATGATTATCATCATTCTTAAATATGTGTGTGTTTTAGGTTGCTCAGTGTCGTCAGTGCCAGTCGAAGAGGGCACATATTAAAGAAAAGACCCAATACAATCCAATAGCGGTAAAGGAAATTATGGCATACGCTCACTTTTTAAAACATTACTGATATTCTCATTTCTTCTTTTTATACCTTTTCTCAGGTTTCAGAGCCTCTGGAACTTGTTGGGATGGATCTGGTGGGTAAAGTCACACTAACAGATGGTGGTATTCAGTACATATGTGTCATGATTATTTCACCAAATGGGCAGAAGCCTACCCACTCAAAAGCAAAACCGCAGTTGAGGTGTCAAATTGTATTCTTATATATTTTTTTTTTTACAAATTTGGTTCACCGAATAGACTGCTAACAGACCAGGGCTCAGAGTTTTGCAACAAGGTACAGTAACTATGCCTTATGTTTCCCAAGTATGTAATTACACTTAGTTCTGTGCTGACTTCATGTCTGTCCAGCTAATCATTTTCGAGGTCAACTGGGTTGTGTCAGAGGCTGGGCATTAAAAGAAGCCTCTGCTCTCCTTACCATCCACAGACTAATGGCCTTGTGAAAGAATTGAATGGCACAATACAGAGTTTTATTTTTATTTTTTAATACCTGAATGCATTTTTGCTGTCATTACACAACATGTTGATTAGCTGTTTCCAGCAGAGCATCTTTATTGTACAATTGAACCCAAATTATCTTCTACCTTCTCATGCCTGTATCTGAATTCTGCATTTTCAGGTCCCTGAACAAAGTGGTGGCTGACCACCCCAAAGATTGGGACCAGTATTTGCAGTCCACAGTGTTTGCACTTCGGACAAAGAAGCAGGTGACTACAAAGTACAGCCCATGCTTTTAAATGTTCGGGAGGGAGGCGAGGTGGATAAAGAGTATGAAGTAAGATTCTGTAATGTTCCTCTTTTTAAACCTATATCTATATGTCTACATCTATATATCTACCCTCTACTTTCTGTGATTTGTGGCAGGTCACAGATGACAAAGTAAACTATGCTATGCTGCTATGTGTGGAGGAGACCTCAGAAGGCGTACGCAAGCGGGACGCCGTATATGAAAAAGTGAAGCGCAATGTCCAAAAAAGCCAAGACAGGGTCAGAAAAAGAAAACAGGAGGACAACTTTAAAGTGGGGGATTTAGTTATCCTTAAAAATGTTAAACAGGAGCTAAGGAAAGGGGGCAAGCAAGAGGCAAATATGCTCGGGTCCTTCAAAATTATGAGACTCCAGGGAAAAAATGCTGACCTTGTGCCAGTCAAGGGGAGGAAAACTGTTTACAGTAACATTGACCATTTAGCACCTTATGTCCTCCGTCTATCACCACCTATATGTTGGTGATAGACGGGCCAAATCAACCAATCAGATCAAACTCTTGCCAAAACCAGGAGAGAAGAATCGGGAGAAGAGCAAAAACATCTTTTCCTCCGAGCAAAGCCTCCAGTGCCGTTTTTTGCTCTTCTTTAAATGAAGGAATACTTTCTAATTTTGATAAAACTTGCTGCGATAGCTACGCTCATCTCATCCGTGGAAGCCGCCACGTTGTTTAGACTGAACGGTCGCTTCTCGTTACGTAACACCTAAACCCGCCTCAAAACCAACGCTGATTGGTTGGTCGTTTGGCGAACGGCTCCAAATTTTCTCTTTCTCAAGATGCCAGACTGATCTGCGAGTGGAAAACTGGAGCTCGCCAGATCAGGACAGTCTCACCAGGCTACCAAAGTACACCCTAGATTATGAATTTCATAAGTAACTGTGATTATCATTGATATTTTACAGTAATCAGAGACCTATGGGCAGGAGGGTTGTAAAGAGACCTTGTGGTCAAAGGCTGGGCCATACAAAGTGGATTCAGAGAAAATTATGGACCTGGCCCCCGGAAAGGAGTTGGAGACCGAGGTACTTTGTTACTGTCTGATAAATCATTTTCTAAGTAGTAAGAAACCGTGGATCACAGGTCACTCTCTCTTGTACTTATAGGTTGCGAATGCATACCTATGCATGTGGACCGTAGAACGGGGGGCAAGCATTATTGACGTCTATACCATGACTCAGGTCTGGCAGGGCTCCCAAAAAATGTTTTAGAAGGGTAAGTAGGATGTTTTACCTCTTCAGTATATTGATATCTGAAATGGAGATGTGTGTGTGTGTGTGTGTGTGTGTGTGTGTGTGTAATGTCTTTGTACTGCTGGAGCAGTTTGCCACCAGGGACACTGGAGACTCATTGTAATCTTAAATGTTAACAGATTCAGATGAAAACTATGACGACAACAGCTGGTGTACAAGCGGTTGCTGTAATTTGTAACTACGTTTCCATAGATCATGTATCTCAAGGAGAAGAGGTCCTTGTACGTGGACCCATTTGGGGCCACGCAACAACAAATGGATCATTGCAGGGATGTGACAAGGTGGGTAAAGTACCAGCTTTAATAATCAAGCACTTGTGATTGTTTACCTAGGCTAACATTGGTCCCAGTGTAGTCATTGTAACATTCAACTCCCCTTGGATTGAAAAGATCTTACACGGCTTAAGTTAAAACTGTAACACTAATCATTCGATGTTCTATGCAGAGCTCCTGGTCCGGAAACATTATCCGGCTATCGGGAAATGGACATGCTCCACGGTTGCCCATCCCAAACAGCAGGACACAACATCATGTGGAGTGTTTGTGTGCAAGGTAACAATGTGAATATGTATGTGGCCATGAATCATCAAAGTCATCATTATTTTACTTATTAAAGGGTGTTGCAAAATTGAGATTGGACATGGCAATGTCCTTGTTGAATGACACAGGTATGGAGAACTCTACCAGGTATACTTAAATGTGTTTTAAAGTTACACTACATTATTGCCGGTCTCATATTTTACAGATGACTTGTCCCTAGCTGTGTGGGGCTTGTGGGGAGGAGAGCTCGGGGGGCTGACACTGATGACTGGGTAAGCAGCATATTTCAGCTGCAGACCAACGCTTGACTGGAAGACTGGGACCCACCATGTTTAGGTTACCTTCAAATCATCGAGTGAACTCTGAGAATAACAACGTTATTGAACATTTGTAGTGTTTCTCTTTTAGATTGAGTGCACCAACTAAATGGTACCACTGTGTGTGTGTGTGTGTATGTTGGGCATCCCTCCACAGAGGGAGGCTATTTTTGTAAGGGCTGTATATTTTAAAATAATACTTGTTTCCCATTGTTCATTGCAAGTATGAGCTGAGGGGAATGTACATGTTCACAAACAAGATCAGCAAAAAACTTGTAAACTTGTGGAATCTTTTAGATGAGGAAGTAAAAATGTATTACACGTTACAAAGATTAAAAAAAATATATATACTAAAAAGTAGGATGATTAAAAAATATAAAAGCTAGGCATGAATGGCAATAAGTATATGAATGGGAATGTGTTTTATTTATTTTGCACATATGTGTGATAATATGTATATAAATACAAAAATTAATAATACATTTTATATAAATTGATAATATCCTGAGGGACCTAACAACAAGAAAAGAATAATATGTAAAAAGGGGAGGTGTTGATGACACTGCTTGAACTAAGGTGACACTTTGTTTTTGGTTGTGTTTTTTACCATTTATGTTATGTAAGTGATGTTGTGGTATTTATGTGATTGATTGAAATAAACTAAATAGTTGTCTTTCCTTCAGTCACAGTATTGGGTCAATGTATTTCCTACTGTAACTGATGTTTCTTCAGGCGCCGCAGCCCGGCCAAGTGCCAGGGAAAGCACCAAGAACAATCAACCTCGCAACAACAGCACCGTACGACGAGTTAAAAAGGAAAAGAAACATTTGAACAGCTGGAGAGATGAATAGACCTTTTTTCATGGCAGACATGTTGACATGTCGTAGTAGGAAAAGCACAGGTGTGTTCAAAACCATTACTGATGGCTGCATTCCACTTAGGAGAGACCCTGGTATTAAACCATTACTGATGGCTGCATTCCACTTAGGAGAGGCCCTGGTATTAAACCATTACTGATGGCTGCATTCCACTTAGGAGAGACCCTGGTATTAAACCATTACTGATGGCTGCATTCCACTTAGGAGAGACCCTGGTATTAAACCATTACTGATGGCTGCATTCCACTTAGGAGAGGCCCTGGTATTAAACCATTAATGATGGCTGCATTCCACTTAGGAGAGGTCCTGGTATTAAACCATTAATGATGGCTGCATTCCACTTAGGAGAGGTCCTGGTATTAAACCATTAATGATGGCTGCATTCCACTTAGGAGAGGCCCTGGTATTAAACCATTAATGATGGCTGCATTCCACTTAGGAGAGGCCCTGGTATTAAACCATTAATGATGGCTGCATTCCACTTAGGAGAGGCCCTGGTATTAAACCATTAATGATGGCTGCATTCCACTTAGGAGAGGCCCTGGTATTAAACCATTAATGATGGCTGCATTCCACTTAGGAGAGGCCCTGGTATTAAACCATTACTGATGGCTGCATTCCACTTAGGAGAGACCCTGGTATTAAACCATTACTGATGGCTGCATTCCACTTAGGAGAGGTCCTGGTATTAAACCATTAATGATGGCTGCATTCCACTTAGGAGAGGCCCTGGTATTGTGCATGCTGACTCACTGAAATATCTTACAGTAAATGAATCTCCAACTATTCTGATAATCGATTAATCGGTTTTAGTCATTTTAAGTGAAAAAAAAAAGAAGTAAAAATTCTCTGATGTCAGCTTGTTAAAGGGGTAATAGAATGATTATATAGGGTATTTCACACTGTTCCTTATGGTCTCCTAATGGGGTATGTAACATTGGTTGTAGAGTCTGGATCGGGCCGAATTTTTCTGTCCGAGCCTGGCCCGCGTCCGACATGCATTAAGAAATTTATGTCCGAGCCCGACCCGAGCCCGACACAGTTAAAATCTCATCTTTTTTCCTCTCATACTAATGACACATGTAGGCTATGTTTGTTCGTGTGGAAAGCCCTTTTTTATTAAGCAACTGCATTCGGAAATGTCAACAGATGAGCACATCAGCGCACGGGGCAACAAGCGCTCGTTAATAAGCTGTTAACATGTTCAATGGGTTAACCTTTCCTGATCGCTTCGTTTCCGACCGTGATCAGAAAACCAGCAGAGACTCGTTACCTCCAGGGCCCACGTTAGAACATGAAGAACCACTAACTCTGCTCCGGTTGCATCTACAACACGTCTGCTTCCTCTTTTTCTATCTCTTTTCTGCCCACTTAACACACACACACACACACACACACACACACACACAAACCCACACGCACACACACACACACACACCCACACACACAGAGCTCTCTTAAAAGGAGCCACAGCACCATTTTACAACAAATTCCTTATCGCGCTGATGTGACCGAGCCCGACTCGACCCCGACCATAATTTCTAAATATCTGTCCGAACCCGGCCCGGCCCGGCGAGTACCATCGGGACCCATCGGCCTCGGGTCGGGTATCCATGCCTTAATTGGTTGGGCTGAAAATGGCCTGGTTGATATTTTATTGGCCCTTATGCATCCCTGTGTTTTGGCCCTATTTATAACAAGAGCTTTTCTTCCAAATATGGTATGCTCATGAATATTTAGATGAGCTGCGCGCTGATTGGTTGAGCGAATTGCCATACACACACATTAGAGACAGAATCTCATATTTCAGACACTGCAATGTTTTGTTACCAAATTCACTTCTGAGACTTTTTTATGCGAGAAATCAACTATATAAAGCTCAAATATGGGCCGTTTTACGAAAATTGATGGCTAATTGCAAATTTTGTCCGACTGTGGGTCGGAGTTGAGCGGCCGGTGCTGCCTGTGTTGTTGCCTCGCCACCCGGCCCGCCTTCCTTCACAGACTCCGGCCTGCTGTGAGCTCAATTGAGCTCCGTTACGGCTGGCAGCCCACGGCACTTCATACCCGCGCAAAGTCACCGCTTTGTGGGCTAATGACTACCAAACGCCGCAGCCCTGACAGAGCTCCAGGGCCTGCAGCTCCCCTCTTCCTGTTAGCTAGATGGCGCTTGTGTGAGAGCGCGGTCAGCGAGCTTGTTACACCAGCAATCTCTTACCACATGTTACACACAATGTCACGCCACATATACAACATCTACCTAAATGTCTTATAAAGCTAACAACGGTGTCCGATTTGAAGTTAATGAATATTTGTGAAGACTAGCTAGGTGTTTCGTCAGCTGCGACTGTCCCTTCAATCCTAGCTATACACTGTAAGAAATGATTCTGTGGTCATGTAGATTTGAATTATTATTATTAGGTAAAATATATTCAATCTGATTGTGTTTTTGATTTTGTGGCAAATATTTAATTCAATTTCAAATAAAAATGTTTGGAATAAAATCTACCCATTGTAGTTAAATAAAACATAAGCATTATATTTATATAATCCCAAATAGAGAGAATATTGAGTTAATTCAAATTAATGTAATCAGGCAAAATTTAATTGAAAAGCACTTCCTATCAACCTAAATTATTAGTGTTAGAAATTGTTAAAGTCACAAATAGTTGTGTGCTATGGTGTTTTATCCTGTTAAAGAGAGTAAGTTGTGGGTTATTAATTTAATATATATATAAAAAAATATATATGTGTATATATAGGCCTATATATATAAAGTTACAACCATGAGTGAGAAGGGTACGAAGTTAACAGGGCTCCTGTTCTGAAGACACTTGCAGATTAATTTGGCTGTAGTGTTCTCTGCGGCAATACACCGGTGGTACGGTTTGTGAAACATTCCTATCAAACGGGAAATTAACACCGGTATAGCCCAGCACTACTACAATGGGTCGAAAGCACAAAAGTGAATTGTTAATAAAATAGACTAGTTATTCCTAAGAAAGAAGATTTAATTCATTGCATTGATTAAATTCAAATCGATGTGCAGATTAATGTAGATGATTATTACTCAATTATATATCATTGATATGTAGAATTAAATTAATTTATTTTAGTACTATTTACACATTAGGGAGTTTATCTTTTTAAAATCAAGTCAATATTTTTGTTTAGGTTATAATTAATTCTGTAATGTTTTCTGTTTGAATATACTCATATTAAATGGATAACTATTAAGGGTCTCATTTAATTAATATTTACTCAATACCAAATCATGTGAAATTTAATTAATAATATTGCTTGTAATCTGTTGCCTCATTTTTATTGAGTAGATATGGTGTATTTTTTCTTACAGCGTATGTAGCTACAAATCACGGATAGTTAGCTTAATTTTCGGTGTAATTCGAGTATATTTACAGTTTGAATTTCGTCACGCCACGTATACAACATCTACCTAAGAGTCTTATAAAGCTAACAACGGTGTCCGATTTCAAGTTAATGAATATTTGTGAATTTCAGAGGAATTCTAAGAGGAGGCTAGCTCTCATTGATAGAGCTACATCCAGCCACAGGCTCTATCAATGAGACTCACTGACAAGAGGCGTGTATTTCCCCGATCGTTTGTTTAAATAACTCAACACATTATAATTACACACATTATAAGATTAACTGGAACATGTGGTAAGAGAATGCTGGCGTAACAAGCTCGCTGACCGTGCTCTCTCACATACACCGGGCATTTAGCTAGCAGGAAGAGGGGAACTGCAGGCCCTGGAGCTCTGTCAGAGCCGCGGCGTTTGGTAGTCCATTAGCCCACAAAACGGTGACTGTGCACGGGTATGGAGTGCCGTGGGCTGCCAGTCGTGACGGAGCTCAATCGAGCTCACAGCAGGCCGGGGTCTGTGGAGGAAGGCAGGCCGGGCGGCGAGACAGCAACCCAGGCAGCACCAGCCTCTGAAGTCCGACACACAGTTGGACAAAATTTGCAATTAGACATACATTTTCGTAAAGTGGCCCATATTTGAGCTTTAGATAGTTGATTTCTCGCATAAAAAAGTTTCAGAAGTGAATTTTGTAATGGAATAGCAGAGATCTGCGTGACCTAGATTCAGAAGACTACCTGATCTCAGGTCAGTTGTGTAGCCTATGTAAATGTTGGGGTGTGACCGTTCTCTTAACCCTTGTGTGGTCCTTCGGGTCCCAGTGACCCGAAGGACAACACAAGGATTATGTACCTCCCTTTACTTTGTTGAGAATTGCTCTCTAAACCCTGTTTCTTGTAAAGTAAGTAAGTAAAGTTTATTTCTAGAACACATTTAAACACAGTTTAAGCTGACCAAAATGCTGTACAAACAAGAACTAAGGTGCTGTATTAACCCTTGTTTAGAGAGCAATTCTCAACAAAGTAAACGGAAGTACATAACCCTTGTGTTGTCCTTCGGGTCACTGGGACCCAAAGGACAACACTTCCATGGGCTGACAAAGGTTCAGTTTTTGAGATGCTTAGGTAAGCTTCCAGCTTTGTTGAGATTCGCCCGTTTTCAGCGGCAGTTTCAAAATATGAGATTTTCATAGTAAAGGGGTGTCAGTGGGACTTTGAGCTTCTATGTATGTCCTATTTACCCACCGAACTGTCGTTATTCAGCTATGACAGGGTAAAATCGGTTTTGCATTCTATCACCCCTTTTAAAGGTGAATATTGTTCTAGTGTCTTCTCTCCTCTGTGACAGTAAACTGAAGATCTTTGAGTTTTTGACAAAACGAGACATTTGAGGACGTCATCTTGGGCTTTTTGGGAAACCCTAATCCACATTTTTTTTTTTTACCATTTTCGAGACCAACAACAAATCGTTTCATCCAGAAAATAATCGACGATGAAAATATTTGTTAGTTGCAGCTTTACGAATTTCATGATATTATCTTAGCATGGATCAAGTTTTTGGTTGAGGGGAACTTTTGGCCTGATAATGGCCTTTGAGGAAGCGTTAAGGGGTTAAAAAAAAAATCAAATGTTATTATAGACTAAGCACCATAGTTATATGTTAATTTTTTTTTTTTAAACTGATTTGTTCAATATAAAAAGGTTTAAGGCTGCAGATTGTAACAGTAGCACTGAAGAGCAGACTGGGAGCGCTGATAATGTAGGATTGATAAATAAGCACTATGATTACCGTTATTATCCTTCATTACCAGCTGACTGATGGCTGCAGCTCGCCTTGATTACCTGTCGCTCACCGCCGCCGCCGACACTCTGAACTGTGAAGCAGCGCTGGGCGCTGAAGCAAAGAGAGAAGTAATCACCCATCTATTTCCTGTTTTTCATTCATAAAAAGTACCTTTTAAAAGGAATACGCCACAGTTTGTTGAAATAGTGCTTATCACGGTCTACCCTGGCTGTAGATAGGTGGGCCAATGCATTTTTTGTCTCAGTGCAAGTAATTAGGTTTTTTTTTTGTCTTTTGTTGGCTCACTTTTACTCACAACATGCTAACCGGCAACATAGGATTCCATTCACTACGCTAAGCTAAGTAGCGGTGGCGCTGCCGGTGTTGCACCGGACTAAAACGATGCATGCACAAAAACTGTGTTGGGCCCCCTATCTACAGCTAGGGGAGACCGTGATAAGCCCTATTTCAACAAACGGTGGCGTATCCCTTTAAATACCATCACATATCATCAAAAGTGCTCGTCTGAAGCTCTGAGAGAGTGTGTGTTAGGTTTAGGATCTACAGCTGTTATTTCAGTGTGTATCAGGGTTTTTCCTGCATAGAGGAATTTTTGGTGCTCAGATCTTTTTAGTTAAAGGGATGCACATTTTTTGTGCATGCATCGTTTTAGTCCGGTGCAACACCGGCAGCGCCACTGCTAGTTAGCTTAGCGTAGTGAATGGAATCCTATGTTGCCAGTTAGCATGTTGTGAGTAAAAGTGAGCCAACAAAAGACAAAAAAAACAACCTAATTACTTGCACTGAGACAAAAAATAGTAATACCACAGTTTAGAAATACTCTGTTACGAGCAAAAGTCTGGAATCCTGTATTTTTACTTTAGTGGAAGTACAAATGTTAGCATATGAAACAAAATATACCTAAAAGTACTTGTCATGCAGAATGACCCATTTGATACCAATATTCTCTTTTAGTTAATTAATTAAACATTTTATGTTCAAATAACTTCAGCTGCTTAGCATTTTCCTCGTGAGCCGACTTTAGTAGCATGGATGTGGAAACTTACTGCTGTGCCAGAAGTATCTGATATATTATTAATATGCAATTAATATTAAATACTTCATGATGGGTTTGGGAATTGGGATTTGTTTTGAAGAAGCAATGCAGTCTGTTTTGCACTTTAACTATTAAATATTATTTTAACTCTATACTAATTTATTCATCATCGAGACTTCCCCCAAAGTATCTTTGGAATTTCTCTTTAATATTGAATATTGATATTAATAAGTCAGATGACTGAGTCTGCAGGACTGGTTCCTATAAAGTTTATTACATATAAGAGCAACTGATTCTGATATTATAAAACAAAAACTATATAAAAATCCATTTTTTTTTTTAAAAGTTCTTTGTTATAAAGAGACTCATTTTAGGTAGGTGTTAGATGCCACAGGTACATTTTGTGTTGGTCTCGTTTCGACGAGACTGTCCTCCCCCCCCCGAAGAAATGCTCCTATTGGTTGTTTGTTTAAGCATTAATTATGACTCATATTTATGTTTTTGTAGTGGTGGCGCCCTCTAGTGGTCGTAGTAGATATGACGGGAGCAAAGCAGGAACAAAGGAGTAGGCCTGGCACACCCGGTTCCTTTTAAGGATTCGGGTTATTCTGAGTCACTCACTAAACTGAACCCGGTTGTGCGAGTCACTTGAATTGCTTGAGTCAGTATTGCTAAATCGCCAAGGAAACTCAGTCGGACCGTTTATGTATTGTCTTAACTTAGTGTAGCCTAAGCAATATATAGGCCTTCAATGTAGACATAGAAACAGGAACAGAGAAATGCTAGTAGTGAATACATTATTATTTTTAAATCGACTGTCTGCTCGACCTAATTGCATTTTAACATACCACATTTATACACCAAACCTACAGTAGGCCTGGCTAGGCTACGTGCAGAACACTGTATGTTATTTCGGAAGTGTAGAATGGCTTTTGTTGTCGATTTGCTTTACGCTGAGCTCGAGGAGAGACTTCTCTCGCTCGTCTGAATGAGTCAGATCCACTCATGACAACGTAGCCGCCGGCCGATTTGCCGGATTGACCGACTCGCGCGAGCATCGACAACTCTCGAGTGAATCGTGGTCTGCGAGCTTCCGGCTCCGAGTCTGCGGGTCGGATAACCTGTCTCGGACGGTCTCTCTGCTCACTCAGGTGCTGGAGTTGTAAGTTATTAAGCTTTTTGCAGCTAAGACGGCTAGGACTAGTAGTAGCTAACGCTGCAAGAGGTTTGTGTGCGGCGCCGTTATCATTTTAGATTGAATCGTAGGAGGACTCAACTGAACCGGGTTAATGATGCTAGAGACTCGCGATTCGTGAGTCAATTTAAAGACTCTGGTCCAAGATCAGAGTGAATCACGACTCAAACAGGTTTAGTAAGGAGCGCCAAATTCCACAAAGGGAGGCAGGTTGGGATGGCGGACAGGCCGCGCCAAGACCCGCCCTTCAATCACTATTATTGGCCAGAGGTCCATGCTTATGCAAGGTAGTGTAACCCCATTTGTACAGGTCCTATCTCCTGACCAATCGGCTATGCTAACCTTAACCACTCAAGGTCAATGCCTAACCCCAACCAATCGAGCTGCTATTGAAGGGCGGGTCTTGGCGTGGCCATAGTAGGATTCGTAATTTCGCAGACGGGTCAAACAAACAAAGACAGGATTTTTGTCATGTTCTTGTCACTTAAACGTATATTTTGTCAACCCCCACCCACGATCTTTCCCGAACCAAGTGGTTCTACCCTGCACGTTAAAAAGGCACGGCAAGAATCCCGACCAAATCCGAGCAAAATTGGGCTCAATTCCATCCAATTTTATTCATAGTATCAAATCATAACAAGAGTTATCTCGACACACTTTACAGATAGAGTAGGTCTAGACCACACTCTATAATTTACAAAGACCCAACAGTTCCAGTGATTCCCATAAGAGCGAGCATTTGGTGCGCCAGCGGCGAGGAGAAACCTCAGACAGACCCAGTAATTAATCTTTCTTCTCGAGACGAGCTGAATGAAGACAACAGTCCGGCTTTAAGCAAATCATTATTTATATATATATATATATATATATAATACATACTCAAAGATTTCTGAAGGAATTAGTATTAAACAACGATATGCTGGGTTACATTCTGATTGAAGCCCTTTGTTGTTTTTTTAGAAGCCTTTTAAAAAGAAATAAAATGAAAAAAAAAAAAAAAAAAGGACACCAACCAACAGTGACATCGTCAAAAAGCAACAGAGAGAACATTAGATCCATGAGACCGGTGTGAGCGGCTCGCACAAACAGAAAAACTAAATTATAGTTAAAACACCCCCCACCCACAATGATCTTTCTTTCAGCTGTAACAACAGGTCTCCTCGTTACATCGTTTCCTCAACACATCTCAGGATCTGCAGCTGTCATTTTATCAAGTTACACCTGAAACTGGTTTTTGTTTTTATTTTTGTGTGTGTGTGTGTGTGTGTGTGTGTGTGTGTGTGTGTGTGTGTGTTTCTAGTCACAGTGTGAGGACAGAGCTTCAACGTGTCTGAATTTAACAAACAGTCACGTTTAGCTGGAAAAACAACTTATTTAGGCTTTCGCAATTTGCAGTTTCCTCCGTTAAAGGTTTTTTTTTGGTTTTTTTGGTGGGAGTTTTTTCATTTACACTAGACTTGAAGGTGTCTACATAAGAGTGACATGACACGGTCGTGAACGTGTCATAAACATTATAAACAGGTCAAGAGACAAGACAAGAACGCTTCTTTTAGTAACGGTCATTCTGTTCTTTCATGACAAGTTAGGGTTAGAGTTAGAGTTAGGGTTCATGTCACTCTTATGTAGATAACTCCAAGTAAAGGGTTGACCTTTTTTTTTTTCTTACGGGATGCGAAGGTCAAAGGAAAGAGGGCGTCGTATGCTGTACGGCTTTTAAAAACCCGGCTTTTTGTGATATTGGGCTTTAATACATTAGACTTTTCTTGATTGAGTTCACATTCGGTTTAAAAACCTGATTATATAAATCAGGTTAAGGCAATATCCCGGTTTCTCAAACACCATGTAAACACCTTACCACGAAAATCGGAGTTCTCATACCCCGGTTAACAGACATAACAGAGATAACTATTAGCCTATTTATAGGCCTACACCTTAACTCAGGTCAAAGGAAAGAGGGCGTCATATGCTGTACGGCTGTATGGACTTTCTTGTAGAATATTGTGCTATAATAAAATTGACTTGACTTGATTCAGTGCATTTACATGCAGTTTAAAAACCTGATTATATTCGGGTTAAGGCAGTACCCCGGCTAAAATCTGAGTTGTCATACCTCTGTTAAAGAAAAAAAAAGGTCCATCTAGGGACGTGCATTGCATATTAGCTTAGGCTATAAATGCTCTGGTGTTTGGCATAGGTCTACTCATACTGGTCCTTATACAAATGAACATTAGAGCTAGATAACTCTGTTAGTAACCGGAGGTATTTGTGCAAGTATGCACCTTCACTGAGGTAAGCTGGTCTGCACATGCTGCGTAGGTCCTAACCACACCCAAACACAATCTGCGGACTGTTTTTACACTTTTCAGCGGCGATCCGGAAAGAAAATGTGCAGTTACAGAGTGTCTGCTCTGCTGCTGCGACCGATGTCTGAAGACGGGTGAGAGTGAACAAGCTGCAGATGCTGCTGATATGTGACGGACGAGAAGAGGAAAAAAAAAAAAAGAGGAGGAGGAGGAGTAGGACTTGAAACAGCGTCATTTCCGAACGGATCAGAACTGTACAAACAAACAAACCCTAACGACATCTGTACAAATGTACAAGAAAAATCTAAATCAAAAACAGGATTAAAACAACATTTTATTCAGTTGTAAAACCTCCAGCAGAGTCTCGGTGGATGTGACGGTATGAAGAAGTCAGAACTCAACCTGGATCAAAAGTCAAGGTGCCAACTTCGTTAAGTGCAACCCACAGCAAAACGGCAGTCCCAACTCCTCGGTATCGGCCACAGCGCGTATAAAGGACAGCTGGTTAGTGATCACCAGCACGTTCACTTCTCCAACCACTGAGGTAGGGCCGCCCACTTTCTAGTCCATTAGTCCACTAATGGACCGTTCGGTTCTCAGTCGACTGAGATTTCATAGTCATTTCTTTACACTTTTATCGAGTTATTTCCAAGAAACGTACGAGCACATCTCTAGTAAATACCAGATTTAAAGTGGAACTTTTAGGGTGATTCTTTGCGGATAAACTTTCAGAAAGTTTTACACGTCTGTCGATTAAAGCTTTAGTGCGTAACTTTTTGATATTAATTAACTACAATCAGGGTTCATACGCATTTTAACCATTTCTGTTCGGCAAATTAGAAACTACGCACTGTAGCTTTAAATCAACATCGTCGCTCAATGGTGTTTTAAGCCCCCAACGTCGACTTCAAGGCACCTAACCCTAACCGTTGCCTAATCCTAGTTTAGGCGCTGCCTGGAAGGCGAGTTTGGGGGCTTAAAACACCAAACGCCTGCAAAATCACACGGGTGGTAAGTCGACTGAGAATTTCTTTAGTCAAGGACAGCTCTACACTTCTGCTGCGGCGACATAAAACACTGAATTTTAAATGTGTAAAAAAAACAAAACAAAAATAATCAAAGACGTACAAAGAAAAGGATCCCTTTCTTCTCCCGGTTCTGCAGCTTGGAGTTGTAGTTCACAACTGTTCACAGTCAAAATCTGGAGACACTCGTAGAAGTGACACCTAGTCCGTTTCCCTGTCTGATCTCAGGTAAAGCTGCAAAGATTAATTGATCAGTTTTCAACTACTAAACTAATTGCCAACTATTTTGATAATTGATTAATAGGTTTGGAGGCATTTCTTTTGTTGTGTTGTGAGCAGAAACAAAAACAGAGAGCCCTTGGCTACGTTCACACTTCTGTTTTGCATTATAATCCTGTGGAGTTTCAAAAAAAGTCCCGAGTGCTTTTTTTAAACGCCAACGGCGAAAAAAAGTCAAGCGCTTTACTGACAGCCGACCAATGACAAGCGGAGTAGAAAGAGACCTGTCGTTTCCATAACAACAAGAAAAAGTGGAGTCGGAGCACAGCGAGTGATACGGTATGACCGGGTGGTCCGTGTTCAGGGACTCGCTTTGTTTGATCTCTCTCTCTCTGTTCTTTCTCTCTCTCGCTCCACCACTTTGTTTATCTAACGCTAGCACTGCGCTCTCTCTCTGTTCTCTCTCTCTCTCTCTCGCTCCACCACTTTGTTTTATCTAACGTTAGCACTGCGCTCTCTCTCGCTCGCTCCACCACTTTGTTTTATCTAACGTTAGCACTGCGCTCTCTCGCTCCACCACTTTGTTTTATCTAACGTTAGCACTGCGCTCTCTCTCGCTCGCTCCACCACTTTGTTTTATCTAACATTAGCTCTGCGCTCTCTCTCTCGCTCCACCACTTTGTTTTATCTAACGTTAGCACCGCTCCACATAGCGCTCTAGGATGCTGTAGCAGTAGCTGTTGTTATAGCAACAAAAGATGCTCTCGGCTGCCTTTTGGAACCAAAACGCTGCCAGCTTTCTTCTTTTTTTCCCCACTAGCGCACTGGGCAACTTTTTCTTGTCAAAAAAAGACGGCAAGTGTGAACATAGCCTCAAACGCAAAATTACCACTTTTTGATTTAATAATATTGTTTTTAACTTCTCAACAGATTGTATTAAATCGGTCATAGTTATTTTTCTCCGTCAGGAGTCAATCATTACATCACTAGCACAGAAACTAGAAGATGTTATTTTTCAAAAACAGCCTCATGCATTTTAGCCTCACCGCTTTCTGTTCTGAACTTTTTTCATTTGGGTATGCCAAACAAGCAAATATATTCCCCCTCCAAAAAAGGGTGTGTGTTAAAAGATTAAAATCTCTTACTGGATGTAAAGTAGATTAATCGCACATAAATCCAACAACTTCAGACTAAATTAATCATTTATTAAAAAGGTTTTGGCTCCAATTATCCAACTTTTAAGAAAGTAATCACTCAGTTGAAAGATTTAGGCCTTAAAAAAAAAGAAAAAAAAAAGGAATGAAACTCTCCACAGGAGTCACCGGGAAGAGAAACTCCGGCTCAATCTGATGGCATGAGCATCTGTGAGAGCAACTGAACCTGAAGCAGTTCGCCATAATTCCCCCAAAAGCTGCTTTCTCAGTTCCTGGTTCGGTCACTGATCACATGATTCTGGCCACACACACGCACTGAGGAAAGTAAAAAGAAAGTTCTAGTGCAGCAAAATAGGAAGGGAAGGACGGCCACGTAGGCGTGTTTTGGCAGAGAGTGTGGCGAGAAAGCTCCCGCGAGGGTTCAGACAGGGGGTACGTTTGTTTTTGTGACACGGCGTGGCCCTCTGACCTCGGAGCAGCGGGTGGAGGAGTCACTGACAGGAAGACGACGCACGCTGACTCGTTTCTTTCCAGTAAAAGCAACGCTCACACCTCGACTACTGAACGAGGAGGAATTACACAGACTACGATGCAAGAGACAAGAGCGGGATTACAAAAACACTTCCCGGTTATCGCATTTTATTTCACACGCTGGATGCATCATCCGAGTGTTTTTGGGGTCGATGTGACTGATGGGAACAAAAACAACAACAACTTTTGAAACTGGTCCAGTATTAAAATAGACCACTGCAGCCGGCAGCGTCAAAACAAGCTGCAATGTAACGTTAAAGGGCAATTTCCGTCCACTAAAAGTTCTGTTTTTGCCGCTGACAGACTCAGATTATTATTCTAAGTGTCTGTCAACAGTATGGAAAGGATCCCTACAGAGATAGACCTTTCTGTTAAAGAGTAAGATCCTTTTAGTTTAACACGAAATGCCTCGGAAAAATCGGTGTCGCCACACCCACCAGACTCCATTTAAATAAAGAGCAATTTTATCAACGTAAAACACACGTCACTCAAAGTGGACAGAAACTAAATAAAACTATCAAAAGCCGTCTTGGTTCGTCTTTTCACTGTTCCAACTATCACCACTCTGGTTTGGTTGAAATAAACTCTTAATTCACCCATTTACATGTGGAGATATGCTGGCTCTATACATGCTAAAAGTCCTGATTATTTACATGGAGTCTGGTGGAGATATGCTGGCTCTATACACACTAAAAGTCCTGATTATTTACATGGAGTCTGGTGGAGATATGCTGGCTCTATACACGCTAAAAGTCCTGATTATTTACATGGAGTCTGGTGGAGATATGCTGGCTCTATACACGCTAAAAGTCCTGATTATTTACATGGAGTCTGGTGGAGATATGCTGGCTCTATACACGCTAAAAGTCCTGATTATTTACATGGAGTCTGGTGGAGATATGCTGGCTCTATACACGCTAAAAGTCCTGATTATTTACATGGAGTCTGGTGGAGATATGCTGGCTCTATACACACTAAAAGTCCTGATTATTTACATGGAGTCTGGGGGAGATATGCTGGCTCTATATACGCTAAAAGTCCTGATTATTTACATGGAGTCTGGGGGAGATATGCTGGCTCTATACACGCTAAAAGTCCTGATTATTTACATGGAGTCTGGTGGAGATATGCTGGCTCTATACACGCTAAAAGTCCTGATTATTTACATGGAGTCTGGTGGAGTTTGGTGATGGTGATTTCGGGGCTGTTTCATGTTAAACTAAAAGGATCTTACTCTTTAACAGAAAGGTGTATCTCAGGAGCGACCTCTAGCTCACCCAGTAAGACCGTTTGCCCCATGTAGGCTGAGTCCTTTGCAGCGGCCCGGGTTCAAATCCAACCTGCGGCCCTTTGCTGCGTGTCAACCCCCATCTCTCTCCCACTTTTCCTGTCAATCCACTATCACTCTAAAATAAAAAGGGAAAAAAGCCCCCAAAAAATAATCAAAAAGCTCTCTCTGTAGGGATCCTTTCCATAACGCTGTCAGACACTTAGAATAATAATCTGAGTCAGTCAGTGGCAGAAACAAATGCAAATTGACGGTGAACATTGGCCCTGAAGGATTAAATTGCCTCCCGGCTCACGACTGCTGGTTACAAGGTTGCTGGACCAATTTCAAAAGATTTATTTATTCACATTAGTCATCAACGAATGGAAAATATGTTCCACACGGTTGGGGGGGGGGGGACGACGTTTTTTTATGTCAGAAATATGGGATGTCGAAATAAGTGCCAAAAAGGTACATAAAAAAAAAAAAAAAGAAAGTGACAATAATTTCAAAAAAAGTGACAAAACTTGTGAAAAAATGCTGAAAAAAAGCTTAAAAAAAACATCCGAAGAAAATGTCAAAAATGTGGGAAAAGTGACAACACAAGGGTTAAATTAAAAGTAAACGAGACATTAAATGAAACAACTCTGGCCCATATTTCAGCTTCCATCCAAGACGAAGAGGAGGAAACTTCATCTCTTTAATTTTTCTTTAAACATTTAGGCCTCCTCCACTACAGGAACTCAACGTGCAGACACAATAACCCTGATTCAGAATATCTGACGTGTTTTATGAAGCCTTGTTGTGCAACTGTTTGTGGATTTTGCGCACAGTGTTGGAGATTACGTAAGTAAACGTCCCACTATCGTCTGGCTACACTGATATTAAACACAAAATGATGCAACGCTTCCAGTACTGACTAATGTTTTCCACTAAAACTGGAGTTATAATTGTGCACAGAATTGCTCGGAAATGTTTACAGACTGAACTGCACTCGGCTGCCAAACATCACTACAAAAATAATGACGTTTGTCCTCATGTCATCTTTTTTTAAAAGATATTTTTACACACGAAAACATTCTGGTATGTAAAATGAACACAGGGAACAGGAAGCAGAACCAGGTCTAGGGTTTTGGGAAACTCCAGATTACAGGTTTCTAAATTAACGTAGTGAAAAAAATAAAAACTCAATCTGAAACCCATGCAACTCAGGCTATGTTCGCACGTGGCGTCTGTTTTTACATCAGAATCCTGTGGAGTAAACTGTGCTCTGAGCGCTTTTCTTTAAAAAAAAAGCTTTTTTTAAACGCCACCGCTGACTTGTTTTTTTGCAGCTCGGAGCGTCTTTTTGAAGTTGAAAAAAAGTTTTAAAAAGAAACGCGCTACGCCAAGCGCTTTCTGGACAGCCGACCAATGACAAGCCGAGTAGCCAGACCTGTCGTTTCCATAACGACAAGAAAAAGTGGAGTCGGAGCACAGCGAGTGATACGGTATGACCGGGTGCTCCGTGTTCAGGGAACTCACTTTGTTTTATCGAACGTTAGCACCTCTCTCTCTCTCTCTGTTCTTTCTCTAGCTCTCTCCACCACTTTGTTTATCTAACGTTAGTACCTCTCTCTCTGTTCTTTCTCTAGCTCGCTCCACCACTTTGTTTTATCTAACGTTAGTACCTCTCTCTCGCTCTCTCTCTCTCTCTGTTCTTTCTCTAGCTCTCTCCACCACTTTGTTTTATCTAACGTTAGTACCTCTCTCTCTGTTCTTTCTCTAGCTCTCTCCACCACTTTGTTTTATCTAACGTTAGTACCTCTCTCTCTCTCTGTTCTTTCTCTAGCTCGCTCCACCACTTTGTTTTCATCTCACGTTTTTACTCTTCATTCTTCCTCTCGCTCTCTCCCACCTTTGATCTACCATCTCTCGCTTTCTCTCCACCATTTTGTTTATCGCTGCTTTACCACTTTGTTTAGCTACCGTCAGCCTTCTTGCTTTCTCTGTTTCTTTCGCTCAGCTCGCTCCATCGATAGGTTTTAGCACCTCTCCACTTAGCGCTCTAGGATACCGTATCATTAGCTGTTGTAACAGCAACAAAAGATGCTCTCGGCTGCTTTTTGGAACCAAAACGCTGCCAGCTTCTTCTGTTTTTTCTTTCCCCCCCACTACAAAAGCGCCCTAGTGAACTTTTTCTCGTCAAAAAAAAAAAGACGCCAAGTGTGAACACAGCCTCAAACGTGCTAATTTGAGAGTCAGCGGTTGAGAGGTTAGTGCGAGTGTCTTTTCAATCGTCTGGCAGAGAACAAACCTGCCCAGGAGAAGTCCAAATTGAACTCTTCCCGTCTGTCGGCCGGTTGCTAATCTCCCTGCTCTTCGGTTTGCAGCAGCAGCACACGCGCACAAAACCGAACCCTCCATCCTGTGTATCAATGGGTTTCACAGTCAAACTGTCATCACGTCCCTGTTGTTGTTTTTGCAGCCTGGATATATTAACAAATCCCTTTTTTTCATACTGAAAGCTGAGCTGAAGTTTCTACAAGGCACTGAGTGACGTCATAGGGAAAAGGGAGAGTTAGTTTTTAAGATAGAATAGATGAGAAAAACTCACTGTGAGAAACTTCAGCTGATTTGTCAGAAGCAACTATATTAGGTCAACTAGAAAAAGCTCTGGGTTTAGAGTAATATCTACATGTTATTTATATCAAAAAAGGGATCTTGAAATTTTTTTTGCATGAGGGAAATTTACAAAATAGGGAAGAAAAATACCAAACTTCTAGTAGAAAAAAAAACAAAAAAAAAACAGTTTGGTGTCATTACCTGAAGGACAGAGGAGATAAAAAGGTTAGAGCCCAAAACATTTGCGTTCCCTGCAGAAATTACAAGCACAATCACCTTGTTCAGTTCAATAAAATAAAAACTGGAGCAAAAAAAAAAGAAGCCTCTTAGACGAAATAAACTTAAAGAGGAGAGAGAGAGAGAGAGAGAGAGAGAGAGAGAGAGAGAGAGAAGAGGAGGGGGGTGTTTCTCATTAGCACCATTGAGTTCTGTAGTGACCAATCGCAGCCTAATCGAGAGTCAAAAGAGACGGAGCAGAGTGGGAGCGATGAAGAAGAGTCAAGTCTGTCTCCCAGAGCTGTGCCGGTCGCCCCGGGCTAATTCCACACGTCATTGTTTGAATCACGGTTCTCAGGAAAAACACAACAACATGTATCCATGCTGGAATTAGAGGGGAAAAAAATAATATATTTTGGTTTGAAGAGAATTAAAATATGAATCCTCGGAGGAGGGCGGCGCATGATTCGATCATGTGGGAGGAGAAAGAAACTCAAAAGAAAAGGGAAGTGTTTCCTCTTCGCCGTAGGGGTGGGGGGCGGGGGGGGGTGGCCTTGATCCTCAGTCGCTGCTGTCGTCGTCGTCGTCGTCGTCCGACAGGTTGTTGAACTTCGACCCGAGCCGGGTGATGGAGTCCGAGCGCGGCGCCAGGCCGCCCGACGTCAGCTGCACGTAGCAGTACTCGCAGACGCGCACGGGCTTGGACGACTGGCTGGGCAGGAGGTGCTTCTTCTCCGAGCACGGCCCGCACACCACGTAGCCGCACTTCCGGCAGTGGTGGCGCCGGCTGACCGGCGTGAACTTCACCTTCTGGCAGCGCATGCACACCGTCGCCTCCGAGTCGGGCACCCACACGGCGGCGTGCTCGCCCGTCGGCGCCTTGCCGCTCTTCTGCAGCAGGTCCCCGACGCACTTCCCGATGTGGTTCATCCACTCGGACTTCTCGTTGGCGGTGGCGGCGTACACGGCGAAGGACTTGGTGGGCGTCTTGATGAGCCAGCCGTTGTGCAGGTCGCCCTCGTCCGGCACGGTGTCGATGGTGACGCTCTCCAGCGGGATGATGTGCTGCTTGTTGTACTTCTTCTTCTGGATGACGATGTTGCCGTAGACCAGGATGTCGTTGAAGAGGAAGAACTGCCGCGCCTTGGGCTTCTTGCGGCAGAGTTTGGTGAGGACGCCCTCGCCGATCAGCACGCGGCCGGGGATGGCGAGCGGCTGGCCCGCCGCGCCGAAGCAGCCCTCCACCACGCCGATCCGCTTGGAGTTGGCCTCGCTGTTCGCAAGCCGGTCCACCATCTTCACCTCACCTGGAAGGGAATGGACAGAGAGAGGAACGTTTGAGAGGGGGAAAAAAACATTTCTTTTGTTGAAAATAAAATGAGTCAAGGTGATATTAATTTAAATACATATTTATCACGAGTTAATAAAAAAAATAAAACGTACAAGACTGCCCTGCTCACAGTAAACTTAAAGTGCTCATATTATGCTTTTTGGCTCTTTCCTTTATTGTGTCATATACAGTACAGGCCAAAAGTTTGGACACACCTTCTCATTCAATGTGTTTCTTTGTTTTCATGACTATTTACATTGTAGATTCTCACTGAAGGCATCAAAACTATGAATGAACACATATGGAATTATGAACTTAACAAAAAAGTGTGAAATAACTGAAAACATGTCTTATATTTTAGATTCCTCAAAGTAGCCACCCTTTGCTTTTTTTGATAACTCTGCAAACCCTTGGTGTTCTCTCAATGAGCTTCATGAGGTAGTCACCTGAAATGGTTTTACCTTCACAGGTGTGCTTTGTCAGGGTTCATTAGTGGAAGTTTTTCCCTTATTAATAAAAAAAGCAAAGGGTGGCTACTTTGAAGAATCTAAAATATAAGACATGTTTTCAGTTATTTCACACTTTTTTGTTAAGTACATAATTCCATATGTGTTCATTCATAGTTTTGATGCCTTCAGTGTGAATCTACAATGTAAATGGTCATGAAAATAAAAAGGAAACGCATTGAATGAGAAGGTGTGTCCAAACTTTTGGCCTGTACTGTATGTTTTTGTACAACACTAACTCAGTTATACAGCAGGGCAATACAGCACCGTAAAGAAAAGACCTTTACGACAGCAGGTGTGGTAAAAACACTACCGCTGGTGTCCGAAGCGGCCGCTAGAATCAACACAAACTGAAAGTTACGTACAGCCACTTTAAGGTTGCTGACTAGGCCTGCACGATTCAGGGGGAAATTATGAATCAAGATTTTTCATCTTAGAACCTGGGAACCACAATCCCAAACTGGCAGTTAGATTTCCGGTGTACTGAATTGTTTACCTAAAGTAAACTTCTTTGACTTTAATACAAGTCTTTTTTTTTAAATATTAGTTTTTCTAAAATTAGACTTTTTAAATTCCAATATATCGCCTTACGCACAGTATCGAGATATATTGCAATATATTGAATGGTGACCCATGTATCGTGAAATGTATCGTATCGCCAGATTCTTGCCAATACGCAGCCCTACGAACTAGGGCTGGGCAATAGATCGATATCATATCGATATCGTGATATGAGACTAGATATCGTCTTAGATTTTGGAAATCGTAATATTGTAAATGGCCTAAGTGTTGTCTTTTGCTGGTTTTAAAGGATGCACTACAGTAAAGTGATGTCATTTTCTGTGTTACCAGACTACTCTAGCTGTTCTATTATTTTTTTACCCAGACATGACCACACTACTGATGATTACATATCTTAACTCTGATTGTGAAGATATTTTGTTAAAGCACCAACTGTCAACCCTAGAATATCGCCACAATATCGACATCGAGGTATTAGGACAAGAATATTGCAATATGTGATTTTCTCCATATCGCCCAGCCCTACTACGAACAGGGGTGAATCGAGATCGCGATTTGATGGCGCAGTGGATATGACGCATGCCTTTGGTGTGGGAGACACTTTGGATAAAAGCGTCAGCTAAATGACATGTAATGTAATTTAACGGTTTATCGTGCAGGCCCATTGCTGACCCCTAATATAGACAGAGCCATACAGTGCCTTGCGAAAGTATTCGGCCCCCTTGAACGTTTCGACCTTTTGCCACATTTCAGGCCTCAAACATAAAGATATAAAACTGTAATTTTTTGTGAAGAATCAACAACAAGTGGGTCCCAATTATGAAGTGGAACGAAATTCATTGGCTATTTCAAACTTTTTTAACAAATAAAAAACTGAAAAAGTGGGCGTGCAAAATTATTCAGCCCCTTTTACTTTCAGTGCAGCAAACTCTCTCCAGAAGTTCAGTGAGGATCTCTGAATGATCCAATGTTGACCTAAATGACTAATGATGATAAATAGAATCCAGCTGTGTGTAATCAAGTCTCCGTATAAATGCACCTGCTCTGTGATAGTCTCAGAGGTCCGTGTAAAGCGCAGAGAGCATCATGAAGAACAAGGAACACACCAGGCAGGTCCGAGATACTGTTGTGGAGAAGTTTAAAGCCGGATTTGGATACAAAAAAGATTTCCCAAGCTTTAAACATCCCAAGGAGCACTGTGCAAGCGATAAATATTGAAATGGAAGGAGTATCAGACCACTACAAATCTACGGGACCCGGCCCGTCCCTCTAAACTTTCAGCTCATACAATGAGAAGACTGATCAGAGATGCAGCCAAGAGGCCCATGATCACTCTGGATGAACTGCAGAGATCTACAGCTGAGGTGGGAGACTCTGTCCATAGGACAACAATCAGTCGTATACTGCACAAATCTGGCCTTTATGGAAGAGTGGCAAGAAGAAAGCCATTTCTTAAAGATATCCATAAAAGTGTCGTTTAAAGTTTCGCCAAAAGCCACCTGGGAGACACACCAAACATGTGGAAGAATGTGCTGTGGTCAGATGAAACCAAAATCGAACTTTTGGCAACAATGCAAAACGTTATGTTTGGCGTAAAAGCAACACAGCTCATCACCCTGAACACACCATCCCCACTGTCAAACATGGTGGTGGCAGCATCATGGTTTGGGCCTGCTTTTCTTCAGCAGGGACAGGGAAGATGGTTAAAATTGATGGGAAGATGGATGGAGCCAAATACAGGACCATTCTGGAAGAAAACCTGATGGAGTCTGCAAAAGACCTGAGACTGGGACAGAGATTTGTCTTCCAACAAGACAATGATACAAAACATAAAGCAAAATCTACAATGGAATGGTTCACAAATAAACATATCCAGGTGTTAGAATGGCCAAGTCAAAGTCCAGACCTGAATCCAATCGAGAATCTGTGGAAAGAACTGAAAACTGCTGTTCACAAACGCTCTCCATCCAACCTCACTGAGCTCGAGCTGTTTTGCAAGGAGGAATGGGCAAAAATGTCAGTCTCTCGATGTGCAAAACTGATAGAGACATACCCCAAGCGACTTACAGCTGTAATCGCAGCAAAAGGTGGCGCTACAAAGTATTAACTTAAGGGGGCTGAATAATTTTGCACGCCCAATATTTCAGTTTTTTATTTGTTTAAAAGGTTTGAAATATCCAATAAATTTCGTTCCACTTCATGATTGTGTCCCACTTGTTGTTGATTCTTCACAAAAAATTACAGTTTTATATCTTTATGTTTGAGGCCTGAAATGTGGCAAAAGGTCGAAAAGTTCAAGGGGGCCGAATACTTTCGCAAGGCACTGTATTAACAAATAGTGTTCGGTACATCAGAGAAAACCATTGGTTTGTTGGGACTGTGAGGTCGGCAATACTGCACATTAGGGGTGGGGGGGAAAAAATCGATACAGCATAGTATCGCGATATTTTTCGTGGCAATACTGTATCGATACACAGATGCCAAGTATCGATCTTTTATGACATATGTGTTGGTCAGTTTGTCTGCTTGACAATCCCATTTTGCAGCAATTAAATTGAAGTGAGATGAACAAATATTGAAATTTATCTTTTTAGATAAAACAGATGTTGACAAAATTGTCCTTTTCGGGACATCATTTGAAATTGGGGAAAATCTGAAGTTGGAAAAAAGGTAAATACATTGAAATATATCGCAAAATATTGCAATATGTTTAAAATCGCAATAATATCGTATCGTGGCATAAGTATCGGGATGATATCGTATCGTGAGGCCTCTGGTGATTCCCACCCCTACTGCACATCTCGTCACCAAATCCACAAAGAGAGACTCCTGAACATTTACAAGCTTTTATATCCTCTTTTATTTGCAATTTGTTAACAGGCACAGTCTGAAAGCCCAGCCTTGTTCTCAGTGTGCATGTTCTTTGTAAGCTAAATAAAAAGGTTTCAGATTAAATGACTCCACTTCTGAAGCCTTCAAATCAATTATATAAGACGGAAGAGCAAACAGCATGAGGTTTCTCTGCTGCGACAGACGAGCAGCCCCTCAGGTTGCTCTAACAGCACATCGCGGGAGGTCAAAGGTCACCGATGATGGATATGGCAATGTGCTGGCGCTCTCTGGCGAGACCCGAGGGTCGATTACAGAGCTGTGTGACCTCAGAAAGATGCTCACGGGCACAGTGATGATGTTGTACACAGGGTCGTCGCGTATAGACGCAAACGCAAGGCGAACAGATACATACGACCTCCGCGAGGGCAGTTCATTCTGTCGTTCTTCACTTTTATTTATTGAGGTGAAGCTCTTTTTTAGATCAACGCTGACCTGTGCACTGAAACGTAAGCGGAGTGGACAAAATACTGCCTCTTGATAACGCACTTCAACCCCAAACGAGAGCCTAAACTGTTAGAAATCAACTCCTCTAAAGAAATGGCAACAACACATGAAGAGTGTGGCTTTCCGAAAGGTGCTATTATTTATAGGACTGTTCAACTTAATGATACATTTTTGAATATATGAATATGAATATATGGGTGTATATATGATGTACATCTGGGAGGGTATGTATATATATGTAAGTAGGTATGTATGAGTGTGTGTTGACATATATCTCCTGTTAATTATTTAATTTTTCTTTTCATTTATTTTTTTTCTCCCACTGGGTGTGAAGGTGGGAGGGGGGAGAGAAAGGGAAAAGGAAAGAAGAAGAAAAAAAAAAATTGTGTCAAATCTGACATGTTAATTGTATGATTGTAATATGAACAATGTCACAATAAAAAAGTATAAAAAAAGATACATTTTTAAGATGCATGCTTGCAAAGTTGAGCATAATCAAATAAACTGATGACCATTTTCATTATTCATGTTATTCATTAGTTGTATTGATTAATCTGTCGATGATATGATAGATAGATTATATATATATATATATATATATATATGTGTGTGTGTGTGTGTGTGTTTGGTCAATAAAATGTCAGAAAATGGTGATAAATGTCGATCAGTGTTTCCCAAAAAGCCCAAGATGACGTCCTCAAATGTCTCGTTTTGTTCACAACTCAAAGATATTCAGTTTAGTGGCCGGTTATCTCAGTTGGTAGAGCGGGCGCACATATATAGAGGTTTATTCCTCGATGCAGAAGGTCCAGGGTTCGAGTCCGACCTGTGACGGTTTTCCTGCATGTCTTGCCCCTGTCTCTCCCCTTTCATGCCTGAACTGTCCTATCATTAAAAAGGCAGAAACGCCCATAAAAAAAAATCTTAAAAAAATAAGCAAGAAAAAAAGATATTCAGGTTACTGTCACAAAAGGAGAGAAGAAACTAGAAAATATTAACATTTAACAAGCGGACATCAGAGAATTTTTACCTTTTTCCATAAAAATGACTCAGACCGATTAAATCGATTATCAAAAAAGTTGGCGATACATTTTATAGTTGATAACTAAAATCGATTAATCTTTGCAGTTCTGCTGTCCAATAAAACAAGTTACAGAGTCCATGATGCTACTTCTGTTTGTGAAGTGGGTGGACGGCACTTGAACAAACTGAACAAACAGAACTGAACTAACTAAACAGAAAGAAAACAACGTGTAGGTGTGATTGGACGCTTGGTTTATTTTCCCTTTTCAAAAACACAACCACAGAGCTACAGGACCGATGCCAATTAGCCGGCAGATGCCAGCGCAGCCTGGGCCGGTCTCTCCAGTGATCTGCACACTAATAACCCAGGAGAGGGAGCGAGCCGCTGCTGAAAGCCCTGGAGAGGACAGAGAGGCTGCTGACATGTCAACGCCGTTAGCGAGGGCTCGTTGCCCACCGCTGAGCCAACTGGCCGACCGGCGCTCATCAGCAGACAGATAAGGGCACGCAGAGCAAAGGCTCCGGAGAAACAGAGAGAGAGAGAGAGGGCATGAATACAGACTGGAGGCTCCAAACCCAGTAATCACAGCGAGAAAGAGTGGGATGAAAGAGACTGAAAATGCAATACCGAGAAAAGGGGGCTTTCTTTGCTCTGCTGTGACAAACGTTCTATAGAAATCAGAGGACAAACTCAGTCATTAGTTTTTCCATTTGTGTAAAAAAAAAAAAAAATATTTCAAGAAACTGATTATCTTACCATCTTACGTACGAGACACCTTAGTAGCCTTTAAATTAGAAAATAAAAATGGTCTCTCTTTGTTCTGCTGTGACAAATGTTCGAAAGAAAGAAGAGAAATTTGAGGACGCAATCAGACAAACGATTATTTTACCAGCTTACGAGAGACACCTTAAATCGCCTTTAAAAATCAGAAAATAACTGACACATGGAGAGAGAGAAAAAACATCCGAATTTGTTATTTATTATATCTTAAAAAACTTTTTCTGGTGATTTGGGGTGTTATTTTGTGTCTCTGGTGCTTCCACATGCATACAAACTTGAAAAAAAACAAACATCCATGCTGTTTAGAGTGAGATCTGGTTCCTGAATGTGTCCTGCCTTCAGTCTCCGGGTGAGCTGGTCAAAATCGGCTCGGCTTTCTACGTCACTAGCCGAAACATTTGAATTCTCCGAGTCTGAGGTTCTACAGAGGACTCCCCTCCTTCTTCAGGATCCGATTCTGGCTCAAACATGTATGGTTGAACTACTGCCGCCATGTCCGTTAACTTTCACACGTAGTTCTTAGGGGTGGGGAAAAAAAAATCGATACAGCATAGTATCGCGATATTTTTCGTGGCAATACTGTATTGATACACAGACGCCAAGTATTGATCTTTTATGATATACAGTACAGGCCAAAAGTTTGGACACACCTCATTCAATGTGTTTCCTTTTTATTTTCATGACTATTTACATTGTAGATTCTCACTGAAGGCATCAAAACTATGAATGAACACATATGGAATTATGTACTTAACAAAAAAGTGTGAAATAACTGAAAACATGTCTTATATTTTAGATTCCTCAAAGTAGCCACCCTTTGCTTTTTTTGATAACTCTGCAAACCCTTGGTGTTCTCTCAATGAGCTTCATGAGGTAGTCACCTGAAATGGTTTTACCTTCACAGGTGTGCCTTTTAAGGGTTAATTAGTGGAATTTTTTCCCTTATTAATAAAAAAGCAAAGGGTGGCTACTTTGAGGAATCTAAAATATAAGACATGTTTTCAGTTATTTCACACTTTTTTGTTAAGTACATAATTCCATATGTGTTCATTCATAGTTTTGATGCCTAATCGAAGTGAGAATATATCATGATAAAAATAAAAGGAGCGTGGAATGAAAGGTGTGTCCAAACTTGGGCTTCTGGCCGTAGTGTGTGGTTAGTTTGTCTGCTTGACAATCCCCCTTTTGCAGCAACAAAATTGAAGTGAGATGAACAAACAGAGAAATGTATCTTTTCAGATACAACAGATGTTGACAAAATTGTCCTTTCGGGGGCATCATTTGAAATTGGGAAAAATCTGAAGTTGGAAAAAAGGCAATACATTGCAATATATCGCAGAATATTGCAATATGTTTAAAATCGCAATAATATCGTATCGTGACATAAGTATCGGGATGATATCGTATCGTGAGGCCTCTGGTGATTCCCACCCCTAGTAGTTCTCTCTCGTCACGTTAGCCTACGCTCTCCCCGTTACTAATGTCTGTGCCCAAGCACCGACTAAGTGAGTCTCTACTGAGCATGTGCGACTCCCAACAAAGATGTCTCACTCTGTAGCTAAAACAGAGAGCTCAACACACAGGGTGAAAAGAGGAGCTGCAGCAATGTGCAGTACAACAAAAATATGGTGTTTTTTGAAAATTAAACCATGTATACCTATTCTGGTATAACCTCTAAATACAATTATGAAACTGAAAATGAGCATAATATGAGCACTTTAAAAGGGCTGCAACTCACAACTTAATGGATTAACTCGTCTATAAAGCTAAATTGTAGGATATTGAATTGAAAAGGATATAAAGCGAGAGCAGCATAATTACAGACTGGAGGCTCCAAACCGGGTAATCACGACGAGACAGAGTGGGACGAAAGAGATGGAAAATGTACAGAAAATACAACGTAAAGAATAAAAAAGGGCTTTCTTTGCTCTAGCTGTGACAAATGTTCGAAGGAAAGAAGAGAAATCGGGAGGTCAAACTCAGCTATTAATTGGTTAGGTCAATACATAGATTTCATTTATAAAAAATAAAATATTTCGTAAAACCAATTATTTCACCAATTTAAGAGACACCTTAAATCACCTTTAAATTAAAGAATAACGTGACAATGACATCTTAATGTATAATTTAGATATGTAGACTCACAAGTATTTCATTATCAATAATTGGCAGGTTTTTCCTGGCTCAGAATGGCCCTTCGGGGCTCTCCCCCAGGACATTTTGGGGGTCAAAGACCTATTGCATTTTTCCACTACATTGTACCAGCTCGACTCACCTCGACTCCACTCTACTTTTTTGGTTTTCCATTAGGAAAAAAGTCCCTGGTGCTTTTTTTTTGGTATCACTTCAGTTCCAAGCGAGCTGAGGCGATGCCAAAAGGTGACGTGAAAACAATGCAGACTACCGATTGGTCGGAGAGAATCGTCACTAATCACTGCGGCGTCATTGCCAGCGGCAGACAAGAGTGTCCTGAACAAACCCGCCATTTTTAAATAGTTTAGCGGTTACCAGCAGTGGGTAATAAGGGGTGTGAATCTTCACTGGTCTCACGATTCAATTAGATTATCCTGACAACGATTCCACACGATTCGATATCCCGATGCATCACAATGCGCCATCTCCTCAAATTTAATATATATTTCTCACATGGTTTTCATCAACAAATTCAAGCAGTCAGATATATATGAACTCCCATTTGTATTGCATCTGCCCTACACTTCCTGAATGTAGTGGAGTCTGAATACAACAGACAAAAGGCAAAAAAAAAAAATCACCAAGTAACATTATTAGGCAATTATCGATTATTGCCTTTCACTTCATCGATGCAGAGTCATCCACGTCCGAATCATTAATTTCAACCCCCCTAGTGGGTAAGCGCCTTTAATTTTCTGCATTCTGATTCATTTTCAGGCACAGATTTAGGGTGAAAACATCTTTATCAATGTCAAGGAAAACACAAAATTCTGGGGGCAGGTAACAATTCAAAATATAAAATATAATGGAATATAATGCGGTAAGGGAAGGGGGCTTTCGCATCCCGACTATACTGACCACATGGCCCAGTTCATTCGATTAGTATGAACACGGGCATAGCGGTAACTTTTTATCAAGGAGCACATTTTGCTCCTAAGTTGAAAAATGTAGGAGTGACTTACATAAGATAACTGCCGTTAGTGCTGTAGCTAATTTGTACAATAATACAATAGTGTTACGAAGACAAAACGTTATGTTTTCCATTTTGAAACATGGATCAATACATCGTCAGTGATGTTGAATATAAAGCAGTAGTGTAAGGGACCGGCTAGTTCAGGGAGTCTGGGCAATGCCAATAAAGCGATCGCATGCGTGTTGTTCATGCGTATAGGCTACTACCGTATGGCTCGCATCAGGTGTTAAAACCAACTGTACCGGTGAGACAGCAGATCGGAGCTCCGGGGGAAGGCTGAGAGCATCATGGCCGTCAGCAGCGGCTTCTCGCTGCGCCGACAGGCCCCGGGGAGTCTCCGGTACAGTCGGTTCAGCCCGAACTCTGCAAAACGGAGATCCCATTAACGCTAGCTTCACAGCGGAGCGTTCAGATACAGGCGTGTGAATGTGAATATGCAGCTGAGGATGAGAGGGAGCCTGGCTGCTGAAAATCTGACGTTTTGGCGCCCGTGATTTTCCTTTGGCGCTGGCTAAAAACTCTCTGGATGGGCGCCAAAACTTTCTCTATGCAGGAACATTTCAGTTATTGGATTAACTGGTTTATAAACTGTAAGACGTTCAATTGAAAATGACATTAAAACAGAGTAAAGCAGTTTGAAAAATGACTTAAAGTGCCCATATTATGAAAAAAAATCACTTTTTCTGGTGATTTGGGGTGTTCTTTTGTGTCTCTGGTGCTTCCACACACATACAGACTTTGAATAAAATCCATCCATGGTGTTTTGAGTGAGATACAGTTTCTGAATGTGTCCTGCCTTCAGTCTCCTAGTGAGCTGGTCAAAATCGGCTCGGACTGTGACGTCACAATCCAAAATGAGCTGGCTAACCGCAACCGTTAGCTAATGCTAACACTAGCATGCTACGTCGTTCTCAATAGCAAAGCACTGCTACAACACACACAAGTTCACCATAATCTACAAAAGAACTACTTACATGTGCGCCCTCATTTAGAAGAAGTCTCCCAGCTAATCCTGCCTTGTAACTGACTGAAGTTGGAGTTGGACTGAACAGCTTTCTTTTACTTCTATGGAGCTAGCTAGCTGACATGATCTACATCTGAGCTACTGAGCATGTGCGAGTGCAATCAAAGATAGTACAGAAGAAGAAGAAGAAAAGAGGTCTCACTCTGTAGCTAAAACAGAAACCAGGTGAAAAGAGGATCTGCAGCAGTGAGAGAGAGCTGTGCAGTACAACAACAATATGGTGTTTTTGAAAATTAAACCATGTAAACCTATTCTGGTACAACCTTAAAATACAGTTATGAACCTGAAAATGAGCATAATATGGGCGCTTTAAACCATTCAACCATTTTAAAAATAGTGCATGTGTCATAGTGACTATGAGTGACAGCTTGAAGTGGCACAATCATTTTTCCTTTTCTGCAGGTCATCACCCTTTACTGGAACAAAAGGAATGAGGTAATTCCAGAGGGACGGAGGGAGAAAGTCTGCCGACACGAGGAGAAACCGCATGAACAGCTGACAGCATCTGCCGAGGTGAAATCTAGACACAGCAGCGATATCGAATCATAGATTTATTTATTTTTGTTGCAATATATGTCTGGTTTCTTGGTTCCAGTCTACTTTCATGTTCACAGCCACCGAGTTAGCTGGAAATGAAACGACGCATCTTGTTGCTAAGAATAGACGTTACAGGATTTCCAGTATTGCACAATCGCTGCGTTTCTAATTACTAGGGGTGGGGAAAAATAATCGATTCTTAGACGCATCGCCATTCTCTCTAGAGCGATTCGATGCTCGATTCTGATACATTAAAAAAAAAATAAGTTACTGTCTCCAGACAAGTACAAATCAGAAAACAGAGTGACTGAAAGAGGATGGGATAATGGACAACAACTTCGAGTTTAGGCAAGAGTGCAGAAAAAAAACAACACACAAAAATGGTCAAAAAGGAGAATTCTTTTTGTATATACACACATGATCTAATAAGACATACATAAAATAGTTAGGCAAAACACATATAGGCTGTTCATCTACTTCATCACATTACATCTGACACCTTCATGTTTCATGTTCTAAGAAGCCAATGATCCACCTTTAAACATGAAACCTCAGTAGACAAAACATTTCATTAAAAACTTGTGTGTGTGACAAATACTGTATATGTCAAAATCTAAGCTTTGTCTAGCTGCTTTGTCTAGGAAGTGATTAGCAAACTCAGATTTATCTGTATATATATATATCTAAAAACCACGCACTGAAATGTACACACAAAAGGTTGTTGCATCGAGACGCATCGATAATCTGTTTCGAACCGAATCGTTGGCCTCTGAATCGGAATCGAATCGTGAAGTGCCAAGAGATTCCCACCCCTACTAATTACTTTAACTAAAACGTTACTTTAAAAGACACACGTGCACATGCTTGACGAGAACAGGAACGATTCCTCGGAGCGACTGCGCTTCGTTAGTGCAGGAAACAGTCAGCTGTCCTGGGCAGTTCAGTGCTAGTGTTTCTTGTGGCTGTGTGAAATACGTTCACCAGCTAGTCTCTTAAAGTGATGGTTTCGGAGTAATGTCACCCTAGGGTCCTTTGCACCATGACTTCGAGCCAAACACGCCCCCCCGAAGCTTTTTTCACCTGGGTCGAACATTGGGAGAGTTAGCTAGAGTAGCGTTATCAGCTGAATAGCTTAGCGCAGGGGCTAATGGACCCACGTTTGTATCTCGTAAATGACCCCACTAATAATGCCCGAAATGATACCAAACGTCTACACTAGTATATATAGGTTATGTACTCATAAAACGATGGATTGGAAAGTTTATAAGTACACAAGTTTTATTCGTGCACATTTTTAGACATAGGGTTATATGATCCACTAGTCTTGATAGCAGCATCGATAAGCACGGACCTTAGTGATTTTTGGTAGGGATGCACCGAAATGAAAATTCTTGGCCGAAACCGAAAACCGAAAAAGAGGAAACCAAGACCGAAACACCGAAAGAAATTATGCCAATTATTAGTACCATTGCATTCATGATGATTTGTGATAAAAGTATTTCGGCCCGAAAACCTGGAAGAAGAAAAGCCTGGAAATTTTCGGTGGCCGAATATTCGGTGCATCCCTAATTTTCGGGTTTCGGGAAATTTGGAACCGGGTCTTTAATAGAACCGGGTCTCGAGACCCATCCCTAATCTAGTTAGATGTTTAATCATTTCCATACAGAATCATGTCCTCAATATCAAGAGGTTACCTGACAAAGTGGCTGGTGGGAGACATAGCCCCCACAGCAGTTATTTATAAGTATCCGGTTGGCAGGTAGAGCTTCCCACCTTGGGGACAGGTACCGTTTGTCAGCCAGCTGGAGAGAGATGCCCCTGATACTGTAGAGCTAACCTCCACCTGCCGCTGTGTCATCTGAGGAAATACACACATCAATCTCGCAGCTGTGGGCAGACAGACGTAGCCTAAACTGAGCCAGGTCAGAGCCAGATATTTCAAATATCATCTACGTGATATAAATATTAATAAATATTATACAAGTCTCGGAGGAGTTGCAAATATTGCCAGGGTTTTAATGTCCTTAGGGTGTCTCTCTGTCTAGGAGACAGACAGGTGAGGGGAGCAGAGTGGTGGAAACACAGCTATGGAACAGTTTTATCCACATTCATTTCAGTCAAATATTATAAAAACATTTTTTTTTTTTTTTTTTTTTTTTTTTTTTTAAAGAGGCTTGGAACCCATCAATTTAACTGTCTGTACTGTTCACATCTGATGTGTTGATTGGCCTTGCTGACACAAACACACACACACACACGTTATGTAGCCAATCTTGTTTTTTTTTTTAAATCAAATGCTTACTTGTGTTCAAATAGTAACTTTAAGGACTTTTGTGATTGCTCACAATGCTTTTCTTTTTACTTTTTCAATTTTGACCAAAATAAGTGTGATTATGATTGTTTTTCATAATCTAGCAGCCCTATTATATTCTGCAGGCATTCAGTCACTTTCATCCAGCAACAAGTGCAACAAATGGCTACCCTGATTGCATAATGTAGGCCTACAAATCATAAGGCAGCTCTGCAGAGAAATGAGACAGAAAGGCAGAAAGTAAAAGGCTATTTCTGTACATGGGTCCTTTTCTAATGCTCAGCTGGAGGTCGTGGTTTCGAATGCCAATGTGGTCCACACTACTGGCTGTGCTACCTTGGGTTACAAGGACAGCAGCGGCTTTAGATGAGCACAATGATTAATTCATTAGGAGCGCTGTCCTCTATCTCCGCTTACGAGGTCCGGTCATCTACTGCCACGACTGAATTAGGGCTGCACAACATATCGTTTTAATCTTCATCGCATCATCAACTGACAAGATTATTTTTTAGGCATTTACGAAAGGGGAGAGAGAGGGTGGAATGACATGCAGCAAAGGGCCGAGGATTGGAATTGAACCTGCAGCCGCTGCGGCAAGGACTACGCCTCTGTGCATGGGGCGCACGCTCTACCAGGTGAGCTACCCTGGCGCCCCATTAGCACTCTCTTTTCCGACGGCACGGATCCATTTTTCCGACACAACTGAAGCGTGGTTTCGCGACGTCATACATCCATGGTTGATGCTCCACGCCCCTGACCGGCAGCTGATTGGACGAACGCGTGACGTGGGTGTGGCTACTCCAGAATTTCAACAGACGGTCATGGCGGCTGGTTGAGAATACGATCTAGTATTTTACGAAAATAGTTCACCGAAACGGGTTTCTAAAAACATTTTAAGCGAGAAATAGGCCGTGCAGTTGCTGATTCTGTCTTCGTTTTCAGCTCGACAAAGGTCAGTTTGAAAGATTTTCATCTACTTCTACTGGGTAGTCGCGTTCAACGGATTAATTTGCATAAAGAAGGGCATCGGCCAGCTTTTGGACGCGCAGCATTTTTTCAAGAGCAGCGCCGCCTTCCCGGGATGCTTTGCGTGCACGTTGAAGTCGCTTGACGTCACCCATAGGAATAGAATAGATGGATCTGTACCGTGAGAATCATTTTGTGCATATCTGGTTCGGGGAGGTCTTCAAAATGTCCCCGAACCAGACGTGCACATCCCCCCCTAAACGTCTGATTCAGAGCATCAGAGCAGCGCAGACATTTGAGTAGCACTGTACCGAGGCACCGAAATCAGCGTTGCTATTCCGTCCGGTAGATACCGCACCACCGTTGGCCGTACCGCTGCCATATCAGCATCCGATTTTTAACATGCGGCGACAACGTGAAAAGTAAATTGCGTTGCCTGTATGTTTTCACGGCAAACGAGCGTGTGTGGAAAGCGGTCGCACAACAGACACAAGTGACTTAATCTGGTTGCCGAGGGCAACCGTTGCTGTCAAGACCTGCACGCGCACACACACACACACACACACACACACACACACACACACACACACACACACACAGTAATTAAACAAGATATATGGTTTGCTGATCCATTACCATTTAAGTATCTAAGTACATTTACTCAAGCACTGTAACGTTAACCATGTTTATTCTGAGGTATTTGTACTTGAGAATTTTAATTTGATACTACTAATTTATACTTTTAACTTCAGTACATTTATCTGACAGCTGTAACTACTTAACTGTTACAGCTAAAACTCAGCGTGGAGCCTCCACAGAGCCATAAATCATGCTTTAGTCATCGTATCCATATTAGATACTGGTGATTATTCATTAAAACCCTCTGGTGAAAGCACCAAAAGTTAACCCTTCAATATCAGCAATAAATGAAGAAACAACATTGTATTTGGTCAACAATATTGGGATTGATTTTCTCCATATCGCCTAACCCCCCCCCCCTTTGGAAATAAGTCACTTTGTTCTCCATAACAGGTTTGACAAAGACTCCAGAGGATGGCCAGTGTAGGGCACAAGAAAGCTTTTGTTGGCCACAGCCATTGCCCTTGAAAGGAAGGTACACACGAAACTAACCTGACTCAATGAAAAGAGAAAAATCTTTGGGACTTTGTTCTCTCAAGTACGAGCTTTGGTGAAAGTAATTTTCCAGAGATTATCCAGAGAGTATCAGCGGGTCTTCAAACTGTATTAAAATGTCTTGAATTGGTTTGACAGTTTATATTGGAGCTGACAACAGTCCTGCTGTCTGGCCCCTGCTGCCAGTTAGTCACCTTATAAACACAATGACAAGACCTTCAGCTACAGTTGCTGAATGTCAGAAGAAAGAAAGGTCTGAAGTTCACAAATATATTTTACTACTTCACAGTTTATTACAAACGTAGGTACAAAGTCTGAACTCTGAATGCCAATAACCGATATTTCTAGGGCTGCAAGAAACACTTATTGTCATTGTCGATTAATCTGTTGATCATTTTCTGGATGACTGGATTAGTCGTTTGGTCTCTAAAATGTCCGAAAATTGTGAAAAATGTGGATCAGTGTTTCCCAAAGCCCAGGATGACGTCCTCAAATGTCTTGTTGTGACTCCATTGCTTGAAGTGCTCATATTATGCTCATTTTCAGGTTCATAATTGTATTTAGAGGTTGTACCAGAATAGGTTTACATGGTTTAATTTAAAAAAAAAAACACTATATTTTTGTTGTACTGCACATTGCTGCCGCTCCTCTTTTCACCCTGTGTGTTGAGCTCTCCGTTTTAGCTACAGAGTAAGACATCTCACTTCTCTTCCATCTTTGTTGGGAGTCGCACATGCTGCAGTACCTCGGTAAGGACTACTAGCCAGTCAGAAGCAGAGTATGAGGGCGTGCCCTGACAGTACCTAGGTAAGGACTACTAGCCAGTCAGAAGCAGAGTATGAGGGCGTGCCATGCTAGCAGCTAGGCGAGCATTATAACGTGTGTTACAAAGTGACCACGTCTGTCTCTGAAGTAAAGGCTGGACTACAATAGAGCTGTTTGGAGCAGTTTGTGAACAGTGGTTTCTGTTGGAGATGGTAAGTCCCTTTGGGGGGGGGGGGGCTTTGGGCTTTTTCACTTTCTAAACCTATAACATGCACAAAAAAAAGATATATAACACAATAAAGGAAATGGGAAAAAGCCAAAAAGCATAATATGAGCACTTAGTGCCCACTAAGTGAGCTTTTTTTTTACAGCTGTAAAGATTAATCGATTAGTTGTCAACTATTAAAATAATCAAACTATTTTGATAATCGATTAATCAAGTTTGAGTAATTTTTTATGAAAAAACATCCTTTGCTTCCAGCTTGTTAAATGTGAATATTGAACTATTTTGACTTTGGAAAACCAAAAGAAATCAACATTTTTCACCATTTTCAGACATTTTACAGACCAAAAACAACAAATCCATTCATCAAGAAAATAATCGACAAGTTAAGGGACAGCTCAATCAGGAGAGTTCGTTTGCGTTTCCAGAAGAGGATGTCTGAGATATGTGTGAAAGGACACGTGTGAACCAACTGCCTGGGAAGAAAAAGAGGGCGTGGGGTTTTGAACTCGTGCGATACTCGCCTGGGGAGAAAGGGAAACGATGAGTCAGGCGCTGAAGGGAGAGTGTGACGATGACAAAGACAGAGCCGGGGAGCGAAGAGAGAGAGAGAGTGTTTCTCCGGGCTGTAAACAGAAGCCACAAACAAGGACTTCCATTTATCCCGAGGGGGGTAATGTGAGGGCAGATGCTGTCGAAGGCGGGGTCATTGCCCCGGGCGTCTCCGGTGGAACGGGTTGGTGTTCAAGCCGCGGCTCTCGTTTGTGTTACAAGTAAGTAACATCACCTAGATAGTAGATACAGAGGCCGGTAGAATGTAATAAAACCTGTTCTCCAGCACTGATCAATGCAAAGACTCCTACACTTCAGGTAAAAAAAAATACATATTGATTTAGTGCAGAATTAAAATCCAAACAATTTGACTACAGGTATCTGTTAGATGACTCCCTTTTAGGGCTGCACGGTATGAGAAAAATATGCAAAAACCTTGTTGAATAGACCGATATTAAAGTGTTCTCAGTTCTGCTGCTTTCTGTATTCTGCTAAAATACAACAAATTGCTTGTTGAAATTAAAACAAATGAAAACATTTCCAACGTTCTTTTATTGAACAAACTGAACATTGAATCTACTGACATTTTCTTTCAACTACCCAAACATCTCTAAGTATCTTTGGCGATATGTCGCAGCCTTTCGCGATGCATTTATTGCGCCAGTTGATATCGCGATGAGGAGAAAGAAAAAAAAATATATATTGTGCAGCCCGTCTCCCTTTGCAGCTTTATATCTACATAGACACACGTCTGCGTCAGATTTACACATCATGGATTCCTTAATATTTTCTTCTTTCTTCTTTGCTAAATACATTCCGAACATCCCCGAACCAGACATGCACAAAATAATTCACGATTGGCATGGGGTACTTTCCAGAAAATCATCTCTCAATGCAAATCAAACCAGCTATTAGGCTAACTGATAGCTGAAATAAAACCATGCCAACCTCTAGGTATGGTGAAGGGTATGTGATGGTGTGGGGGGGGGGGCTATTTTAATTCCAAAGGCCAAGGGAACTTTATCAGGATGCATAGTATCCTGGATCCATGAAATAACTGGTCTTTAAAAATAAAAACCTGCCTGCCTCTATGGGAATTTAACATAGGGGTGTACTGACTTATGCCCCCTGTATTTTAAGGAAGAACATTTATTTATTTACGATACATTAGTCAATCACAAAGAAAATTGGTGTCCTTAAAAGGTTGGATTTTTCCTAATTTTTTTTAATTAAGGCATTAAGATCAATTTCCAAAAGATGGATTTTTATTCCTCTTTTTAGTCAACTTTAACATGGGTGTGTAAACTTATGCGAGCTACTGTAGATCTGATCTGAAATGCAGTTGACCCAAACAACTCGCAGCCGCTTGATGCACTATCATCTAAGAAATAAGAAGCAAACTTAATATTAAGATCAAACAAACAAAAAGGTACAGTCATAGCAACTAATTCCACAAATGTAAACGCTTCAGAGACTCATTTATAGAAGTAATTTCTTTAGTTTAACCTTTTGCTAAAACAATTTTTCTGTAGAAGTACATGACCATAACAGACAGAAGACACATCTGTGAATCAAATACCAAAACATTTCCTCAGAGATGAATGGACCCCCGAAGACCTCTAGTGAGATAACTAAGTAAACTACAATGTTTAATATCTGAATTTATGGCCAAGAGTGCAAGTCGTAAACGGCCTCGAAGACCAAGGGCTGTATTACAGAAAACTTCTTAACTTTTTGGTAACCATGTTAATTAGGGTCAGGACCTGATTTAGGACAAACACCATTACAGATGAACAGTTCCTAAGTGGATGTTCCTATCCTAGCTCAGGATAGGAAATGTGTATTACACAAGCATCCTAACTTCCCAAAATCTTACAGGTGCCCTGCCACACAAAAGCGTTTTTACTTGCATTTTTTTAAATCTGTCAGGTCCATATGTGTTTGTGTTATGTGGTGAATGTGAAAATGAACTGCTACCTCCTCTGTCAGCTCTAGACACTGGAAAGAAATAAGTGGAGAAATCAGGCCTGTGCTCATTACTATTCATGAGCTCGCCCAGTTGCGATGGGTAAAGGATGCTGATAGCCAGGCTCTCATTGGCTAGCTGTTAGCCAATCAGATTCAAACAGCTTAGCTTGTTGAATATTAATGAGAACTGGCACAAATCGAGCAGAGTCTTCCTGCAGGCTTTCTATACCACGCTAGAATGGCTTGAAACAAGGTAACCAAGGCATTTTTTAAACAAAAAATGTTAGAGTCCATGGTAGAACTTCAGACATTACCACAAAGTAATGAAATACGTGTGGCAGGGCACCTTTAAACAAACCAACTTTAGGATAACCCATCTCAAGACTTAACGATAGAAAGTTTCTGTATTGCGGGCCCTGGTTCAGACCACCCATGTTAACTTGTTCACACCGTAGGTACATACGTAGGTACATTACGTAGGTACGTGGAGACACTGACCTACATCGCGGCGACGCATGTAGTTTGGCCGTGGCTTGGTAGCGTTGCATTTCCCCCCCGACTCATTCCCTGGTTGTTCTCCATAAACATGAAATCAAGGAGAGGGTTAACTTTCCCTGCTACAGACTTCCCACCTCGGTCAGAAAGAACAGGGGAGACTTCTCTCTCGAGTCGATACTCGCTCCAAAGCCACTCACCGTCGCTCTCTCACTCGCTCTACCACGCACGCATCCACGCACGCTTCCAAAAACAGAACAGTCCTTGGTAACAGCAATCCTCCTTTTGAGAAGCCCTCGTCAGCTTGTGGCTGCCCTGAACATGCCGCCCTGCTGCGACGTGACAACAACATCCTGTCGGTCTACACACAGGATTACACAGCCACATATGAGAGCATAATCACAGATAAAAGGATTGGAGGTAAGTCTGTTGTGACAGGTTAGGTTATGTAAACTCATCCAATGGTTTAACCTGTTATCTAACCTGGAACAGTGTTCAGAGAAAAAGATAACTGGTTCTTTAAAAACAAATGACTCCAGAAACAAGACACATAAGTCTTGTGTCAAACAGAAAACAGGAAGTTATATGGCACATGTTGCTCAATATTACCACTACACTGGCACTAGCATAAAATTTTCCCACCGTCAAATAAGTGATGCAAAAGATTTAAACTTGGGAGACATGCAGCAAAGGGCCGCAGGTCGGACTCGAACCCTGGTGCCGCTGCGGTAGGGACTGAGCCTTAGCACATGGGGCGCACGCTCAACAGGTGAGCTACCAGGTGCGCTACCAGGGCGCCCCTTTAATGTATTTTTAAGATGTTTTTAAAACTACAGTTACAGTGGGGAGGCTTCATTTAGTCATATTTTCAAACCACCAGTTAACCATTAGCGCTGACTTAATGTTTGGCCCTTTGGAATCCGTCTCATAGCTTATTTAAATTCTGAATTTTGCGATTCCGTTATTGTGCTCTATATTAATGCTGCCATCAGTCTGTGACTGGCGCCAGCTGGGCCCTCGTAAAATTATCCACATTCATATTTTAAGATGCTGCAAAATGATACATCCAGCTACAAACCAGCCTGAAAGATGGACGTCAAAACACAACAGAAGAGTCGTTGCTAAGGAGACGATGTCCCGTCTCATCTCGTCTCATTGGTGTAAACTGGCAGGTTTTATAACGTTGCAGACCGGCGCGTTGCAAGTGGTTCAACTCGTCATTATGTCTTGATGTCATGTTATATTTTCTACTTTATGGTCCAGAAAATTTGACCTATATTCACAGCTCCTCATCATACTTGGAAAGAACTGAATTTAATTTGAGCTTCTGGCAGTGTAAGATATATCTGATTAATTGTATCTTCTGTTGTAATGAACTTTGCATCAATAAAATAAAAAAAAATAAAAAGTACTACACTGGCACTATATTTAGTGTTGATTACAGGACGTGCCGCCTCACTGTCTCAGTGCACTTTGGTTACTTAGAAGAGAAAACAGTTTTTATCAATCCAGTTTCAGATGGATTTACCTCACGTTTTATAAACGGTGATTAACCTTTGCTTCCGGTAAACCAGCACGCAGCATTTCATTTCACAGCATCTGGCAGAAGAGATGGGTAGTCTGCTCCTGCTAACTACCCAGCTCATGTTGTCTAATCTGGTTCAAGCGTTAAATAGTCAGACAAAACAAGCTATTAAAATACATCTTCTTGGGCCGCGGAAAGTTTTAACAAGTATCATTTTTAATTTTTTGACTTTTTATAGACAAACAATAATTCCCTGATCAATCAATAATGAAATAAATTGTAAGTTTCAGCCCAAGAAAACACTACAAATGACTGAAATAAGTCGACTCAAGCTGCTGAAGTCCATCAAGTAGAAAACTACAAACTTTTTACAGCCAATTAGGATTTAAACATGAATTTTAACAAGGCTAATATTGGTTGCTCATCTAGGAACATCCCTTAGGAATCATATACCGTCGCTGTTATTTCCTTTAACTCTGGTGTTAATAAGCTGATAACAATAAAAACTGTATGGATAAATGAACTGAGAATGATACAGGTTTTCCCCTTGTGCTACTCTGCTCTCAAACCTTTAAGGACCGGTCTCCATACTCTCTCTCTCTCTCTCTGGTATGCAGCGACAGTGAAAATAATTCCTCAGCTCATCACAACCGCCTCCAAACACATAAACACTCTCCAGAGTTCTCACAGGGAAAATCAAATCAAAGGCTTTTACAACCACAGTGATCTGGGGGCCGGTCCGGGATAATACAGTAATGACAGTTCAGTAGGGGTGGGAATCACCAGAGGCCTCACGATACGATATCATCACGACACAATATTATTGCAATTTCAAAACATATTGCAATATTCTGCGATATATTGCAATTCATTACCTTATTTCCAACTTCAAATTTTTTCCCAATTTCAAATTATGTCCCCAACAGGAAACTTTGTCAACATCTGTTTTATCTGAAAAGATACATTTCTCTGTTTGTTCATCTCACTCCAATTTTATTGCTGCAAAATCAGATTGTCGAGCAGACAGACTGACCAACACATATATCGTAATCGATCCATACTTGGCGTCTGTGTATCGATACAGTATTGCCACGTAAAATACTGCGATATTATGCTGTATTGATTTTTCCCCCCACCCCTACAGTTCAGGTACACCAACTTGCTCTCTCTTATTCTGAAATCTCAGGCTTGTGTGTGTGTGTGCGCGTGCGTGCGTGCGTGTGTGTGTGTGTAATGAGGGCTGCACAAAGGGAATAATTATAAGTTAGATTACCTTAAAAGTCCCACTTACGGCGCCTGGTTAGCTCACCTGGTAGAGCGTGCGCCCATATATAGAGGTTTACTTTGCTGCATGTCGTTCCCCCTCTCTCCCCCCTTTCAGGTCTTCAGCTGTCCTATAAAAATAAAGGCCTAAAATGCCCAATATCTTCTAGTGCTGGGACGATATGAGTTTGTCCCGATTCCATGCTTTCACGATACATGGGTGCCGATTCCATTCGTATTGCGGCTTTCATTTATTGTGATTCTAGAAGTATAGTAGGACAATTTTATTGTTCTTCGTGAACAAAAAACTAAAGTTGAATAATACACTTCTAGAGACAATAGATCACGAGACATTTCTAAATTGTTTTCATTGAGCATTGAAATGTTTTTACGTATTAAACAAAACTGACACTTCGCTGCAACACAAACAAATATTGGTATTTATTCACCTCTATTCACACATAATGAGGCATATTTTCGTTTTGATTGAACTGTATTTTTCAGGAACTGTCGGTCTTCAAAATTAATTTTTCAGTGGCAAAGTTGGCAGCCTTGCTGTGTGCATTTGACTTTTCTTAGCTTTTGGAAAAATAACTCCAAGGCTCTGTTATAGGGGAATTCAGAAAGAGGTGGAAACACTGTGGCTGTTGACTCGATATAATGGCCATTGTTGAACGCCACTGCTCCTGTTTGTATTTTATGTGCATTATTTACATGCTACATCTAGCGGCATGTAGGCTATGCTACTCAGAATAAATAGTTCTATTTTATAGTGATTGATTATCTGTTCAAAAAAGTTCTATGTTCTATGCAAAATGTACTATTAAAGAACAGATAGAAAATAAATATTTGTGAGTGCTGTCAAGTGGTTAGAAAAAAATTTAATTGGAATCGGCTAAAATTGGTATCGGCAGGTCAAACTTAATGAAAAACTGGAAATCGGAATCAGCCTACAAAGTTGTAATCGGTGCATCTCTAGAAGTTATTCTGACATCAGCTTTTAACCAAAAAGATCGGGAATTTAGTCTGCACAATTCCACAAAAAAATGAAAGTGCACATCATTAGTTCACAGTGAGTCTGTGAGGTAACACCTTCAAATGTTGTCTCTTTGAAAGCCCCAAAGTTATTACATTTACAAAGATATAAAAACAGAGGAAAGCAGCAACTCTTAACATTTGCTAAGCTGGAACTAGAAAATGAAAACCTGCCAAACTATTAATTGATAAAAACTCTCAGTCAGCCAGTAGTTTCAGCTTTAGTCAAATAATATGAACTTAAGTTTGCTCTAGAGCCCGACCGATAAAAGATAAGTCTGATATCGATACAAATATTTGTTGATTTAAAAATCTGATATATCGGCCAATATATATATTTTTTTAAATAATCCAGAAACGTGTAACAAAACAAACAGATTTCCCTAACATTAGTTATTTGTAGTTATTTATGAGTCCTCACTAAAACAATATGATAATGCAGTTTAAAAATAAACTTGTTTGTTTTATTGTCACAACAGAACATCAAAATATATTAAAGTTCTGATAAATAAAAAGTATAAATACAAACTTAATACATGGAACTTAAAGTCTTTTGAACATAAACACAACAAAAATCGAAGAGTGTTGCCAACAGGGATGTTGTAGAGCGCCCTCTGGTGGACAAACTACGCAACGCCAACACTCAGAACATTGTTGAAGGGTGTTTCGTCCGTTTTTATTTTATTAATATTCATTTATCGGCCATTGTAAATTCCAAAACCGATAGTTTGGAAAATGCCTAATATTGGCCGATAATATCGGCCCACCAATATATCGGTCGGGCTCTAGTTTGCTCATTTATTGACAAAACTTTACGCAAACATCACTGCAAAAAAAACTAAAAACATCAAAAGTCTTCACTAGGGCTGTGCTCGATTGAAGAAATTCTTAGTCGACTAACACTCATTCAATTGTATCGACTAATGGATTAGTTGATTTAATCGACAGATCTGTAAATCTGAGTTTCTCCGCAAAGAGTCCTGCTAAAAACACCACTTTAATTCTTGTGTTTACCAGAGATGTGCTCGTACGTTTCTTGGAAATAAGTCATTCAGCATGAAAAAAGCCTCAAACATGACTAATGGACTAAAGAAATCTAAGTTGACTAAGACCAAAACGACCGATTAGTCGACTAAGAGGGAGCAGCCCTAGTCTTCACGGCCAAAGCGAATTCAAGTCACCAGAATAACGACTCGAAGATCCTGCAATTGGTACGAAAATCCTTTTATAAACGGTGAATTGGGACACTTGAGCTGCAGCTGTTTTTGTTCAGACCGCGGTGCCAAAATAAATGCTCTCTGGGCACTTTATCATTGTAAAAACTTTCAATCCCAAAGCATGACGACTATGTTTGCCGTTGGGGGGAAAAAAGAAGGAACAGTTATCTAACAGTAGAGATTTCTGTTTAGCAGAGGGGAAAGCTGGAGCCTGTGAAGGGAAATCCTCCTGTCCTGAACTCACTTCTGTCTTCACCGTCAGCAGCCGGGAGGGTTTAATCAGTCGCTGAGGTTCTAACAGATTTAACGTATGATTCATGCAATCTAGCTAACTGATTAGTCAAGTACATGTTCAAACTTGCAGAAGGACCAAGAAGGATTTCTTTTGCAGCTCTAACCACAGAAATCTTGTCTATCTAAATAAACTGCAACTTGCATGTTGTATCGTGCGTTTCCCGTACATAGCCTGAACCTGAGCTGTCGAAAAATTGTCAAAAAATTACGTTTGAAGTTTTCTTCTAAAGAAAGCCATAGGTTCAAACATATTTGAATATCTATTTCTGCGCATTTTGTCCAATAATAGAGCCAACGGGATATTTCTCGATCAGTCGATTAGTTGTTTGTACTCCAAAATGTCCGAAAATTGTAAAAACAAATGTGGATCAGTGTTTCCCAAAAAGCCCAACAGGATGTCCTCAAATGTCTCGTTTTGTCCACAACTCAAAGATATTCAGTTTACTGTCACAGAGGAGATATTCACATTTAACAAAGCTGCAATCAGCGAAGTGTTGACTAAAACCGATTAATTGATTAGTTGGCAATTAATTTAATAGTTGACAGTTAGCCTAATCGATAAATCTTTGCAGCTTTAGTCAAGACGTTATCTCACACAAACATCATGCAGCACTCCTATTCAAAACATATGTAAATATGTGTAAATAAGTAAAGCTAAATCAAATATTAGTTTCTGTTCATGGCCTAAGTGCCCACTTCAAAGATTTACAATGTGGAAATGGGTTAGTAGACCTGCAAAGATAAATCGATTGGTTGTCAACTATTAAATTAATCACCAACTATTTTTTATAAGCGGTTTGAGTCATTAAATCAAACTTCTCGGATTCCAGCTTTGTTAAATGTAAATATTGTTCCAGTTTCTTCTCTCCTCTGTGACAGTAAACTGAATATCTTTTGAGTTGTGGACAAAACGAGACATTTGAGGAGGTCATCTTGGGCTCTTTGGGAAACACTGATCCACATTTTCCACAATTTTCTGACATTTTAGAGACCAAACAACTAATAAATTAATCCAGAAAACAATCCACAGATTAATTGAATAATGAAAATAATCGTTGGTTGCGGCCCTACTCATATTGGAGTCTGAATGGAGGCTTGCTGGCTCAGTGAGCAGTGAATGATAAAACGTCCTCTCAGACTGCAGAGTGTTTCTGGTCTGGGGTTTAAACACACACTAACAACCTCAAGTGGCACAGCGTGGAGCTCAGTGTGTTCAAAAAAAAAAAAAAACGGGACTGACAGAAGTTTCTGAGGAATGTGCTCTGAACAGACCTCCATCTGTTTCCCTCATTCCACGAGTTCAAATAAACCCAACAGGTAGCAGAAAGCTATGACTCGAGTTCTGGCTTTAGTTTGACATTTTCCGTCCCTTTATGGTTGACTCAGGGTGTTTCTGCATGCACCATGACAACAAATATCCTTTAAAAATCACTTCAGCCTTCAAATTCGCCCACTCCTTTTCAATCCAAGCAGCAGAGAAAAAACCCCGAGGCTACAAAAACGTGTCCTCAAGGTAACTGTGAAGATGCTTCAGGCAGAAATGTCAAAATATAAGGAGTTCAGTGTTTTGTATTATGTCCACAATTTATTCATTATCCATTCTAAAATAACGGCGAGCAACTAAAGCCTGGAGGTATGTCTTCAAATTGCTTATTTAAAATCTGATTTACAGTCCACTATTCACCGTCAAGGTCCGCAGCAGGTGAGCATATTAAGTCTAAGCTCAACACAGGAAAGTAAGTTAAGATTTACTTTTTTATTATTAACATTTTTGAAAAACTAAAGATGCAAAGTGCTTCACAATGAAAGCATGCATTACAACCCTGTGTTTCCGCTATATACATTTAGCAGAGGCACATCGCCACTACTAAATTGTTTTCCGGACATGTATAGCTTATTGACATGATTTTATTTAATCGAAAAAGTCCAATACCTTTGACTGTATTGTTGCATCTTCTCACTTAGTTTGGTCGACACAAATGCTCCTCAGCCATCAAAGAAAAAAAGCGCCCAAGAGGTCGGAAAAAGTGACAAATGTTGAAAAAAGCAACAAAAACGTCGGAAAAAGCGTCAAAAACGTTGGAAAAAGGGAACTGAATCTAAATTGATATGCGGGCCGGATCAAAATCAGTATTCACATTAATGCTTCTGTGAATCAGTTAAACCTCCATAGTTTAATACTTTTACTAAATCTTTATTTTTACTTCAGTTTCTTCTGTACTTTCTCTTCTGTACTTTCCTTCTTTTGAAAGAAGCACCAAAAAAAGGCTGATTGGAGAAACAGTAACGGGCTCCTGCTGTCCAATCAAACCACTAAAAATGCAAAAATGCCTGACTCATACAAACAGCTGCTGTTATCAGACCATTCAACAACACTTCACACCTTTTTATAATGTGCGTTTCCATTTCCAGGCAAGGAAAATGAAGATGTGTTTAGAGTTTTGCCGACCGGATACGGCAAAAGCTTAATCCATCAACTAGCTTCTCTACCTTCTTCGTTGCTCTGGTTGGTTGGAGCGCTATCCTATTGCGTGCAGAGAGAATTTGAAAGACAACCGTTTATCCCGCCCCTCGGATTGAGCCCTGCCAATGGTGATTTCCCAGACCCAACATCTTGATGTGGGTCTGGCTTGCTACTGACCCACTGCTGCTGGGTCTAACGTTACTGTACGTACACACAGGCCGCCGACTGGAGCTGCAAAGAAGCTCTGGCCGCCCTGTTGAGGACGCTTGTCAAAAAGTACGGGAAGGCCGTTTGACGCTTTGGCCGCTCTGACGTGGCAGCATTCTTCGATCACGTTCAACACACGATTGAAGATTGACTCAAATGACAGTTCAATGGCCTTTCTATCCATTTTAAATTCTATGGGTTAACCATCCAGCTTTACATTTTCAGAGTTATTTAATCAAACACTACTGTCACAGTCCAAGTAATTCAAAAGTACTTTTAGACACTTGTGCGTGACATAGTGTTTCCTGTCACTAGATGTTTCCAGTTAAGCAGACACGACTTTCTATTGGCTGAAACATCAGACATTTATCTCACTTCCTTTGTCTGCCTCTTTGATTTTGGAATTACTTAAATCTCTATTCATCACTTCCTGTGGGTAAAGTTGTTACTAAATATGAGTTTGAGTTCATTGAATTCATGCACACAACTGAATAAAAAGCAGAATTGACATCAGTTTAGAAAAATAGAAAAGTCTAGCCATATAAAAAGAAGAAAAAAAACAATTACACATATGCACCCATATATTTGTACTCGCATACAAACAACCATCCACTTACAAACCATTCCAATGGTCTACGTAAGCGCCTTAAAAACGGTATATGTTGAATAGTCAAGGCTTTGGACCATCTGTAGCCGCAGGGATCAAAAGTTATCTTACTAGTTGAAATGTTTGGATCATGTGCATGTTTCTTCTTCCTCAGCGTTTACCTTTGGATAGTTCTGAGGCAGGTGAACCAGCAGACAAACTAATGACAGAAGTGGGAAACGCTCGGCTGGGGCCACATGAGTCAAAACAGAGAAGTGAAACTGACTTACTATGAAAGAAGGTGTTAAAATAAAAAGAGTTGAGTAATTGTTTGTGCGGCCACGTATGAAAATGAGAAGTGTATCTGTTGAAAGTGGACACTGACGGCACGCACTACTGTTACTTTACTGCCCTATCAGTGTAGTTTAATTAAATTTTTATTGTTTTATTACCAAAAGTATAGGCTATTCAAAGCATTAAACCGCATGAGCTGTACTAGCTTTTTCCGGTGCACCACCACTCCTCAATAGACCTTTTTCACAGCAGACATGTTGACACATGTGTATTCAAAACCATTACTGATGGCTGCATTCCACTTAGGAGAGACCCTGGTATTAAACCATTAATGATGGCTGCATTCCACTTAGGAGAGACCCTGGTATTAAACCATTAATGATGGCTGCATTCCACTTAGGAGAGACCCTGGTATTAAACCATTACTGATGGCTGCATTCCACTTAGGAGAGACCCTGGTATTAAACCATTACTGATGGCTGCATTCCACTTAGGAGAGACCTTGGTATTAAACTATTACTGATGGCTGCATTCCACTTAGGAGAGGTCCTGGTATTAAACCATTACTGATGGCTGCATTCCACTTAGGAGAGACCTTGGTATTAAACCATTACTGATGGCTGCATTCCACTTAGGAGAGACCCTGGTATTAAACCATTACTGATGGCTGCATTCCACTTAGGACGAGAGAACCCTGGTATTAAACCATTAATGATGGCTGCATTCCACTTAGGAGAGGTCCTGGTATTAAACCATTAATGATGGCTGCATTCCACTTAGGAGAGACCTTGGTATTAAACCATTACTGATGGCTGCATTCCACTTAGGAGAGACCTTGGTATTAAACCATTACTGATGGCTGCATTCCACTTAGGAGAGACCTTGGTATTAAACCATTACTGATGGCTGCATTCCACTTAGGAGAGACCTGGTATTAAACCATTAATGATGGCTGCATTCCACTTAGGAGAGGTCCTGGTATTAAACCATTAATGATGGCTGCATTCCACTTAGGAGAGACCCTGGTATTAAACCATTAATGATGGCTGCATTCCACTTAGGAGAGGTCCTGGTATTAAACCATTACTGATGGCTGCATTCCACTTAGGAGAGGTCCTGGTATTAAACCATTACTGATGGCTGCATTCCACTTAGGAGAGGCCCTGGTATTAAACCATTACTGATGGCTGCATTCCACTTAGGAGAGACCCTGGTATTAAACCATTACTGATGGCTGCATTCCACTTAGGAGAGGCCCTGGTATTAAACCATTACTGATGGCTGCATTCCACTTAGGAGAGGCCCTGGTATTAAACCATTACTGATGGCTGCATTCCACTTAGGAGAGGCCCTGGTATTAAACCATTACTGATGGCTGCATTCCACTTAGGAGAGGTCCTGGTATTAAACCATTACTGATGGCTGCATTCCACTTAGGAGAGGTCCTGGTATTAAACCATTACTGATGGCTGCATTCCACTTAGGAGAGGTCCTGGTATTAAACCATTAATGATGGCTGCATTCCACTTAGGAGAGGTCCTGGTATTGTGCATGCTGACTCACTGAAATATCTTACTGGGACACTTGATGGAACTGAGCCATCGTTAAGGTTATCAGTTTCAGCTGTGCTGTTCCTGCTATGACAAGTCAACATGTCTGCTGTGGAAAAGGTCCATTGTGAGAGTCGGTGCAGCCGAAACGCAGAACAGACGCGTGTCCAGTGGAAAATCCGGGTTAGGTGCCATCTATATGCTGTTTTTTTTTTGTTTGTTTTTCTTAGTGGGGGTTAGCTAGAAAATAAGCCCGCTGATGGCGACGTTATTGTTCATATTTTGGCACAATGTTTAGTAATGACAGTAGTAGTGGTGACAATAGGCTCGTTCGAGATGAACTGCGACTTTGTAAAGTGGACGAGAGAAGGCGGCAGCAGCCGGGGGCGGTGACAAAAATCCGCTCTCAAATCATCCACTTCCAGCAGCCTTCAGGCTGAACAGGAAGTGACACAAACACTGTGGTCTGATTCAGGTTTGATAAAATGTTATCAGACCCATATATCAGCTCCTACACAGTCTCCAGTTGGTTTTATTATGACAGAGTAGCTGTCAAAATGCTCTACATGCGATCTGTTGCCGATTTTAATCAACAACAGACTGTAGGTGATCTTTAATCTGAACAGATTTAGTCTCTCTGACTTCTAAACGTTAACTATCAGCCTCACAACATGTGTTCTGTACAGAATAAGCCTTTAAATCAGACAAATAACAGTTAAAATCCCTTCCGATTCAAAAATCAATAAAAAGTTTATATAAAACGTCATCATGTTGAGGCGATTCTGAACCAATCAGCTGTTTGATCAGCTGAGAGGCCGGCTTTTCCCAGCATGCCCCTGGGTCCGCCTGGGTCTTGCAATTGGTGGAGAGCAACTGCGGCGCCTGGCTCTAAAAACTGCGCCGCCTTGATCTCGTGAGGTTATCGTTGTCCCACGTGTGCGTGACGTCAGAGGAAGTCGGGATCAAGTCGGACGCAAATCTAACCGGCATGCATTGGGCGCCGATCGCCTGGTGATCGATTCTGCACAGATCTGGCTAGTCTCGAACGAGCCTATCGAGTGAAAATGTATCTGGAATTGTTCATTAGCTACGTGCGATATCTGTAAAGCTGAACGGACTCACAGTAGTAAAGAAATATGTTATTCTGATCCAAAGACTTTCTGTGAGAGAAAAGGACACTATATACGGGAATGTAATTGTAAGACATACGATGCGTTTGAGAACCTTATAGCAAATAGAGCAAACCATTGCTAAAAAGGAAAAACACGCTGTATTAAACTCAACTCAACTTTATTTATAAAGTACTTTCAAAACCACAAGTGGAACCAAAGGTATAAAAACATAAAAACCTAAAAAAAACAATACAAACAAAACAAACAACTTACAAAGCATTATCAAATGCTAAGGAAAACAAGTGAGTTTTAAGAGCACTCTGAATTAGGTAACATTCCTGTTGACAAGTTATTTTACCCATCCCCAGTTGCAGGATAGCTCTAGTGCATCAAATTAAGCGCTCCCTATTCCGTTTGGTTACCTGAAGTACCCAACGTGTCACAGAGGAAGTAACCTGCTCTTCTTACGCTTCTAATCTGCATCCATTTATAAACTGAGACATATTGGATTATGTGCTCGGTGTGGGATTACACAGAAACCCTGTCCAGACATCCTGTGCTGGCAGAGTGAAAGGGGAGGAGGGTAGTTTCTGTACCTGTCAGGTAGTTTCTTTTCCTCGGGCCTCACCCCGTTTAGCTCTGGCAGAACCAGTCTGACGACGCTAAAGACACAAAAGAGGACGAAGACAATTCCGATGACTGACTTCCCAGAAGGAAACTCACTGTCATCCAACAGCTCGAGCGTCTGATTATTCAATGTGAACTACCGAATACCTGGCAAAAAGTGTGCCTTGTAATAATAAATCTGGTCAGGGAGGACTAGAAATGGAAAGTGACAGTTTCCCTTCCTAAAATTCACTAACCAGGAGGTTCCCTTTAAGTTCTTAAAGGGTAACTATCCTTTTTTAACCCTATTTTCCTATGTTTTTGTGTCTATGTGACTGATGGGAACAACAATCTTTGACATTGGTCCAGTATTAAGCGAGATCGCTGCAGTCGACAGCGGTGAAACAAGCTACAATGCTAGTTAACAGGGTTATTGTCCAGTTTGTATTTACCTTCACTAAAGTGCTCGTTTTGCCGCGGACAGACTCAGATTATTATTCTAAGTGTCTGACAACATTATGGAAAGGATTTCTAAGGAGGTCGACCTTTCTGTTAAAGAGTAAGATCCTTTTTTTAAACATAAAAACATCTGCGAAATTTGCGTTGACTAAACCCACCAGACTCCATGCAAATAAACAGTCATTTTAGCATCGTAAAATACACTTCATTCAAAGTCCACAGAAACAAAATAAAACTGTGAAAAGCCATTTTGGGTCGTCTTTCCACTTTTCCAACCATCACAACTCTAGTTTTGGTTGAAATAAATACACAGTTTACCAATTTACATGTGGAAATACATTGGCTCTATACATGCTAAAAGTATAGTTTTTTTTTATTTATTATTATTTTTTTTTAAATGGAGTCTGGTGGGTTTGGCGCTAGCGACCTCAGAGCTGTTTCTGGTTAAACAGAAAGGTCTCAAAGAGGTTTTAAAGGTCTCTCTCTAAATTGCCCTATTACTACATTGTAGCTTGTTTCTCTGCTGTCGACTGCAGCGTTCTCGCTTAATACTGGACCAATGTCAAAGATTGTTGTTCCCATCAGTCACTTAGACACAAAAACATGGGAAAATAGGTTGAAAAAACAGCAGTTACCCGTTAATTTACATCTGATTAAGCCGATGGTAATTTCCCACCCAGAAATGAAAGTGCGAGCTCCCTACTTTCAGTCCTCTACAAAGTGAGAATAACCACAAGACCAGCTGCTGTGCACAGGAGCCTTCAGAATCCAAAATCTTTCTCCTTTTGCAGCCATTGGTTTTAAGTTAAAACCAGATTATTATTTTTTATGCCAATTCCACAATAATCCTTTTTATTATCAGTGTTTCACCTATAGGCTGGCTGCTTTAGTCTGGCAGATAGGGGAGGGTTTTGGGAGGTCACTACCACTTTTAAACTTGAAACTTTCAAATCCACATGAACCACTCTTCACTTTGATCACAGATCTGTTTCCTACCTTTGCGGGGTCGTTTTTTTAACGCTGAATCAAATTGTTTTATTGTCACGATTCATCTCGTAGCTGGTTGGCTCGGTTCCAGGCTTTAAAGTCTTTGTATCAGCATTTAACAAAAACCTTAAATGGAGATATAAAAACACTGCCGGAAACAGAGCTGTTAAAAAAAAGTGGGCGGTCACATCATTGCATTTACATGCGTATGAGAGTTGTGTTAGTTTGGAAATCTTCTACTTCCCCATCAGCTTCTGCTTGGCTGGAAGATGTAATGTTTTTACTAAAGCTAGAGAACATTTACATTGAGAGGGTCTCTGGAGAGGTTCTACTTCAAGTAGGGACTGTTTAGGTCTTATTTTGAAAGTCTGAAAGAGTTGCCCACTAGGTGAGTGTCCCTAATTGTATCCGAGACCCCACTCTAACTTTTTTTGTAAACACATTTATTGCCTATTTATTTATCCCTCTTTTTTTCTGTTGGTATTTGGTCGACTCACAGAATTGTTGACATTGTAAATAACTACTGAATTTGAGCCACCTGATATGTTATAGACATATGTGGGCCGATGCTTTGAAAGAATATTGATTCATAGCTGTGAGTGGTGAACATAATAGCTGCCAAGAGGTGTATGGGGAGGGTGGGTGAGAGTAATCTTGTTCCTGTTTACAAGAAAAACTGGGGGGAAATGTATGGTTTGATGTAACCTGTATTTTGTGTAAAGTGGGCGGTCACAGTTGAGCATCTGTCTGTATAACTGTAGATTTAATATCTGTGGGTTTTGTATTAAAAGCTAATTAATGAAAATGTAATCAATGAATCAATAATTAAAATGACCCTGGCTTGCAGCTCTAGTGGCAGCTGGATTTTGAGAATTTTAAAAGGTTTAAACTCAGAAATACCAAACAATTCAGCCTCATTTCCAAAGCTGTCGCAGCCGAATTACCACCACAAACACTTGATACACCTACTGACTCATCTGAGGAAAACACACTTTGTACAAAGATCTTATCTCTTTCCTTTAACCTTTTCTTTCTGCAGAGATGCTCCGTCTAACAGCGGCACTGACATTATTCAACGTTAACCCTTGTGTTGTCCTCGGGTCAAATTGGACCCGTTTAATGTTTTTTACATCAGAAATATGAGTTTCTTAACAACCAACTTGCCCCAAAATAACTTGGATGCATGCATGTACGTTGTATGGAACCCATGCAACATATAAACTTAAAAAGTAAGGAAATGTGTGTTTGGTGGATTATTTCTCTGTGGTGACAATGCTTTTTGGCAATAAATGTTATACCGTTGGAAAGCCTGTTTAGTTCCCTTTCAAATGGTGCCAAATATGTAAGGAACATGCATTTGTGGGATGAGAAACAGAGCCGAGTATGTGGGTTGTGCCCATGAAAAATTTGCCAAATCTTCTCTGCCAATGCCAAACAGCTTATTCTGCAATTGGCTCGTTTGGTGGATTGGATGATTGAAGTTTGAAGAAACAAGACATATTGTCAATTTAACAATTTATTCATTTCACAAACAGGAGCCTCAGTAGCGTGCGGAAGAACCATACACAGCCACAACAGCCTGGCACCTCCTCCTCATGCTGGTCACCAGCCTGGTCACACACTGCTGTGGGATGGCATCCCATTCTTCAACCAGCATTTGTCGCAAGTCAGCCAACGTGGTTGTGTTGGTCACTCTGGCACGAACCGCACGCATATCTCCACAGTCTGGGACCGAACTCTATCCTCCAAGAGGACAACGCTCGCCCCCACAGGGCAGGGTTTATCAGAGACTACCTCCAGAATGTGGGAGTGGAGAGGATGGGATGGCCTGCCAGCAGTCCTGACCTCAACCCCATTGACCACTTGTGGGTGTGCGGTTCGTGCCAGAGTGACCAACACAACCACGTTGGCTGACTTGCGACAAATGCTGGTTGAAGAATGGGATGCCATCCCACAGCAGTGTGTGACCAGCATGAGGAGGAGGTGCCAGGCTGTTGTGGCTGTGTATGGTTCTTCCACACGCTACTGAGGCTCCTGTTTGTGAAATGAATACATTGTTAAATTGCCAATATGTCTTGTTACTTCAAACTTCAATCATCCAATCCACCAAACTACTCAATTGCAGAATAAGCTGTTTGGCATTGGCAGAGAAGATTTGGCAATTTTTTCACGGGTGCAACCCACGTACTCAGCTCTGTTTCTCATCCCACAAATGCATGTTCCTTACAAATAGGGCACCATTTGAAAGGGAACTAAACAGGCTTTCCAACGGTATAAGATTTATTGCCAAAAAGCATTGTCACCACAGAGAAATAATCCACCAAACACACATTTCCTCACTGTTTGCTTTATGTTTACATTCATGTTCTTCGCAGGTAAGATTAATGATCACTACCATTGAATTTTAGTCGTTTTATTTAATTTCATGGCATTTGAAGAAAAGAAAAAAAATGTTTAAATGGTTTCAAAACAGCATCCTGACCAAACTTTGACATAAACCAGTCTGTGACTCACTCAACTCCTCTGATCTTAACTATTCTATTGGTCAAAATAATTCATAATATATGCTTTTTCTCAAACTCAAAAATTAGGTATACGGTCATTTTATTAGGTTATGTAATGGTATTTATTGACCATTAATTAAAAATTTAAAAAAGCGTTGAAAAGGAGGGACACAAATGTTTTAAAAAAGTGCCAAAAGCATTAAAAAAAAAGCATCAAAAAAGTAGGGAAAGTTAAAAAAACAACCTATTTTTCTATTTTGACCCGGAATGACCATGAAATATATCAAGAAGTTTCAGTTCCAGCTTGTGAAAGTCTGCACGCTCATCACAAGTCCGAGAGTCGTCACTGCGTGGGGGCTGCAACTTTTTCTCATGCCAATTCTGAACTCTTCTTTTAGGATGATAGGTTCATTTGTGATAATTTTTTGATTAGGTCAAATATTTGTTTAGTTGATTAAATGCAGCAAAATAGTTTAAAAAGAAAGCTTCTTAAAAAGGGGAAGTATGCAGTTTTTTTTAGCTTAATTTACCTTAACTGAACAGCTTCGGAGTCGTTTGAATGGTTAGAGGACTTTGTTTTCGAGTTGAATGGTGGTCGTCTCGATCCCCCCACCCCCCCCTAGCGCCTGTGAGCGGAAAAACCACCCTCGCAACTTTCAAAACCAGACTGAACGTTGACATTTACCCTTCAGTAACTATCCTTCCTTTAATAGGAGTCTAAATAATTCATAATTTTTGCTTTTTTCAAGTCAAGAAGTAGGTATAATTTCCTATAAATGAGGTGTACTGACCATGAATTCCGAAAATGAGCGTAAAACTGGTAATAAGTTGGTGTTAGGGGTGTTTCTGAATGGTAATATCTTTGCGATTTTGACTTCTTGTTACGCAAAAACGAGACATTTGAAGACGTCACCTTGGACTCCTCGTTGCAAGGTTATTTTTTTTTTTGCATTTTCTGATGTTTAACAGACTAAACAATTGATCAATCCATTGGTGAGGTAATCATTAAATAAATTGACAATTAAAATAATCATTACTTGCAGCCCTGAAAGACCGAGGTGTGAATGTGACTTCAGTTTTCAAAGCACATCTACAAACTGTCCAAAGAGTTAGAAGGTCCTTACTTAAACTAAGCGGCCAGTTATGGGACGTAAATGGATAATACGCTTATAACCACCGGGACAAACTACATGGGAATGAACTTTGACCTTAAAATGGCACAAATACCAGTCATGAGAAAAGTCAACTGATACAAGAATTTTAAACTTTGACATGATTTATTGTTTGAATTTTTTTTCCTTTCTTTTGTTGAATTATATTCAAAGTTCAAGAAAATCCACAGTTTGTTTAAAAGACCAGAAATAAAAAGGTCAGGGCCACACGGAATCAGCAGACGCAGAGTTTTCCGCAGATTATAAACGGATTAAAAAAAATACAAATCTGAACGTTAACACGAGTCCATCACAAGACCCCTGGAAAAAACAATCAGCAGATTCCATTTGGGTCTGGCAGTGTTGTAGTCCAGTCACCTACTGTCGAGTCCAAGTCACTAAAGAGTCCCAGTCAAGTCTCAAGTCCCCAGTGTTCGAGTCCAAGTCACCAAAGAAGAGTCCCAGTCAAGTCCCAAGTCCCCAGTGTTCGAGTCCAAGTCACCAAAGAGTCCCAGTTGAGTCTCGAGTCCCCAGTTATCAAGTCTGAGTCACCAAAGAGTGCATGTCAAGTCTCGAGTCCCCAGTGTTCGAGTCCAAGTCACCAAAGAGTCCCAGTTGAGTCTCGAGTTCCCAGTGTTCGAGCCTGAGTCCCCAAAGAAGAGTCCCAGTTGAGTCTCGAGTCCCCAGTGTTCAAGTCTGAGTCACCAAAGATGAGTCCATGTCAAGTCTCGAGTCCCCAGTGTTCGAGTCCAAGTCACCAGTCACCAAAGAGTCCCAGTTGAGTCTCGAGTCCCCAGTGTTCAAGTCACCAAAAAGTCCCAGTTGAGTCTCGAGTCCCCAGTGTTCGAGTCCAAGTCACCAAAGAGTCCCAGTTGAGTCTCGAGTCCCCAGTGTTCTTGTCTGAGTCACCAAAGAAGAGTCCCAGTCAAGTTCCGAGTCCCCAGTGTTCTTGTCCAAGTCACCAAAGAGTCCCAGTTGAGTCTCGAGTCCCCAGTGTTCGAGTCCAAGTCACCAAAGAAGAATCCCAGTCAAGTCTCGAGTCCAGAAAATAGTAACTACAACCCAGAACTCGAGTATTCATCACTGCAACTTCATCCAACTTATGAGTCCTATTTCATAAATCCTCTCGAGTTTGAGTCCAAGTCATCAGCGCACGAGTCCAAGACGAGTCACAAGTCCAGAGAATATCGACTCGAGTCCGAGTCCAGGATCCACAGTCCATAATCGGGATCATCAGAAATCAGAAATGTTTTTATTGCCACAATAAGTCTGTGGATTTTGCTCAGGTGAAAGGTGACAAAATCAGGATTGCTGCCGTAATAAAAAGGTCAAGGTATAAACGGGGGAGGGGGGGGATCAGGCTTTTGCAGTCGCTGCCCCGAGACTCTGGAAGAAGTTACCCCCTGGTATTACACACTATTACAGATATGTAGCTCTTTTTAGGCCCAAACTCAAAACCTATTTGTCTTTTCTGATTTTACTGTTTTCTATGTTTCATTCTTTTTACTGTATGATCGGTTGTTTTATTCTCGGTTCCTGGTGTAAATCACTTTGGATGCCTGCTGGTTGCTGTAAAGTGCTATATAAATAAATGTTTGATTGATTGATAATCGAGCAGCCCTTCTGCAAACCTGACTCGAGCAATAGCAACACCAAGCGGACTTCCCTTTTTTGGAGTGAAAAACAGTTTCACCAGCGGACAGCGTCACACATTCACTTCCACAAGGACCTTTGGCTTACTTTTGCACTATTTAAAAATGTATTTACTGTATTGGAAATACTACTTCGCTATCTTTTGTATCTTCTTTATTGTATACATTACTTTTTATCTTTATACTTGTCGTCCCTATACTTTTTGCGCTGTGGGTCGGAGAGAAGCATATTTTCTATTGCTCTGTATGTCTTGCACTTTGAAATTGTCAACGAAGGTGACCTGACTCGACTCATGATAGGTAACCTGTAGGGCTGGCTCAGGATTACCTTGGACCTGCCCTTAGATATGCTGCTATAGGAGTTATGCCAAACTGAGCTCCTCTCTCCATCTGTGTGCATTCATATTTAATTAATACATGTTACTAAGTCCCTGTGCTTCTTTTTGCACATTTCATTGGATTGTGGTGGCACCTGGATTGTCTCTCTATCCCACACCCAGACACGTTCTACTACTTGTTATTAACCATACATCAAGCTAACCTTGTCCAAACTGTTACACTTGATAAAATAGTGTTTCCAGTTTGTCCTGACTGGCATAAAAAAGAAAAATCAACCACAATGACTTTATCCCACTGAGCAAACACAAGAGAGGCACGTACAGTCGCCATGAGTTAGCTAATGTTTCTCCTTTTATATTCACACTCGCTGCCAACAAAGTCATTCAAAGTTCCCTCAGTGACTTTTTCAAGTTATTGCTCAAGTTTGGTGTCAGTTGGCAAGCATTAGTTAGCCACGCTAGCACAGAAGTTAGCATCCAAAACTCCTTAGTTGCTACTTGTGCCGAAGCTAACTCAACTCTGCGTGCTGGTATTTTTGGACACCACACACATGCATGTATCATTTATCTCAAAATGTATACATTTAGGAAAGTCTGAATAAGAGCTTTTTACTGCGCAAACGTAACTAATGTTAGATGGCGTCTGTTAGCTTGAATGGGGAAAAGTAGCAGCAACACACGGAGTGAGCTAGTCTTTAGCATTAAGTGTGACAGAAAACTTTTAAATGAGAAAAACTACATACCCGACGGCTCCTCTCGCAGTCCGATAACTTTGACAGTGATTGAAGCTCAGTTGTATTCCAGATAATGTCAGCAGAGCAGTGCCTCTTCCCCCCTCGGAGACGCTGAGTCCGCAGACAGCGACCGCAGCTGGAAACTCCGTCCGCTGCTGCCCCGAAAATAAAACAACAATATGGCAGCGGAGCGCCGCGCCGCGTTCACGGCACACTGGACCGTCGGGAAATATAACCACGAACTGGTAAACGCTGTACCGTCCCGATCCAGCAAAAATCGGCCTTTTTTTTTGTTCACAGCGCTAACCACACACAACTAAACAACCAGTGGAGGAGGGACTTCCGAGATCATTCACTTAACAGTCCCACATTATGCTTATTTTCAGGTTTGTATTTGTAGGAGCCACATATTGTATGTTGTTTATGGTCTCATTTATATTATTTATTGATTATTATATTGTGCACTTATATTGTAGACCTAGGTGGTGGGCGTGTTTGTTTGCTTCACCTGTTGACCTGTTTTTTGGGGGGGGTTTTGACAGAGAGGGGGTGAGCCTGGGAGTGAACATTTTCTGTTTACCGCCTCACTAACGTAATTATTTCTCACAAAGTAACTTTACATTTGGTAACTGCAGTGCAAATTGTATTTTACGTGTGGAATAAAGAGGAATAAATCATTGCAATACAATCTGGAGCGCATCACAGTGTGTTTATGCATCTCTCAGTGTTTAGTCCATCGCGGCAGCACTTTGTTGGACTGCTTACAGCCACAACAGTATTTGTCTTCTCCAGTTCTGACTCTTGGATGAGAAGCAGTTAAAAAAAAAGTTTTATCTCATACTGTCTGTCTGAATATATACCTGTATTCACCCTCTGTCTTGAAACGCTCCGTTTTTAGCGCCTGTCTCTTTAAGACCCTCTCCCGATAAAGCCCCGTCTGCTCTGATTAGTCAGCGTTCCGGGTCTTCTGCATGTGCGCTCTTTCTGCACCGTCATTGCAGCCGGGGGAATGACTGTAACGGGACTGTAGCAGCACCTTCTGCCGTTATGTAGTATAGTTGTGACATCACAAGTGTACGGAAGTCCTGACGGCTCGTTTAAAGGCACAATCTCTGTGGAATGAGCGTTTTGATATTTTCACATTGTTTATATACCACCTCGACCTACTTTATGATGATTAGGGTTAGCTTTAAGTAAGAGTACTAATACCAGACTGAGAATATGCCGATGCAAGTCAAAACTTAATTAACTTACCTAAATAAAAGTATGTATCAGCAAATGTACTGTAAGTAAAAGTGTGTATGTTGCCCTGTCAGTGTTTTTTCTATTCTTCTAATCTGGATTAATATTCCTGCTGCATTAATGTGAATGTTGCATTTTCCTGCTGTAGATGTTTAAGGTTGTGCTCATTTTAACTCCTTCATATACTGTTGGGTAATTTAATCTACAGCAAAGCATCATATTCTATAAGATCATCATATGTTTGTAGCATCACTGTCCTGTGAGAACCACGTAATCCTTAAATATATGTCCCAACGATTTTTTCTTTCTTCGTTTTTTTCTTGATTTTAAATGTATTCTTATGTCTTACTGTCAGACACAACAGAAGCCTTGCTGGAAAAACTATTTCCAAGTAGAATTAAAGAAAAGCTTAGGTATGCTACGTGGTATTCTTTTCATACCCAATACATCCCTTATTTCAGGGAGTAAATACAACCATTTCTTTCTATTTTTTTTTTAATAAAAAAAGAAACTGGAAGTTTTTGCTGTTGGTCCAGACTTTAAAATACTGATAATAAATGTAGGGAACAACATTCTGAAATACACTGAACAAAAAACATAAAAAAAGATCTATTATTATATAACTCTTGAAATGTCATGTTAGGACAGAGCTCCTCGCGCTTCACAGGAGGGTTTAACATCTTGACAGATTCAGACGAGTTTCAACAAGTGACATGAAACCAGTCTGTCCGTTCGGTTATTCCTACGCACAGCGAAGGCAGCATGAGCAGGGCCAGGAGCTGAGCTGTTGGGAGGAGACTCTGCTTTAGAGGGGTAAACAGGACGGGACATGTTGCATGTTTACCGGGCAAATATGCATACAACATATAAGAAAATAATACAATTATATTTATATAAATATATAAAATAATTCCTATTTACAAAATGAAATAAAATAAATATAAAATAAAATAGTATATATAAAATATCCCTATACATAAAATTATAAATAATAAAAATAATAAAATAGTAAAATAAAAACTTAAATAAAATAAAAAATAATAAAATAATAATAATAATAATAAGTATACACATAAAATTATATATGATAAAATAATAGTAATAAAAAAATAATAAAATAGTAAAATAAAAACTTAAATAAAATAAAAAATAATAAAATAATAATAATAATAAGTATACACATAAAATTATATATGATAAAATAATAGTAATAAAAAAATAATAATATTGAAAATAATAATAAAAACCTTTCTTGCATTTGGCAACAAAAAACTTTTCTAAAGTTTTTAGAAGAGTTAAAAATCCCAACTCAAAGTCCATTTACTACACTGACGTTGGATGAATTTTAAAGTAATGGTAAAGTAAAATTGTTAAAGTCATAGACACACAAAATATTTGATGTTAATCAACTACTTTGTTCTTAAATTCTTCTTCATTCAAAAATCCAGAATCTGTTCAAACGGCAGATCTTTTTTCCACCCAGTTTATCTTCTGGACTCATTCCGCACACAGTGAAGCTCAAACATCCAAGGAAAGGAACAAGAGCTGGACAAAAAGTTTTGAGTCGACAGGGATTCTGGATCACAAAACAGATTTGAAAGGTCTCATGACATGGTGCTCTTTGGATGCTTTTATATAGACCTTAGTGGTCCCCTAATACTGTATCTGAAGTCTCTTTTATATAGACCTTAGTGGTCCCCTAATACTGTATCTGAAGTCTCTTTTATATAGACCTTAGTGGTCCCCTAATACTGTATCTGAAGTCTCTTTTATATAGACCTTAGTGGTCCCCTAATACTGTATCTGAAGTCTCTTTTATATAGACCTTAGTGGTCCCCTAATACTGTATCTGAAGTCTCTTTTATATAGACCTTAGTGGTCTCCTAATACTGTATCTGAAGTCTCTTTTATATAGACCTTAGTGGTCTCCTAATACTGTATCTGAAGTCTCTTTTATATAGACCTTAGTGGTCCCCTAATACTGTATCTTTTTGACCAACTGCCACTCAGCTCATTTGAAAGCCATGATGTCTCTCTCTCATGGGTGGGCCAAATTCTCTAACCTGCTAGTTATACTACAGCACTTACTTAAATTTTTTTTTTTAATTAATACATATTTTTGTTGCATCTCTTTTCGGTGTTGTAATTTGTAGATGGCCCTAAGCACTCGTCTTACAGCAGCAACAACAGCAGCAGAGAGAAGATAAGCAGGCAAGTGTTATTTACATAAACTTCTGGTGTACTTACAAACTTTCCAATCCATCGTTTTATGAGTGCATAACCTATTTGTACTACTTGTAGACGTTTGGTATCATTTCGGGCATTATTAGTGGGGTAACTTACGAGATACAAACGTGGGTCCATTACGTAAAAAAAAAATGGCGGTCAGCGGAATGCTAACAAGTGGTGATGGCCAGTTAGCAACAAAATGGCGCCATGATGGCTCGAGTTCTGAAGCGAAGCTTACCCCCTTGAGCCAGACCCACGTGACGCGTACGTCATTTCCGGTTTTCCTTTTTTGGGCGACAATACAGATTAGCGCCGCCTGCTGTTATGGAGACATATTACACCTCGCGCACACGCAGAACGTACGCTCAAGTCGGCGTCGCTTCGGTGTGTTCCGAGGCACTTTTCGGCCGTCGGGTTGGTGTGTCGGAGCCTTTGTGTGGCCGTTTTTTCCGGTGGTGGACAAGTCTCAAACGAAGAAAATCAGGAACATGCCACAGTGCAACGTGTCAATAAATAAATCCCAAATTGAGTTCAACAAAAGGCAGTGGAAAAACAGAAAAGTTTGAATCCTCATTTTAAATTAAAGTGCCCATATTATGAAAAAAACACTTTTTCTGGTATTTGGGGTGTTATTTTGTGTCTCTGGTGCTTCCACACACATACAAACTGAGCTGGCTAATGAGCTGGCTAACCACAACCGTTAGCTCGTAGCGTTAGCATTAGCATGCTAACGCTAATGCTAACGCTAATGCTAACGCTAATGCTAGCATGCTATGTAGTTCTCAATAGCAAAGCACTGCTACAACACACACAAGTTCACCATAATCTACAAAAGAACTACTTCCATGTGCGCCCTCATTTAGAAGTCTCCCAGCTAATCCTGCCTTGTAACTGACCAAAGTTGGAGAAACAGGCTTTCTTTTACTGTCTCTAGAGCTAGCTAGCTGACATGATCTACATCTGAGCTACTGAGCATGTGCGAGTGCAATCAAAGATAGTACAGAAGAAGAAGATGAAAAGAGGTCTCACTCTGTAGCTAAAACAGAAACCAGGTGAAAAGAGGATCTGCAGCAGTGAGAGAGAGCTGTGCAGTACAACAACAATATGGTGTTTTTTGAAAATTAAACCATGTAAACCTATTCTGGTACAACCTTAAAATACAGTTATGAACCTGAAAATGAGCATAATATGGGCGCTTTAACGGAGAGTTAGAGCCGACCTCTTGTCGCAGGTATGTGGTGCATGCACGGAAACTGAACGCTGCTTCTCCAGGTTTAGTTTTGACCCTGGAGACAGAAATAATCAGCCCACCTGTCCCTGATGAACTCAGAGGAGGTTAAGAGGATCAGGAATCACATCGATCAAACTCGCTTCCTGAATCCCTCTTCTGGATCTGTAGCTGAAGAGAGGGAGCAAAGCCAACGGGATTACTGACCTGAAGCTTCATCACACGGCGAAATGCTCCACTCAGGCACTGGAAAGATTAGGACACACCAGTTATAGCATATGAACTTGATGTTCTCAACGGCTTTACCTGCTACGAAAGCTTAAAGTGCCCATATGATGAAAGAAATCACTTTTTCTGGGATTTGGGGTGATATTTTGTGTCTCTGGTGCTTCCACACGCATACAGACAAAAAAACATAACATAAACATAACCTGCCTTCAGTTTCCGGGTGAGCTGTTCAAAATCTGCAGGGCTTTCTACGTCATTGGCCGAAAAGAGGGGGCTAACCGCCCTCATTCTCAATAGCAAAACACTGCTACAACACACACGAGTTCACCATAATCTACAAAAGAACTACTTCCATGTCCCTGGTCGGCAGGTATTCCACGCAAAGTTGGAAGTGCGCCCTCGTTTAGAAGAAGGCTCCGGGCTAATCCTGCCTCGTACTGACCGAAGTTGGAGAAGCAGCTAGCTGATGTGATCCTTACCGAGGTACTGCAGCATGTGCAACTCCCAGCAAAGATGGAACAGAAGTGCGATGCCTCACTCTGTAGCTAAAACAGAGAGCTCAACACACAGGGTGAAAAGAGGAGCTGCAGCAATGTGCAGTACAACAAAAATATGGTGTTTTATTTTTTTTAAATTAAACCATGTAAACCTATTCTGGTACAACCTCAAAATACAATTATGAACCTGAAAATTAGCATAATATGAGCACTTTCACAACTTCGGAGTGAACCAAAATATCCTGGATGGTGTATATAAAAGCTTAGTGGAAAGCGTCCTCTATCTTTGAACATGATCATGTGGTATGGACTGCAGCGACTAGTGAACATGGCCTCAAATATTATAGGGAAGCCACAAAAGCACTTAAGCAATATTTATGAGGAACGCATTACAAACAAAGCTGAGAAAATTATTAGTGACTTCCCCCCATCCATTACACAGCGAATTTGAACTCCTACCCTCAGGGAGGAGTTTTAGAGTACCAAGAGCACACAGAAACATCTTTAATAAATCCTTCATCCCCAATGCTGTGAAGGTGCTAAATAACACTGAGAACCGTACTTAAGAATGGAATTTAGGGCGAGGCAGATTTCCAGGTTGCAGGTTTTATGCACATCAAGCATTTTTAGTAGGCTATATTTATGTATTTCTTTACTTTTGTAAATGTAACTGTCACGGCGAACAGAGAAATGTAGGAACCAAATGCAGAGACAGCCAGGCAACGTAGCGAGCTTGAAGATTTAATAAACGAAAATCCACACAAACAAAAGGTGTCCAGAAAACAGCAGGCAAGGCAAGGTAATCCAAAATGTGGTAGCAGTCAAAAACAGGAATCACAGGAAACAGCAACACTGAGACAAAAAGGGCAGACTAACACACAGAACTCCAAAACAGAAATAACGACCTGACAACAGACTCGTTTACACGAAGGGAAGACGCAGATATTTTCCTGCGGTTTGAAAACGATTATTTCTAAAAACTCCGGCCAAAGTGGAGATGTTGGAAAACGTAAACTGAGACAAACGGAGGTTAAAGCCTGTTTTACAGTAACCGCAGCCGAGCTGGCGCATGTAAATGTGATGTCATGAAATCTCCGTGACTATTTATACTTGCGCGTGGTGGTCGTGACACTAGCTGCAGTCTTCTCCTGAACAGAGGTGGCGCTAATGAGCAAAGGTTACCGACGTTGCCCTTTCTACGGACTAGAAGAAGAAGAAAAAGGTAAACAACGGCAGAACTGGCAGCAGCGTTGCCGTCAATGCTTCGATTTGATTGGATGAGCTACTTCGTCGGATCGAGCCTTTCATTCACCATAAAAGAACTCATCTTAACCCGGTGAGTTTACCAGAGAGACCTGCAGTCACTCTGAGAGTCCTGGCATCCGGTTGTCGGCGAACTCATTCAGGCTTCCTGTTTCCGCTTTGTCGCGCGCCGCTGAAAAAAAAAGAGCCGTGCGCGACCCAAGGGGGTAAGCTTCGCTTCAGAACTCAAACCTCTGATGGCGCCATTTTGTTGCTACAAAGGTATCACCTCCTGTTAGCATTCCACTGACCGACTTTTTTTTTTTACGTCACTTGACTGCGAATAACTTTACATCTGAAGCGTTAAAAGACTCTATTTGTCCGTTGTTTATTTCTAGAGAAACACGACAATGTATAAAAGGCTCCATTATCTTGTACCTCACGTTATGGCTCCGTAGCAGACGCTTTTGTAAAAATAGGCTAACGATTGTGTCATAACCACGAGACTTACTGTCGCATAGTAGAGGAATTACCGTATAGTACAGGAGAAGCTCACAGGCAGTTTGGACTTCCATTAGCTGTTTAGGTTTAATTCCTAATGTTAACTAGCATGTTAGTGATCAGTAATTAGCCTGTGCCTATGTTATCTCCTTACATATACCTACGCTCTCCGTCTCTGTAAGATTGGGAATGATTGAGATTTCTCTCGGCACAGCTACCAGAAGACTTCACACTTTCAGACAGGTTGCTCACGTCACATCTACGTTGTCTCTGTCAGTTGGAGACTGCTCAGTAAAGCAAGGTAGCACCGGAAAAGTGCTTCTAATAGCCTTCACTGGTCTCCGTCCAGAGCAACGGGATCTATTGGTCCATTATATACTGTCTATGGCGCAACCTCGGCTCGCGCGCCATAAATCGGACGCGCTGGCCGGATATTACGTCATTTTCACGTCACGATGTTGGATGCGTCTAGTATATAACGGCTTTTAGGCAGCCGAGAGAGAGAAAGAGGACGTGATTGGTTGCGGTTGTTGCTATTTTCGGGATTCTGATTGGCTAACGTGGGCTTGAGCCTCTCGTTAAACACCGCCACCTGCAGGTCTGGCGTGCTCTTGACGGCATTGACGGCATATATATACACGGGTACATATGAACGAACACTTTTCTGAAAACGGAGAGGTTGAAATGTCCGTTCATGAAAATAGCCGTCCACGTGTAAACGTAGCAAAAGAAAACACAGAGACTAAATACAAGGGGTAACGAGGAAACAAGGGACAGGTGACACTAGGTACCAGGAACAGGTGAAACACATCAGGGCTGGGCAGACAGGCGGGAAACACAAGGCAGGAAGTAAAGCAAGACGAAGGGGGAAAAACAGAGACTTCAAAATAAAACAGGAAACACTAACAACAGAAACTCACAACCATGACAGTAACCTTTGTAAAGCCACTTTTATGAAATGTATCGTGTGTTTTGTCCGTTTTGCCGTCCTGGCTACGTACTGTTTGTAATGTCCTGTCTCTCTTGTATTCTTGGTGAAACTAAATGTTCACATCTGTGGACAATAAAGTTTTTCGTGTTCGTATTGGAAATTTAGGTTCACAATAAATCCTGACCTGCCTTGTTGTTCACCAAACCAAAAAGGCTGTTTTCAAACTGTTATAATGCGACACTCAGAGCTGAATTTGGCAGGTCTTTGAGACTCAGAAATTCCCACCGAACCAGAGAGTTTTCATATTTAGGCTGTGAAACAAGTTGTTTTGCTTGATTTGCTAAACTCTATGATGGCTGAGGAACTCTTTGCTGACTTTTGTAGGGCTTCATGTCGACCAAAGTGCGACACAACTCAAAAAGAAACAAAATGTTGCAAAAACCGACAAAAAAAAGGTTACAAAAACGTCTGAGAAAGCAACAAAAATGACAAAAAAAGCAACATGCAGTAATACAGTCAAAGATATTTGACTTTTTTCAATGCATGTCAATAAACTCTACATGTCTGGCCCTCGATGTGATTCTCTTTCCCAGTGTGGCCCTTTGTGAAGTTGAGTTTGACTCCCCTGAGTTAAAGCAACACTAACAACTTCTTTTAGAAAAACAGAGTGACTTAAAGGTCCAATGTGTAGGAATTTCTCCCATCTAGCGTTGAGATCATATATATCTCAATCAACTCTCTCGCACCACGCAGTTCAAAGTACGTATTACAGCTACGGTAGCCTTCACGCTTCAAAAAGCCGGTCTCTTGCTCTTCTCAATATCCTTTTTCTTTTTCTGGGCGAAGAAGAAGAAAGACTCCTGTTCCTGAAATTAGGATTTTGAATACGTTGTGGTCCTCCATGGTCCGTTCAATTTTCTAAGCACAAACGGACATTTGAAAAACAGAAAAATGGGTTCAAATATCCAATTTTTCATTTGTTTCCGCCTTGACAAATTAAAAATTTAGAAAATTACAAAACTGCGTCTGGGCTCCAATTATTCAATACTGCAATGATATTCTCTCCCTCTTTCTGCCTAGCTCCGGATCTTAGCAGCATTAGCAGCATCTGTGAGTTTATCATGTGACAGCGAAAATGCGAAAGGCAGAGCAGTAGGTCCTGTATGTCCCTTATCGGCTACCGTATTTCAAGATGGCGCATGAATATGGAGCGTCTAACCCAGTTCATGCAAATGCAAATGTAAAAATTTCAAGCCAAAAGGAATACTTGGAATTGATGTTGGTGGAACGGGCAACACAGATTTTGATAATGAACAACTAAACACGTTACACACTGGACCTTTAAGGCCTTTCACAGTTTAACGTGTTCAGATGCATTCTGACAGTGAAGAACAATAAATCCTTATTTAATTGACTTTTGCTGTTAAATAAGAAAAGAATTGAATCACTGCTAATGACTTAACATCCACCTAATTGGACATAAGGCGTATATATGTTGCAAATTGCTACATAAATCTGTGTTTAATCAAATGTACCACAAACTAACTGACACTCATAAAGCCGAGGCAGAACGCTGGAGCTCATTTTTGCTGCCCGGATAATCCCCCCCCTGCTTTCTGTCCCACTGATACTTCCAGTTCTATATCATCCCCTTATTAACGAGCTTAACTCACACGTTAATCATTTCAACGTTACTTTAAACTGCCACGGCACGTCGGCCATTTTTTAATATCAACGTTTTGCTGCTTCTTGGCCAGGACTCCCTTGAAAAAGAGGTTTTTAATCTCAATGGGACTTTCCTGGTTAAATAAAGGTAAAATAAAATAAAAATTAGCACCAGTTTAAAAATCTCTGAATCCGAGTCACAACTCGGTGTGATAATAATACAAAATAAAAAGGGATTCGACTTAAATCATCTGAAAGGAAAGTTTCTTCGTGTAGAAAAGACAATTGAAAGTGCTTTACATAAGACATAAAAAGACATTTAGATGAGTTATATGAAGACATTTTATAAGAAACACAAGGCAGTATATACACAGACAGAAATGATTCAAAAAGATGCAACTAACAAAAGTTGGTTTATACCTACCCTCTAATAGGCCCCACGGGAGAGTTTTCCGTCCTCATTTCTAAACCAGAGAAGAACGTAACGGTCCAGATTTTAAACAAGTCTTTAACGTTGTGAAACGGTCGCAGTTTAGTTATGTTTAGGCACCAAAACTATTTAGTTAAGTTTAAAAAAAGATTATGGTTTGGGTTAAAATAGTATGTTACATTACGTGCAACTGTGACTTGCTTGCTTGTAAATCATCCTTTTCAGATTTATTTTATTGTAAGGCACTTAAAAAAAACTCAGGGCTTGCACCACTTGACATTACCTGGCACGTATTGTGGAATTTGTTCTGTATGTCTGTATGATAAATGGTGCTTAAAAATAATAAAAAATTGATCCCAAAAAAACTCAGGGCTGTCAAGCTGGGGAACAGAGTTCATGTCTCAGAAGAAGTATCACCCCCGGGAAACGGGTGTTTGTGTCCCGGGAGTACTACTTAAAGTGATGGTTCAGAGTAATTTCACCCTAGGGTCCTTTGCACCATGACCTCGAGCCAACAAACCCCAAAGATTTCGTTTTTTCACATGGGTGAACGTTGGATCATTAATAGATGAGTAGCTATCAGCTGAATAGCTTAGTAAAGGCGCTAATGGATCCGAGAGTGTCTCTTAACATTACCCCACTAATAATGCCCGAAATGATACCAAACTTCTACACTAGTACAAATAGGTTATGTACTCATACAACGATGGATTGTAAAGTTTGTAAGTATACCAGAAGTTTATGTAAATAACACATGTCTGTTGGCTTCTCGTCTCTGCTGCTGCTGTTACTAACGGGCAGTAAGAGTGCTTAGGGACCCTCTACAAATTACTAAACCGAAAAGAGATGCAACAAAAATATTTATTTATTTAATGGTTAAATAAGGTAATGTCTCCAAACTTACCTCAATTATAACTCGTCTCCTGCTAGTTATACTACAGCACTTACTTTAAAAAATAAGTTAAATTAATAAATATTTTTGTTGCATCTCTTTTCGGTGTTGTAATTTGTAGACGGCCCTAAGCACTCGTCTTACAGGAGCAACAACAACAACAACAGAGAGCAGAAGCTAGCAGGCAAGTTTGGTATCATTTCGGGCATTATTAGTGGGGTCATTTACGAGATACAAACGTGGATCCATTAGCCCCTGCGCTAAGCTATTCAGCTGATAACGCTACTTTACGCTAACTCTCCCAATGTTCGACCCGGGGTGAAAAAGCTTCGGGTGTTTGGCTCGAGGTCATGGTGCAAAGGACCCTAGGGTGAAATTACTCCGAAACCATCACTTTAAGGGGACCGGTGGTTTAACCCAAACCACAAGCGTTTTCAGGCTATTCTCATTTTGTCGGCTAAACTCAACTACCAATGGGCGTTCATACGACCGACCATCCGGTAACTTTGGGTTCAACGTTGTGGGGGTTGAGATCGTCACCTATCTTGCGAGGTCCTCCCCTAGGAAATTTTGAGCATCAAACACTTTATTTCCTGAATTTTGGTGAGTTTTTCTGCAACAATTTGGGTCTTTTCTAGCCTGACATGGTCATACTCAGAATCTGAGTCTGAAACTGTTCCATTGGGCTGTGATTATGGGGCGTGTTCCAACCGAACCAGGAAAGAAAATGCCTCTGCATTCATTGGATAGACCTACAACCAATCAGAGCAACGGAACTCAACTCAACTGTCAACGGAACTCAACACTGTGTATCGTCTCCATAGCAACCACTCTTTGCACAATGCATTCGTTCTAACTTCCGACTTTTAGACTTTTTTGAAGCTAGATTACAGGCCAAAAGTTTGGACACACCTTCTCATTCAATGTGTTTCCTTTATTTTCATGACTATTTACATTGTAGATTCTCACTGAAGGCATCAAAACTATGAATGAACACATATGGAATTATGTACTTAACAAAAAAGTGTGAAATAACTGAAAACATGTCTTATATTTTAGATTCTTCAAAGTAGCCACCCTTTGCTTTTTTTATTAATATTAATTTGGAATTAATTGAGGAATCTAAAATATAAGACATGTTTTCAGTTATTTCACACTTTTTTCGAATGAATGAATAAGGACGACCATCAAACTCAAAAGGCTCTTCCGTGTGTTCTATATATCGGCTATATTCTCCATAGTTAGGTTTTCCATTAGATCGGCAATCGTTACTCCAAGCTTCTTCCCTTGTGAACACCTCCGATCTTCACTCTTCACACACTACGCTCCGATCTACACACTACTGTTTACCATTTCCTGCAACAACTGAATGAACCCGTTCATGAGAATTCGTTGAATAGTCAGGCTGCATAATGTTGCTTTAAATTCTCACTCAACCTTGACAAACCACCCTTTTTTTTTAAAGCCCAAAGCCTCATGATTCACACTTTATAAATGTATTCAAAATCCCAACATCACTGTAACAACAGCTTATGATTTTGTTACAGTAGGGCATACAAACTAGAACAGGAAAAATTGTTTAAAAAAATTAAACAACATATTTTTATCACATTTGTGTCTATAAATGTGGTTCGGACTAAGGACCAGCATCATGAGTGTAATCGAAAAGGAGGGAAAGGAGGAACGCTGGTTTAATGACCTATCATCACTTGTTTCTCTCAGCCTCATCCCTCCTTTCCTCCCCACCATCCTCTCTCTTTCATTCACCACTCTGCACATCTCTTCCTTCTGCTGGAACCTTGTGGGGCCACAAATAAATACATAATATGTTTGTACACCCACATGTTTTCGACAGTTTATTTTATGGATGAGATTCTCATTTTGTCCTGCAGTCGGGTGATTGACATAAACGTAATGGGAATCATTTTACCTATCCTCTAAGATTTTTTTTTTGTGCCATTTCTGACCATGTTTGTCAGAGGAAAGCTGAATGATTTTAGTTTTATTCTGACACCAATAAATTGGTCCTGGAAATGAAATAGATCATCTTTCATTTAGTTGCCAAGTCTTGTCAGTAAACGAAACAACGAAATAATTTCCCCAGGAACGCCAGCTGCACTGCTGCTTGTTAAAGAGCAAGAAGAACGTATTCAAACTTAATTGGGTGCAGGATGGCGTGGTCATCTGAAACAGAAAAGGTCGCAGGTTCAATCCTGCCGACAACTAAAGTGTCCATCAGCAGCCCTGTGACTACGAGCGGGGCGCCGACTCTGAACCTGCTCGCCCTGAAACCATGTGTCATGTCATCTAAATGTAAATGAAGTTCTCGGTGATCGGGGAAGCGGCACGTACTTTGACTTAAAGCGTAATTTAGCAAATTTTCAAATGGCTTTCCGCTTTGAAAGTGGAAACCGTTTAAGTCAATAACATCAAGAAATGTCGACATTTCACTCCTCGTTTCCCGTCGCTGTGCTGAAATGCATACACACACACACACACACAGGTTTGTTTCACTATCTTTGTGGGGACCGTCATTGACATTATTCCCTAGCCCCTTACCCTAACCTTAACCATCACAACTAAATGCCTAACCTTAACCCCTTACCCTAACCTTAACCATCACCACTAAATGCCTAACCTTAACCCTTACCCTAACCTTAACCATCACAACTAAATGCCTAACCTTAACCCTTACCCTCACCCTAACCATAACCTAATTCTATCCCTAATCCTACAACCAAGTCTTAACCCTCAAACAGCCCTTTAAACTTGTGGGGTCCAGCATTTTGGCCCCACAAAGCTGTCGGGACCCCACAAGTATACTGGACTCCCGGTTTTTGGACCCCACGAATATAGTTAAACGAGAACACACACACACACACACACACACACACACACACACACACACACACACACACACACACACACACACACACACACACACACACACAAACTTCTGAGGAGAATTGTATTTCTTTCCATCTACACAACTTCCAAATCATGTCCGAGTCAGAAAGACCAATATTCATGAGATAACTGGAAGTATTTCAGATCTCTAAATGCTGACCGTTAAAATGACAAGTCCTTTAGAAATGTTTTAAAGCTGTGTTCACTGTTGACCTTTACCTTGTAAACAGCCAAATGATTTAATTATGTTTTGTCTTTTTATATTTCAATCAATTCTCTACGTCATGTTTAATGCATTACTGTGAGGTGTATACCTGACAACAAACAATAAAGGATATGTTATCCACTTGTTAAGGTTTAACCTGATTAGTTGGACTCAGTGATGAGGTCTATACCTCTGGGAAATGTGATTTGTGAGTCTGCAGAAGGGAGGCCTCTGCTGGACTCCTGCTGAGGATCTGTACAGACGGCGATCCAGCTCCTGGCAGGAGGTGTCTAAAGCGCTCTGAATCCTCAGCCAGTTCTGGAAACACTGTGATTACACGGATGAACAGTCTGTCTCCCTACATGATGTCTGCTATTACACTCACAGTGATCTACATCAACGGAAGTACATTTCCAGCATAACGCATGACATTTTTCACCGGATGTCAGGTCTTTGTCCATCGCCTTCCGCTCTCTGTGTGTTGACGTTCTCAAATTCCCTTCGCTACAACAAATTTCTCGCTGCATGCTTCAGCCCGGGGCAAGTAAAATTCCACGTTGGGCAAGTAAATATAACAACCGGGCAAGTGGTTAAGTTTCAATCATTTTTTGCGATCATCGTTGTATCATAAATAACGTTTTCGTTCTCTGGCCCCCTCCCCTTGCCCACGTCGGAGAATGCTTGAATGTTTGATTTGAATGTGCGGTTGGCCAATCAAGAACTGAGTTGGCGCTAATGACTGGCTGCTCTCTTGTTAGAAGACCAAGATGACAGTGGCTGCGTACAAGCTAAAGCGAAAGAGAGTTTTTAAAGCGTCCTGGTAGAAGGAGTTTTCTTGGGTGGCAGTTTGTTGCACGCTCGACTCCAAGACAGATTAATGTGGAGCATTTTTAACGGAACATCTTCGTTCAGAAAACAAATGCTGCAGTGCCATGATAAAAGCAAGCAGCATGTCGCTTGCATGGCAGCTAAGAGGGCTGCCGACAACCCCTCCTCCAGTTCCTTGCCGGTATAGGGGCCAGTAAAAATGTGCTTCGGGCAAGTTGATTTCTTTTACTTGTCCACCAAAACCACAATAGTGAAACGTTATTGCACATGGATTATTACAACAAGTCCTCCAAACCATACGATGATATCGGTGGGTTGTTCCTACCCTCTAATACGCACCCCGCTATCCCAATGAAAGTCCTGTGTTTGTTTGACCCATCCACCACCCAAACATGCTTCCTTACGCGGAAATTTGGCACTCTTATACTTCGTCACCTCCTGCTTTGCTCCTGTCATATTTACTACAGCTACTAGAGGGCGCGCCACTATAACCTTACAGAGGAGTGGTAATTGCAGCTTGTACAGATGGCGATTTTTGCTGATGATTCTTATGATCACATATGGGTGCAATGTTCATTTGTCCACATACTTTTGGCTCTGTTTTTACTTTGACAAAAAAATACTGTATATAGATTTAAAGTGCAGTGTGCAGAGGCAGCAGTGGATGGCCGGCTCGCTCAGACACACGAGTTCAGACAAAGGTCACATCAGTGCACGCTCAGCCATGACTCAGGCCGCGCTCTGCACACGCTCCGTTTCTGCCGCCGACCGTGGAGCTCAACTATCTGCAAACTCTCCCCATCTGTCGCCTGAAATCCTCAGCATCAGCCCCCAGCCGAGCTCAATCAGCCCTCCAGAGATCGACCCAGCAGGGGTGAGGTGTAAGGGTGAGGTGGGAGGAAGTTATGAGGAGGCGGAGTAAGGGGGCTTATCTTTCCCCACAGACAAGCAATCCAACACTAAGTGGTGGCATGCGACTAATTGTCTGGGGTTCGGGCAACCTTTGCTTGCCTTGTGAGCTGCTGTCTCACCCTTCTCCTTCCCCCCTCTCTCTCCACAGTAATGATCTCCATCTCTCTCTGTATACTATATAATTCCCCCTCTGGCCTCCTCTCTTCTGCTGTTGTTCTGCTGCTTTGAATCTGCTCCATCAGTGCATCTAAAGGCGTTTAATGACTCAGGGAGGGATGCAGACTGATCGGCATCATGTCTCCCCCTGAAGTGGACTGGTCTTGGCCTCTTGGACTTAAAGGAATACACCACCGTTTGTTGAAATAGGGCTTATCACCCTCTACCCTGGCTGTAGATAGGTGGGCCAACGAATTATTTGTCTCAGTGCAAGTAATTAGGTTGTTTTTTTGTCTTTTGTTGGCTCACTTTTATTCACAACATGCTAACCGGCAACATAGGATTCCATTCACTACGCTAAGCTAACTAGCAGCGGCGCTGCCGGTGTTTCACCAGACTAAAACAATGCATGCACCTATCTACAGCTAGGGGAGACCGTGATAAGCCCTATTTCAACAAACGGTGGCGTATCCCTTTAAACTATGGTCCATTGGAGTATGCTTCCCACAGACTGTTAAAATAATGGACCTAGCATCAGTGATGTCACCCATTGGTTTGTAGACTGCCGTTTTAAAGCCTTGAGTTTGCAATTTGGCCATCGCCATCTTGCGCTAAGCTAGGGTTGTTTATGGTTTCAATAAGCTAAACGCTAAAGAGGGAAGTTGTAGATGTTCAACTAGTCTGACTAGAGTCATCCAGCGGAGATTTACCGGCGGGTAAACGCTGACCTCCGGGTACTGAAACCGTTCAACTGCATGTTCAGCAGAACAGAAAATCTGTAAACTTTCCATTAAGTTACCGCTGGCTAGCTTGGTTGCAATAACGCTGAACAAAACATTTTTCGGTGACCAAAATGGTCCAGTTAACTTTGCTGAAGTGAAAACACACAGTGAGAGGGCCAAAGTTTAAGACGAATACACGAACAACACTTAAAAACAAGGTCAGGTCTATTTCAATGTCCACAGTGTTAGCATGGTTAGCATTGCTAAGCCTCTGTCCTGACTGACAGGTCCTAAAGCACCCCCTGCTCTATCCTCTATCTTGAAATAAATGGGACCATAATTTACTAAATGGACATCATGCTGTATTGAAGAAAACTAGCGATTGAGAGCATACACATTAAAATATTTACGGAGGTAATAAATCAAGTGAGAAGTAGGCTCATTTTCTCGTAGACTACTATAGAAACAGACTTCTTTTTGGAGCCGGTGGAGTCGCCCCCCTGCTGGAAATTAAAGAGAATGCAGCTTTAAGGAGCTTCAGCATTGGCTTCACTTTTCAGGCCCGGAAGTTGACGCCTGATACTTACTCTGCAGCCATAAGCATAATTTGAAGGGCGGATGGGGGGATGTGGGGGGTGGGGGGGTTACAACCCCCACACCAATTATAATTTCCCTAAAATAAATAAAGACATTTGCACCATAAAGTCATGCGGATAAATTCACCAGAATGCAGAAAATGTAGTGTCTGACGCTTAAAATTTGAATTTTGCTCAAAAGTGGAGATCTCAACCCCCCAAATATTGAACCCAAAGTTATGCCCTTGTCTGCAGCACAACATAGATGTAGTTTAGTATGTAAAGCTGGATCTATTGTGTGCAGCAGCTCAGCTCTCCTCCTGGGAATTACTTTCATATCGGACGAATCGCACCTCACAAATTATGATTCATGAGGTAACAACATTCAACACCACTGCAGGGGATTATTGAAGTGAAGTAGAAGAAAAGGGTATGGAGATGGAGGTGGTGGATGGGTGTGTAGCTTGTCCGACATACATGCCGGAGACCAGATTTTTAATTCCCTCACAGACCTACGATCAAAGTTTGCTGATATCTCCCAAACTTTAACGATAGCGTTGTTTACAGGCACAGATATTGCAGAGTTTTAAACATGCTGGCGTTTAACGTAAAAAACATCGTCATTGGTAGAACAGGTAGAAGCTGCGGACCGTGCACTGAGCTCAACGTTGGTTTCAGTACATTTAGAATAAGCAAGCAAGCAAACAAAGTTTATTTATATAGATTAGATTAGATTCTGCTTCACTGTCATTGTGCAGAGTACAAGTACAAAGACAACAAAATGCAATTTGCGTCCAACCTGAAGTGCAAAAAGAGCATTAAAGTGCAATGTGATATTCAAGTATAGACAGGACAAGAAATATAGTGCAGTGTAGACATTAGTGTACAGCTGGTTAAGAGTAATATAAATGAAATATATATGTGTGCAGTGTATTAGCAGTTACCTTATAAGAGCAGAATAAATATGGCTATGTAATATGAACAATGTATGAACAACATGTACAGGTATGTGCAATGTAGCAGCAGACCTATAGCACCTATAGTACCTTTCACAGACACCAGTCACAAAGGCCTTCACAGTCAAAGAAATCCAATCTAATACAATCTAATACAGTCAAGTAAATACTGTAAAGCACCAGATACAAATATACAAAGATAACAGACACAAGTTTGAATCACCCGTCTGAACAGATGGGTTTTGAACTGCTTTTTAAGAATCCACAGAGTCGGACATGCTTAAGCTTATTGGCTTATAACAAATAACAAATAGACGCGTATAAAAGAGTCATGTAATTATCTTTCTTGTGTTCATATCTCCTTTCTCTTCTCTCCTGTGGTTTCCGAACTTCTTGATATTTTCAAACTAATGCGAGGGACAAATTACAACCTGTGACTGTGATTTCCTTTGTCATGGTACCTGTATTCTTCTACTGTAGAAACAACTTCATGTCCCATTAAAGGTGCTGTAGGTAGAATTGTGAAGATCCAGGACGTAACCAAACAATTTGAACATCGACAACTTCTCAGTCCCTCCCCCATTTCCGCTAAGCCCCTCCCCCCAAAAGGGAGAGCTGTGCACGCTAGAGCGTGTGTAAAGAGGGGAGAAGGGGAGGAAACCTCTCTGCAGCTCTTGCGCGGGGAAGCGGGAGAACGTTATGAAATGCATGTGCATGAGCAGCTATTGACACGCAGTTAGACAACCCCCCCCCAGCCCTGATTGGTGCATCTGAACAGGGAGTGGTGGATTTTTGCAAACCACACTACAGGCTGTAGGTGGTGCCAGAGGAGCTGGATTGTTTTTGTTTTTTTTAATGACCTGCTTCATGTAGTTCTACTGGAACATAGGGTCAGTTTCAGCAAATATGACAGAAAGTTAGTTTTATAAGGCTTAACTACTCCACCAGAAATATAAAATAAAGAATAAAAAGTGTGAGGGTGTAAATGCCATGATGAATATTGGTTGCTGATTCTTGATGGATTATGCAGTCTTGTCACGTCTTCTTGAACGTATTATATAAAGAAAACATGCAGAATCACGTTTTATTTTGACATGATTTTCAAGGTCAGGATTGATCTGTCAAGCTGAAGTTCAGAAAATGTGCTTTAAACCTGCTCAACATGTTGCAAACCGTCTCTTGGTATCACAGTGAGTGACGGGGCGTTGGGATACATAATAAGTACATTGCAGGGTTTCAGAATGTCAATGTACACTCACATGCACCCGGCGCTGAAATCCAACACTAGACTATACATTTACTCCTACGCCACAGGTATCTACAGCATCACTATCACGCCTGATGAAGATGTATAAATCCAGCTTTATGATCCTTTAACTGCGCGGCTTAACCTCCTCAGAGCATTTCACTTCATTTCAGTACCACGTTTATGCTTTGCATCTTATTGTGTGTTTGGTCTGGCCATGCGAGGCTCAGCTTTAACAAAGTAGAAAATGCATTATTAGCGTTCATGTACAAACAATGCACAAGCAGCTCTAAATGTCTTGTTTTACAGCGTAATGAACACTCGGGAGACGTGCTCCCATGGGTTCAGACTGCTGCTGAGCTCCAGAAATGTACAGTTTGTTTTAGCTGCATTGAAGAGCCGATACAACTAACACATTCCTCAAAACAGGATATATATCTACTATATATATATATATATCTACTATATATATATATATATATATATATATATATATATATATATATATACTCACCTAAAGGATTATTAGGAACACCATACTAATACCATGTTTGACCCTGTCCTCTCAATATGGGCCAACATTTCTAAAGAATGCTTCCAGCACCTTGTTGAATCAATGACACGAAGAATTCAGGCAGTTCTGAAGGCGAAAAGGATCCCCCCCCCCACACCATTACACCACCACCACTACCAGCCTGCCCAGTGGTAACAAGGCATGATAGATCCATGTTCTCATTCTGTTTACGCCAAATTCTGACTCTACCATCTGAATGTCTCAACAGAAATCGAGACTCATCAGACCAGGCAAAATTTTTCCAGTCTTCAACTGGCCAATTTTGGTGAGCTCGTGCAAATTGTATCCTCATTTTCCTATTTTTAGTGGAGATGAGTGGTTCCCGGTGGGGTCTTCTGCTGGTGTAGCCCATCCGCCTCAAGGTTGTGCGTGTTGTGGCTTCACAAATGCTTTGCTGCAGACCTCGGTTGTAACGAGTGGTTATTTGAGTCAAAGTTGATCTTCTATCAGCTGGATCAGTCGGCCCATTCTCCTCTGACCTCTTGCATCAACAAGGCATTTTGGCCCCCCAGGACTGCAGCATACTGGATGTTTTTCCTTTTTCAGACCATTCTTTGTAAACCCTAGAAATGGTTGTGGGTGAAAATCCCAGTAACTGAGCAGATTGTGAAATACTCAGACCAACCGTCTGGCACAACAACCATGCCACCGCTCAAAATTACGCTAGATCAGCTTTCTTTCCCATTCCTGACATTCAGTTTGGAGTTCAGGAGATTGTCTAGACCTGGACCACACCCCTAAATGCATTGAAGCAGCTGAAATGTGATTGGTTGATTAGATAATCGCATTACGAGAAATCTTACAGGTGTTCCTAATAATCTTTAAGGTGAGTGTATATATATATATATATATATATATATATATATATATATATATATATACAGTATCTCACAACAGTGAGTGCACCCCTCACATTTTAGTAAATATTTCATTATATCTTTTAATGGGACAACACACTATACAATACACAATACACTTTGCTACAATGTAAAGTATTAAGTTTACAGCTTGTATAACAGTGTAAATGTGCTGTCCCCTCAAAATAAATCAACACACAGCCATTAATGTCTAAACCGTTGGCAACAAAAGTGAGTACACCCCTATGTTAAATTCCCATAGAGGCAGGCAGATGTTTATTTTTAAAGGCCAGTTATTTCATGGATCCAGGATACTACGCATCCTGATAAAGTTCCCTTGGCCTTTGGAATTAAAATAGCCCCCCCCCACATCATCACATACCCTTCACCATACCTAGAGATTGGCATGGTTTTATGTCAGTTAGCCTAATAGCTGGTTTGATTTGCATTGAGAGATGATTTTATGGAAAGTACCCCATGCCAATCTCTAGGTATAAATATTTACTCAAATGTGAGGGGTGTACTCACTTTTGTGAAATACTGTATATATATCTACTGTATGTGATCACCACATTCTAATGAACGGGTTTGTATGATATCGTAAGAAAATATACGAGCAACAATTTGCATGATATCCTACAAAGTCACGGCGACCACCAACCGGTCACATGACGAAGTTTAGCGGTCTTTACAGTTGAGTTTACATAGATAATAAATACACTGCAGGGTACGCACATCCATCCGGCGATGAAATCCAACACTAGACTATACATTATTCTCCTAGAATAGAATAGAATAGAATAGAATAGAATACACTTTATTGTCTGCCGAGGGGAAATTTGTCTTGGACAATCTATTACTTAGGAACATAAACATGTAACAGAAAAAAACTCAATCAACATAAAATAAAATCAACTTAAACATGAGATCAACAAAGCGTCCTAAGACACAAAAGAAGGACACACGTGACAGCACAGACAACACAACATCCTAAGAATTAACTGTAATAATTAAAGTGCGAAGTGCCAAACGTGCTGGTGTATTTATTGCACCACTGCTCTGCTGGGCTAAGATTTACTGTTGGACGTTGGGATAAACGATAACTTTAGTCTATTTGGTGGTGATGGTGCAGTGGATATGACACATGCCTTTGGTGTGGGAGACGTGGGTTTGATTCCAACTGCGATACATCAACTAATGTGTCCCTGAGCAAGACACTTAACCCTTAGTTGCTCCAGAGGCGTTGCGACCTCTGACATATATAGGAATTGTAAGTCGTTTTGGATAAAATTGTCAGCTAAATGTAATGTAATGTTTGTTTTGCATCTCGGCACACGGAATCTTCTTCCTGATGGCAGCAGTTCATATTCAGGAAAGAGAGGATGTAGAGAGTCTGCAGTGATTATTTTGCCTTGTTTTCTAACAGCTTGCCCGTACAGGCTCTGTATGGGCTTGTACTCTTTCCTCCCTATTATCCTCATAGCTGTCTTGTGTGTGCTGACCAGCCTGCTTTTCAGCTGCACTGTTAGGTTGCCAAACCATGCTGTGATTCCATATCTAATAATACTCTCCAGAATTGCCCAGTAGAACATGAGCATGATCTGGCTGCTTAATCCATACAGTCTCAGTCGCCTTAAAAAGTTTAATCTCTGCTGCAGTCTATTGCACAGGTGGTCAATGTGTGTTTTCCAGCAGAGAAGATTGTCTCTGTGGACACCTAAACATTTGTATGACGTTACTGATTTCCTGATTTTTGATGACGGCTAGCTCATGGTCAATCACTTGCCTTGGGTCAAGGACCATCTCCTGTGTTTTTGTGATATTTAAGATGAGATGGTTGGTGTCACACCACTTGATAAAGGTATCTATCTCATCATGGTACACAGAAGGGTTTATGTCCTTCTGGAGAAGGCTCAAAATTGCTGTATCGTCTGGAAATTTTTATAATATAATTATTTGGGTATACTTTCCTGCAGTTTTTAGTGTACAATGTGAAAATTATGGGTGATACCACAGAACCTTGTGGGACCCCTGTGTTGCTATGTTTACCTCTGACAGCATGCCATTGACTTTCACCTGTTGTGTCCTGTTAGTTAAAAAAGAGTAAAACCATTTGCTTGATTGATTCTACACCAGCGGGACCAGCGTAAAATGGAAATTTAACGCACGCTGGAAAAGGAGTGAAAATGAGCGTGTCCAACCGGGTGTCATGCTTTCATCACTGGCAATCGGAGCCAATAAATACCCGTGACTCACAGACATTTGTCCTGGTAATCAATGCCAATTGTAACCTTTCCCACTGAAGACAAAAGCCAGATGTTAGTGGGGCTTTTTGTACACAGTATTTAGCTCTGCGTCAACAAAGACAAGTTGACCCTGGTTTGATTTTGTCATCTAATCCTTCCTTAATGTCGAAACATAACCATAACACAAGATTTTTGCGCTCTTGTTAAAAGTAAAATGAGACTAAGGTTGCTTTCACACCCGAGCTGTTTGGTCAATTATAACCGAACCCTGGAGCGTTTTGGCGGGTAGTCCGGCTCGTTTCAGGCGGTGTGAAAGCTCAATCGAATTCTGGTGCGGACCAAATAACTGAACTCTGGTCCGCTTGAAAACAGGGGGAGTTTGAGTTCACTTTAGGTGAGAATGAGACCCAGACCCAGATCCGACCCAGATACAGGAAGTAAACCAAAAAACAGAGCATTTACTAGCCTGCAATTTCAACATTGCACACAATTTACAGACTTCGACATGATTCAAGGCAGAGGTGTGACTACCCAGTGTCAGAGGGGTATGCAGCAACAATTTTGGTGCCCCCCACCCCCGAAAAAAAATAAACAAATAGATAAATAAGTGTGCTGGACATTATCATGACATTCGGCTATAAATAGTAAACATTTATTTTAAAGTTTATCAGCCACTGTAGGCCTACCATAATTATAAATAATGATATGGTATATATATACTGTATATTATACTGTATATAACTAATAGAACTCCTACCTGATCTCCCTCATCCCTGGTCTCATCTTTACATGATGCCATCGCCGACCTCATGTCTGTCTCATTCACTCCTTGCCTGTGTTCTTCTCCACTAAGACATTTTGTCAAACAAACATTATGTAATTGATTTTCCATATTAGTTTTTCCATATTAATAATATTAAGAAATGAATATGTTGGTATCAAGTGGATCCCCCTACACTTCCACCTAAGACCTACCTGTTGCCGTCCCCTGTCTTTCCTGGTCCACCATCCTCACACCTGAATGAAATGAACTCACTGATAAATATAGCAGCCTCAATTCACTTCTTAAATCAGCCTAGTGATGGCATCAGATAAGACAATTATTATGCAGTACGATTGTGTTGCTGTTGAAATTACATTCTCATTTTGTATTTGTACAAATATGGAGAGCCACTTAGCACAGACCTTTAAAGAGAGAGAAAGATGTGGCCCTGTAATTACAGCTTCCATATCACCCACCATATGTAACTATAGCCTGTATGTCTGACAGCACAGCTAACATGAACAGATAATGGTAAAACATCTATTAATGATTCCATGGTAAACCAGAGTTATTGCATAAGTTATGTTTTCCAGCTTTTTGTCATTTATTGTGCATGCTACCTTATTGTTATTTTACATTAATAAAATTGAGATGTATGTCATGCATGGGATTGGTACCATAGGGTTTAAATCTAAATGTAGCTATCAGCAACATTGGTTTGCATTAAGCAAGCCTTAAACCTCACTTTAGCTGCAAGTGTTAGTAAACACTAGCTAGTCTGAGAAGTATGTTAACATGAATATTTGCAAGCCTCCAAGTTTGGTAGTAAATCTATGCATGATTCCTTGGTAAACCAGAGTTATTGCATTAGTTATGTTTTCCAGATTCTTGTCATTTATTGTACATGCTACCTTATATTTCCCAGTTTTCAGCTCAGCAACCTCAGTTTTGCATATTCTAAGCTAGCAGTGAACCCCCATTTGGCTGTTACATTTCCAGTGTTAGCAAACGCTAGCTAGTTTGTTAACATGAATATTTAGCTGCTACATTCCCAGTGTTAGCAAATGCCAGCTAGTCTGTTAACATGAATATTTGGCTGCTACATTCCCAGTGTTAGCAAACGCTAGCTAGTCTGTTAACATGAATATTTGGCTGCTACATTTCCAGTGTTAGCAAACGCTAGCTAGTCTGTTAACATGAATATTTGGCTGCTACATTCCCAGTGTTAGCAAACGCTAGCTAGTCTGTTAACATGAATATTTGGCTGCTACATTCCCAGTGTTAGCAAACGCTAGCTAGTTTGTTAACATGAATATTTGCAAGCCTCCAAGCACAGACGTCACACTTTAAATCCTACATGTTGCCTTTCACCGTCAACTTATTTAACTGCTGTCGCATCCCTTGACATGCCACGTCCTTTTCCCTCTTTCTTTTTCTATTTTTAGCCCCCGAGAGCTTGTTTGCTTCATCCATCTTTTTCCATAGACGACAACTCACTACTCCTACCTGCTCGCTCAGCGCTCACGGTGCCCCCCCTCCCTCTTCTATGTCAACATTTTATGATGGAATCTTATGAGCCAGGGCGCCTACTCTAGCCTGATAGTCCTCTACAATTTAATATAACATTGACGAAATGCAGAAATGATTTGAAAACACACAACAGAAGCTACATATACAGTGCCTTGCGAAAGTATTCGGCCCCCTTGAACTTTTCGACCTTTTGCCACATTTCAGGCCTCAAACATAAAGATATAAAACTGTAATTTTTTGTGAAGAATCAACAACAAGTGGGACACAATCATGAAGTGGAACGAAATTTATTGGATATTTCAAACCTTTTAAACAAATAAAAAACTGAAATATTGGGCGTGCAAAATTATTCAGCCCCCTTAAATTAATACTTTGTAGCGCCACCTTTTGCTGCGATTACAGCTGTAAGTCGCTTGGGGTATGTCTCTATCAGTTTTGCACATCAAGAGACTGACATTTTTGCCCATTCCTCCTTGCAAAACAGCTCGAGCTCAGTGAGGTTGGATGGAGAGCGTTTGTGAACAGCAGTTTTCAGTTCTTTCCACAGATTCTCGATTGGATTCAGGTCTGGACTTTGACTTGGCCATTCTAACACCTGGATATGTTTATTTGTGAACCATTCCATTGTAGATTTTGCTTTATGTTTTGGATCATTGTCTTGTTGGAAGACAAATCTCCGTCCCAGTCTCAGGTCTTTTGCAGACTCCATCAGGTTTTCTTCCAGAATGGTCCTGTATTTGGCTCCATCCATCTTCCCATCAATTTTAACCATCTTCCCTGTCCCTGCTGAAGAAAAGCAGGCCCAAACCATGATGCTGCCACCACCATGTTTGACAGTGGGGATGGTGTGTTTAGGGTGATGAGCTGTGTTGCTTTTACGCCAAACATAACGTTTTGCATTGTTGCCAAAAGTTTGATTTTGGTTTCATCTGACCACAGCACCTTCTTCCACATGTTTGGTGTGTCTCCCAGGTGGCTTTTGGCAAACTTTAAACGACACTTTTTATGGATATCTTTAAGAAATGGCTTTCTTCTTGCCACTCTTCCATAAAGGCCAGATTTGTGCAGTATACGACTGATTGTTGTCCTTTGGACAGAGTCTCCCACCTCAGCTGTAGATCTCTGCAGTTCATCCAGAGTGATCATGGGCCTCTTGGCTGCATCTCTGATCAGTCTTCTCATTGTATGAGCTGAAAGTTTAGAGGGACGGCCGGGTCTTCGTAGTTTTGTAGTGGTCTGATACTCCTTCCATTTCAATATTATCGCTTGCACAGTGCTCCTTGGGATGTTTAAAGCTTGGGAAATCTTTTTGTATCCAAATCCGGCTTTAAACTTCTCCACAACAGTATCTCGGACCTGCCTGGTGTGTTCCTTGTTCTTCATGATGCTCTCTGCGCTTTACACGGACCTCTGAGACTATCACAGAGCAGGTGCATTTATACGGAGACTTGATTACACACAGCTGGATTCTATTTATCATCATTAGTCATTTAGGTCAACATTGGATCATTCAGAGATCCTCACTGAACTTCTGGAGAGAGTTTGCTGCACTGAAAGTAAAGGGGCTGAATAATTTTGCACGCCCACTTTTTCAGTTTTTTATTTGTTAAAAAAGTTTGAAATAGCCAATGAATTTCGTTCCACTTCATAATTGGGACCCACTTGTTGTTTATTCTTCACAAAAAATTACAGTTTTATATCTTTATGTTTGAGGCCTGAAATGTGGCAAAAGGTTGAAACGTTCAAGGGGGCCGAATACTTTCGCAAGGCACTGTAGACAATACTAAAGAAATATTTTAATTTTTCTTTTATTATTATTATTTTTTACCATCGCTTTGGCGCCCCCATGGTGCTGCGCCGCATATAGCGCATACCCACTTTTTGCGCCACTGATTCAAGGGATGATAACTTTCAGATCCATGAGCTATCCTGAGCACACATCACTGGTCGTCTGTGTGACAACACATGTAGTGTAATGTAATTTTATTCAAACAGGGACGATGCACAATTAAACATTAACCTTGTATAAGAACAAGGAAAGATGCATTGCACCAGGTTGTAGCATTTTCCGCCCGTAGTCCCTGGGAAGGAAGGTAAAACAAAACACGTTTACACCTAATTTACAATATTACAAATATGTTGCATCAATACAATCATCATAGGCACAATCGTTCCCACATCCTAAAACCACCCCCTCCCAACAAAGCTATGCAACATCATCATCTCTCTCCCATCAGGGCCGCCCTCTTCTTCACTCGCTGTCTGTCAGCTGCTCACATTGTTCGCCTTCTAATAAAATATTAATACAAACCCAAGACGTTATGAATGTGGTGTTGCTCCATTAGTTCTGAGACCAGGAGTGTCAACTCGGATTTTCTGTCCAAAAAGACTAGCGACCGTTTCGACCGGGTGACATTTGTTAACAATGTTTGGTGTTTGACAAAGTGCAGTCTGAACGCAAACCGAACCAAATGAAAAATGCAGCAATCGCATCAAGTCTACCGAACTATAGGTGTGAAACACCCTTAAAAACAAGTCCAACATGATGTAAAGGATTTTAAATTCACTACAGGAAGTTATGCTAATTTCACGCAAACGTATGAATATGTAGAGGAACTGTCGGCTGCTGCTGACCAAGGTTACTCACCTTTTATTGACAGGTAGAAAAGCTTAGCATTGACGTCTTTGCCCTGTATGTTGCAGCGTGTCTGACCTCCTCTTTCACACGGTCAGGGTTGAATCCTCCTCCGCTGAGAGCTGCTCACTGAATGCAGAGTGCGTTTCACAGGAAGCGAGGCTTCGTCTGGAAGATTCCGACCAAAAGTCATGCTGTGCTCTTTTCTCAGCTTCAAACATATATGAAAAGAGGATATTGAAACAGCAGTATGGGACCGATGGGACTGCACACGAGTAAAATGAGAAAACAGTCTGCCAAAAGTGGTCTACAGAGTTACTCAAGAGTAACTAGTGCAACATCATTTCCCATTTAAAACATTGGAGTGTAAATTTCAGACAATTCACGTGTGAATAATTATTTCTTAACCCTAGAGCTGAAGATCTTTGCCTTTGTCTTAATTTCTATAATTTTACACGGGCTCGGGCCAGGTGATGCGTTTCGATTAGCGCAAAAATGGATGTTGAGGAGGTGAAATGGAGGCTGGCCTCTGGAGGACTTATTTTATTTCTTTGTTCCAACTTCCAAGGGGCCTATAGCCTCCGTTAGTCATGAATAAATGATGTTAAAAAATGTATAAATGACTCATTCTTGACAAAAGGCTAGACTGGAGACTAGAGCTGGTATATTTTTTTTTTTATATTTGTACTGTCATGACAGCGATGGTGCTGTCAGTTTACCTTTTATGTTGCATCTTCAAGTGCACAATAAAATGTGAAACTAATTTTGAAACAGCACATTGTAATTTCTATTATCATAGTGTTTATTAGTAATACAGTGAAAATTAGTAGAAATGTGAATATTTGGTTAGCATGTTGATTTACGGTGTGTGCCCCTACATTTTCTGGTTGCGCCCCTAAAATTTTCAGTTGGGGCCCAGGTGCTCCTGGTGAAAAAAGTTAGTCTGGAGCCCTGCATATAGTTTAAAAGAACACTCAGTGGGTTGATTCAGCTGCATTACATTTATTCAATGCACATTTGAGTACAAAACAGCAGCTAAACAACAAAGTTGTGGTTTGATTTAACTGTAGAAAATTACATGGAAAAATATAAAAACATTTCTGTGAGCTAATTGCATGTAACAGTCTCCCAATATTAAACAGGTAAACACCTGATAACTACAGAACTTCAATGCATGCAAAATCAGTGCATTTATGATCAAAACTGAAAGTACAACAAATGCTTTTGTATCCCAAAGTGAGCAGTCCAAGGATTAAACCAACGCAAAGAAAAACAGGTTCTTTTCTGACATTATCATCTAATAACAACTAACAACTCTTTGCAACATAAAGAGGTCGTAAATAAGCGAGAACAGTTGCAAGAAAGCATCAAACTTTCTCTGATAACAGGAGAACATTAATGGCTGCAAAGCTTACAAAGTGCTATCTGACAGCTGATGGCTCTTTACTGTTCTAACCCAGAAGACTGTTCTTCAGAGTTAACAGTTTTGGTGGGAGGTTTTTCTTTCCCAGTCCAAGCATTACAGTCTGAATGAAGTTAAGTGTATTTGCCATGCATTTTGGGTAATCCAAATGCAATGCATATATAAGCCCAAACAACAGACAAACTGCCTGAGGCAAGTTTTTAATATGATCCATGACACTACCTCCCTCCAGAATGATGGCAGTGGAGATGGGCTGGAGGTCCACTGAGCTTTGACCCTCGTGAGGACTATCTTCACTGACAGCTGTCAGCACACCAACAGTGATGCATGCTAGGGCCTCGTCTCTCGCTGTATCCTACAAAGACACACACATTCTTCAGCACTGCAATTTATGCTATTCCAAAACATTAATTTTTAGTGTTGTGATGTTATTAGACATTATACACATGCCCTTCACCTTACCTAGAGATTGGCATGGGGTACTTTCCATAAAATCATCTCTCAATGCAAATCAAACCAGCTATTAGGCTAACTGACATAAAACCATGCCAATCTCTAGGTATGGTGAAGGGTATGTGATGATGTGGGGGTATGGTGAAGGGTATGTGATGATGTGGGGGTATGGTGAAGGGTATGTGATGATGTGGGGGTATGGTGAAGGGTATGTGATGATGTGGGGGTATGGTGAAGGGTATGTGATGATGTGGGGGTATGGTGAAGGGTATGTGATGATGTGGGGGTATGGTGAAGGGTATGTGATGATGTGGGGGTATGGTGAAGGGTATGTGATGATGTGTGGGGGTATGGTGAAGGGTATGTGATGATGTGGGGGTATGGTGAAGGGTATGTGATGATGTGGGGGGGCTATTTTAATTCCAAAGGCCAAGGGAACTTTATCAGGATGCATAGTATCCTGGATCCATGAAATAACTGGCCTTTAAAAATAAACATCTGTCTGCCTCTATGGGAATTTAACATAGGGGTGGACTGACTTTAGTTGCCAGCGGTTTAGACATTAATGTCTGTGTGTTGAGTTATTTTGTTATACAAGCTGTACACTTAATACTTTACATTGTAGCAAAGTGTAATTTCTTCAGTGTTGTCCCATTAAAAGATATAATGAAATATTTACTAAAATGTGAGGGGTGTACTCACTTTTGTGAGATACTGTACCCTATCAGGCATTGCACATCCTATAACCATAATGGTAAGTACAACAAATATTAGTTAGTAGTATTAGTCACACATACATCACTGCAGCCAACCACACATCTTATCTCTCATTATTCATTAATTTGATTGAAAGCAGCACAAATGACAATTTATACCTGTTAAGCTTGCAGTTTGGTAACCTGTAGGCTACCTTCTGCCTGAAGGCATCAGCTCATACTCACTATACAGGACGTGATTTGGGTCGTGGGGGATTTTGAGACCCTGTTTCCTCACCGCCTCCTCCAAGGGCTCCTGAAGAGGAGTTGGTGGCATTTGGCCAATTATTTGTCCAGCCCTTTTTTATCAAGTTTTGGAGCTGTGATTACAATTTAATGTCTCTCTCTAACATTATGCCTAATTTAAGAGGCACGGTGTTAGAGAGAGAGAGAGAGAGAGAGAGAGAGAGAGAGAGAGAGAGAGGGAGCAGGAGCTGATATCTGTTCCACACAGTGATTGTGTTCTTCAAGGTCAAAAGCCAAGGTGCACAAGGGAAGATTTTTTGATTGACTTCTTGCACTCCTTGGAGAGCTTTGGTTAGATTATTTTGCATCCTTGCTTCACAGTTGGCATTCAGAGTGTAAGCGAACAATGTGAATTCATTTTTTGTTTCTTTTTGTCTCTTTAAAAATCGTGTCACACATTGGTTAGTGTGTGTGAGTAACTCTGCTGCTTCAGGGTGCTACCCTCAATGAGGAGTGTGTTCTTAGTCATCCATTAGGTAAGGGTTATATAGCACGTTTATTTTCATTCTTGTTGCCTTTCTGCCCTTCTCTCCGTCAGCGTAGGCTGTCCAGAGAAAGTCATCAGTCAACCTCCAGCCACTTAAGGAGTTAATGAGTCATTGTTTTCTTTTCTGCTCACAAAATGTTGCTGAACATAATAACTGTAATTACTTCTTCTCTTGTCAAAGCAGAAAAGTGTCTTCTTGTCTCCAACTAAGATTTTTATCCAAAAAGTAAGTTAGATTTTTTAGTTTTTAAGCGCATGCTTATAACTTGTTAACTGTTGGCTATATATATATATATATATATATAAACATAAATATTATTTATGGTGCCAAATCATAACATTAGTTTTCTCAACCAGAATCATTGAGTGCAGTGCCTTTTTTCCAAATTAGAGCAATAGCCCCCCCAAATGTCTGTGCACATCCCTGCTGGAAATGTTAGAAAAGGTGGGGGTCATATTAAATTCAAAGATGAGACAATTACACGTGGAATGCAAATACAAAAAGTACATTTACTCAAGTACTGTACCTAAATATACTTGAGGTACTTGCACGTTACTTATTTCCATGCACTTCTTAACCAAACTCTTCTGGATGATTTCAGTTGTTGACATTTTGGCTTTTTTTTCGGTCTCTAAATACTACAGTACCCATGATCCTCAGTTGCCGTTGCGATGGAGAACAAGGCAGAGTCAGAGGTCAAATACGAAGGATACGTTTTGAGGTACTGTTGTTTTACCTCACACTTTGATTGCTTTTTTGATGCTTTTGACACTTTTTTGACTTTATTTTGATCTTAGAGGCTAATAGAAAGAAACTTTACTTCATGTGATAACTTTAGTTATGTGATTTTTTTAGTCCTTGTACTTTTTCACCTCGCAACATTTCTCTGGATTGTGGTTGCACGCCCACTTCTACTACTACTATTATTATTAGTCATAGGTCTATTATATTTACTGTAACTATAGAGAGGTGAAGTCCCTCCCCTTTCGGTGGACCTCATGGGACCCTTATTTTGAAAAAAATATGTACCGTAGTGAACGGGCAGAGACAAATAATCTTTTGATCCCATTAGAACTGTGTCATGAATTACACATATGACATTTGTCAGTTTAAAAGATAATTTTTCAAGTGATTAACGTCTCAGTTTGTCCTGGGTTTGTCGTAGTATCACTAAGTTTTGTGTGAAAGCGCTCAGAGAACTATATCTCTCTTCTCACACTATGGCCTATACGTCACCTTGCTCGCTAGCTAGCTAGCTTAGCTGTGTTCCACAACACATGTAACGTTATCCTACCTGGTGTGTTTTCATCCAGCGTCCGTTTATCAGCCAGGAAGCGAAAAAAACGAGCAAGATCCGCTGCTCGTGTGAGTAACTTCACATCTCGGTACCAAACGCACAGACATCGTAGCTTCAGAGAGATGAGAGAGACTTTCTTGTTGTGCAAAATTATCTTTTAAAGGGACAAACATCATACATCCTAACATCATACATTTGAATGTAAAGGCCGCGATTTTAAACACCTATTCAACGTTGTGAAATGGTCGCAGTTTGGTTAGGTTTAGGCACAAAATCTACCTAGTTAAGTTTAGAAAAAGATGGTGGTTTGGGTTCAAATCAGACGTTCAGGCTTCACTTCCTGAATGTTACGCACGTGACCCTGAACGTGGCGTTCGTAAAGTAAAGAAAAAACCTCCTTCTTTTACTTTAAAGGTGCTCTAAGCGATGTCGGGTGACGTCACTTCTTGTTGACGTTCAAAGTATTGTCAAACCAACCTCACCCCCACATCCTTCTTGTTGGTTATTGGCTGGAACACTGTTTGTCTGTCTACAGAGACTGCGTTTTTGATAGTGAGGAGATGTTTGCTGAATGTGACAAGAAATGTTGTAGCCTAAAAAAACATGTGACATCGCATAGAGCACCTTTAACTTTCAAACGGGACATGATGCCCGCTCTCCCCGGTGAGAGTCCTTTGTTTGTTTGACACATTTCGTCACCTTACTTGCTGCTTTGCTGGCGTCATAATTACTACGGCCACTAGAGGGCGACGCCACTATAAACCTAAATATGAGTCGCAATTGCTGCTTGAACAAACAACCTCTGAGAGGGTTGGTAGCAAGGGGGTAACTCTGTCTCCATAACCCGTACCTCCTAGGGCGCCATTTTGATGCCAACCAGCCATCACCCGCCGTTAGCATTCCACTGACTGCCATTCATTTTGACGTCACTTTGACAGCGAATAACTTCACATCTGAAGCATTTCATTTGTCCATTTTTTATTTCTAAAGAAACACGACAATGTATAAAAGGCTCCATTACCTTGTACCTCACGTTATGGCTCCGTAGCAGACGTTTTTGTAAAAATAGGCTAACGATTGTGTCATAACTGCGCGACTTACTGTCGCATAGTAGAGGAATTACCGTATAGTACAGGAGAAGCTCGCAGGCAGTTTGGACTTCCATTAGCTGTTTAGGTTTAATTACTAATGTTAACTAGCATGTTAGTGATCAGTAATTAGCCTGTGCCTATGTTATCTCCTTACATATACCTACGCTCTCCGTCTCTGTAAGATTGGGAATGATTGAGATTTCTCTCGGCACAGCTACCAGAAGACTTCACACTTTCAGACACGTTGCTCACGTCACATCTACGTCTTCAAGCTCAGTTGGAGGCTGCTCAGTAACGCTCAGCCAGCACCGGGAAAGAGACTTCTGATATCCTTCACTGGTCTCGGTCCAGAGACACGGGATCTGTTGGTCCATTTATTTAACTGTCTATGGTTGGTAGCCTCTTTTTCAGGGGAAGGACAGTCTCATATGTCAGATACTTAGTATGAGTCAATATTTGAAATGTTCTTTATTTGAATTAGTTTCCCTCTATTGATGTAAAAGCCCTCAAACTGCTCGCTGTTGCTCGAGGCTCTCCGTTTAAACCTAACACGCTCTTCATTTAGAAGCCACAGTAAATGAAATTCAAACATCTCTGTCAAACACCACTTTTAATTAGGCTGTTGTTACTTCTGTGTGCCTACTTGACTTTTAAATCAAAGCAAGTGTAATTTCCTGACAGAGCAGCGCTTCTTTCTGGAGTTATCTGTGAGGAAGAAATCACGCAGCAGTTTAAATTATTTGTAGACAAGCACAATCAAACATTTATATCCTTTCTGTTTGTCAAACTGTGTTTTTCTCATCTTTCAAGGGGAATGAAAACCATTCAGTTTTTTTTTTTTAGGTTTCCGATTGCTGCACTTTGGTTTTGATTGAATTTCTAACTCCGTTAGGATGTAAAGTTGGCAGCTGTTCCACGGATAATGAATGGGCTGCTGAGATTCTGATCAAAAACAAGTTTTTTTTGTGTGTGTGTGTGTGTGTGTGTGTGTGTGTGTGTGTGTGTGTGTGTGTGTTGGAACCAAGACAATCTTTTATTCAAACCTACAGATATGTATTTTTAAATTCTGTAGATAACACATACGGGGACGAGTACAAAATAATCCAGAGGACATCTAGAATATTTCGTCTTGATTTTAAATATTTAGGTGTACTGTGTGTATTGATTTATTAGCATTCCACATTAGCTGAGCATGTACGCTGTTACACGGACTCAGCAGGCAGGCAGTTGAGTTTACTTTTGGGGAAACAAGGTCAGTTTATTAGCTGTTCTTGAGCTTTTGTAACCTTGCACGGCAGCTGGATTCTCGCGATATCCAACACAGTCTCACGACAGTTCGTGAAAATGGTCACGTCATTTTTAATCTATTGATTCGTGTACACGGACACGTTTATCTCGTTCTTTTTTTTTCGTGCTGGTCAGCACGTTTTCTAAACTAATGTATTTCAATGGGAAGCATCTTTCGTGATCACAGCACGATTCTTTTCTGTCAGTCGGGCGTGAAATGAACGCGATCGCCGAAAATTCCTTGATGGTCCCACGGAGGTTGGGTCTAGGGAAAAGAAGAACGGGGGAAAGGAAACGTGACACGCGGGACACCATCCCCGGTCTCCTGGGTGAAAGTCCTGCGTTGTTTGACCCGTCCACCACCCCGACCTCGGCCTTTCATGCTACTCGTTACTGTTGTCGCTCTTAATACATTAGTTTAAAAAACATGCTGACCATCACGAAAAAAACGAGACAAACGTGTCCGTGTACACGAATCAGTAGATTAAATTACGTGACCATTTCACGAGCTGCCGTGAGACTGGGTTGTGATATCACATACGACACGAAAATCCATCTTGTCAGGTTTCAAGTAACGCATTTGTGTCTAGAAAGCAGCAGACCGAACCAAGCAGCGGACCGAACCAAGCAGCGGACCGAACCAAGCAGCGGACTGAACCAAGCAGCAGACCGAACCAAGCAGCGGACCGAACCAAGCAGCGGACCGAACCAAGCAGCAGACTGAACCAAGCAGCGGACCGAACCAAGCAGCGGACCGAACCAATCTGCGTTCGGCGAGCAGCTACTGGCAGCCACGGGCGGTGTTTAGGTCTAGGTGACGGCCGAGAAAGACAGATGGTTAATCCAATCACCTGCCTGTCCTTTTAACCCAATGACGGCTTCTCAGATGGTTCTGTGTTAGCAGACCATCTGGCGCGTCAGGTTAGAGCTTTTGATCGTATCGCAGGGTCTTCCTTTTGAGTACTTGGACTTCATTCAGACATGCAGGCATATTTCAATCCATTTCTCAAATCAGATCTTTAAGACAGACTGTCCGACTGTTGCTTCCAAGCGATCAGATGAGCTATGTGTGTCCAGATGGCAAGGGCGCAACTTTGGGTTCAACATCGGGGGGTTGAGATCTCCAACTAGGGAGGTCCCTGGACATGTCTGCATGTATTGAGTAAAGGGGCAAAAACATCGGAATTAAGTTTTTTAAAAAAAAAAAAAAACAAATTTAGGAAAAAATATGTTGCAAAAAACTTTGAAAAAAAACTCCAGAAAGGCATACAGCAACGTCAAAAAAATGGTCCAAAAAAATGTCCTACAAAAAAAGCAACAAAAACATTGAAAACGCAACAAAAACTCTGTGAAAAAACGTCCAGAATGTATTATTTGGGGGGTTTTAACCTCCCCATCCCCCCCTCTAAGTTACACCTATGTCCAGATGTCACGCAGAATGTGAAGGCCAGCGACCATAGAGGGACACACATTTCAGATAAACGACCTGCGACATTAACAACAGCTGAGATCCATCAAATACTCTATATGTTGTGAATACATGTTATTTTGGGGTTATTTCTGATCAGACGCAGCTCCTACACTGGTTGGTATCATTGCGAGAGGAAACAGCAGGGGACTGAGCAGTCAAGCGCCTGTGGATTGACATGTTGGTGGATCTGCCCACCGGTGGTGGAGCGTGGGAGGTGTCGCTTGTTCCTGGCAGCTTCTTTAAGCTGCACTCACACCAAAATTTGCCCGCTGAAATGTACTTAATGGCTGTTATGAACCTCTGTCCAGTTTCCTGTTCATTCCATTCTCTGCAGCTCCTATCATGCCACCCAATTAAAACACAGGGCTTTCAGGCTGGGGGGGGTGGGAGGGGGGAGCGGAGTTTGCTTCTTGGAAAACAAAAGACTTTCACCCAGGCTATGTGTGTTTGTTCCTCGGGAGTGTTGTAATCCAATCACCAATCTTTTTTTCTAATCTTAACTAGTCGTCTTGGTGCTCAGTAACGTAGTCGTCGATGCACGGTGCTCATGTTTGTTTTTTCCGGCTAAACTTAAACTGCCACGGCTGCTGAAAGGACCGTCTCCTCGCGGTGCTCTGTACCCGGCTCACAGTTGTCTTTTCTCGGCTAAACTCAACCAGGGATGCACCGAACCCAGGATTCGGCTTTGGATTCGGCCGAATTTGGGCTTTTTGACGGGGTTGGGTTTCTGCTGAACCTTAGAATTTTTTACCATGAACCGAACCCTACGCTTGCACTACGCACGCTACGCTGGTCGCTGTAATGACGGCGCCGTTGATTACAGGAAGGTGTTTACGTAGGTGGAGCGTTCAATGCAGCAGGCTGTGAGAAAGTGGACATGGATCTGGTGAGCAGAAAAAGTTGTTGTTTGGCAGAACTTTCAGTCAAAAGAAGGCCGTTCAAGTCCAGCTACATGTTCAATCTGTTCAATGCTGATTGGTCTGGTGGTGAGGACCCTAAACTATACACAACATGGCCGCTGTTACAACATTTGGTATGAAACATCCGAAAGCAACATTATCTGTGTTATCTGTACGCATTTTGAGCTTTCCACGTGTATGTCTACGCTGTATACACGGCGTCACCACGTGGCGTCTCATCGCGAGAATGTCCCCGTACTATCGCAAGAACAACGTCACATGCGTCTAAAAAAAAAATTTGGGGTTTAGGAAAAGAACATTGGGAAAACATTGGCTTTAGTAACACAAAAAAATGATAAAATAAACGATAAAATAAACGACAAAAACACAACGGTGACCAACTTCACACACTTAGGAAAACAATAAACGGTTGGGTTTAGGAAAGAAACATTGGGGAACGCTTAAAACCAAAAAAAATTAACAAAAATAAAAAAAACGTTGACAAACGCCACACGCGATCGCGGCTCTCCTGGGTGAAAGTCCTGCGTTTTGCCCATCCCCAACCAACCTCCCTCTTGCGTCCTTTCATACTACTCGCTATGGCGAATATTCACACATAATGTAGGTCAATGGCGGCCGAACGGCGTTGATAAACACGCTAAAAAGTGATTATGCATCTTGGTAACACGCAAAAAACGGCATACGAATTGGCGTGTCACACATACGCCACTTTATAAGATCAGTCTGTCCAAAAGAATGCCAGTTGTGCATGAAGGAATCTCCAGACAGCAGCCAAAATACAGCAGCTTCAGGTACGGCAAAGGAAGGACAGTCACAGCTAAAAACTGGTGTTAACCAGACGATTTTTACTGTTAAAATAAAATAAAATGAAAAATACACAGCTGTGGACGTTGTTTACTTCATTAATGTTTTTAATGTGTTAATGGACTGAGGATGGGAGTAGGCGTCGGTATTCGGTTTCGGATTCAGTAGAATCTTAACCAGTGGATTCGGTATTCGGCCGAACCCCAAAAAAATCTGGATTCGGTGCATCCCTAAACTCAACTGATATGACCGACAGCTCACGGAGGTCTGTAGCCGGCATCACGCCACCAGCTGGCGGTCGCCCTAATTTAGTAGGATATCCTACAAATAGGTGTGCGTACATTTTCGTACAATATCACGATCATACGAACCCGTTCATGAGAATGTGTTAGAAGGGAAGGATCAGCTGCTTAAGGAGCAGAGAGGCGTTATTTGCTTGTTGCATTGACTACTAAGTGCAGTGGTTTATTTGTATGATGTTCAAAAGCACGATATATGCCAAGTTATAAAATAGTGGGCATTCCCTTTTAATCTTTATGATACGGAGGAGCGGTGGTTATAAAAGTTATATATTTTGGTGAAGCCACCCGTCTGATTTAAGTGAGTAAATAAGGTTTATATAGAGCACCTTTCACAGATACAAAATCGCTAGTGCCTAAAATTAAAACAATTACACAATACCAGCAATAAAAAAAGACAGACAGCAACAATACACAGCACAGACAAGATTACAATCACAGCAGCAGCACAGAAGATAAGAGCAGACACAAATTAAAAGTCTGCATAAAAATGTTTTCAGCTGTTTGGTAAAGCATCACAGGAGTCTAGGGATCACAGCGATAAGATCTTTATTGATTTATTAAAATGTAAGCTCCAGAAACAAACTCAAAACTCTGTGATCTGAAGCTTTGGACTGCAGCCCGCTGCGACTCGGGATTACTGATTACCCACCACACACAGAGAAGCACAGGATCAGGATTTGGTTTTGTTGTGTCAACTTGGACTGGAGCCAAACATGCGGATGCGCGATACTATTAGACCCCACAGGAGGGTTTCTGACGCGTCCTGAAAAGGCTGCAAATGAGTGTCAGTGTTTCGGAGTTCAAAGAAAGAGGCTAGACAGGTTTAGACTCGGATAGCTGGGCGTTAAAATTGTCAGTGAGTTCAAAACAACAAGCGACACGTTCGTATTAGTTTCCAGAGTGCATTTGATTTTATCCCGAATCTGTTTTGTCTGTTTTGTTTGGCATTGAATTTAAGGACAGAGGAAATATATGCTAGATACCCTACACACACACACTATCTTTGTGGGGACCTGTCATTGCCCTCACTACCTCATTACCCTCACCTTAACCATCACAACTAAATGCCTAACCTTAACCCTTACCCTAACCTTAACCATCACAACTAAATGCCTAACCTTAACCCTTACCCTAACCTTAACCATCACAACTAAATGCCTAACCTTAACCCTTACCCTAACCTTAACCATCACAACTAAATGCCTAACCTTAACCCTTACCCTAACCTTAACCATCACAACTAAATGCCTAACCTTAACCCTTACCCTAACCTTAACCATCACAACTAAATGTCTAACCTTAACCCTTACCCTAACCTTAACCATCACAACTAAATGCCTAACCTTAACCCTTACCCTAACCTTAACCATCACAACTAAATGCCTAACCTTAACCCTTACCCTAACCTTAACAATCACAGCTAAATGCCTAACCTTAACCCTTACCCTAACCTTAACCATCACAACTAAATGCCTAACCTTTAACCCTTACCCTAACCTTAACCATCACAACTAAATGTCTAACCTTAACCCTTACCCTAACCTTAACCATCACAACTAAATGTCTAACCTTAACCCTTACCCTAACCTTAACCATCACAACTAAATGTCTAACCTTAACCCTTACCCTAACCTTAACCATCACAACTAAATGTCTAACCTTAACCCTTACCTTAACCTTAACCATCACAACTAAATGTCTAACCTTAACCCTTACCCTAACCTTAACCATCACAACTAAATGCCTAACCTTAACCCTTACCCTAACCTTAACCATCACAACTAAATGTCTAACCTTAACCCTTACCCTAACCTTAACCATCACAACTAAATGTCTAACCTTAACCCTTACCCTAACCTTAACCATCACAACTAAATGCCTAACCTTAACCCTTACCCTAACCTTAACCATCACCACTAAATGCCTAACCTTAACCCTTACCCTAACCTTAACCATCACCACTAAATGCCTAACCTTAACCCTTACCCTAACCTTAACCATCACCACTAAATGCCTAACCTTAACCCTTACCCTAACCTTAACCATCACAACTAAATGCCTAACCTTAACCCTTACCCTAACCTTAACCATCACAACTAAATGTCTAACCTTAACCCTTACCCTAACCTTAACCATCACCACTAAATGCCTAACCTTAACTCTTACCCTCACCCTAACCATAACCTAATTCTATCCCTAATCCTACAACCAAGTCTTAACCCTCAAACAGCCCTTTAAACATTGTGGGGTCCAGCATTTTGGCCCCACAAAGCTGTCGGGACCCTGGTTTTTGGACCCCACGAATATAGTTAAACAAGCCACACACACACACACACACACACACACACACACACACACACACACACACACACACACACACACACACACACAGGATATATCAGTGGACAACTGTAGGATGTGTTTACTACTAATAAACATGCAAAAAAAAAAACTTAACAAAAAACAAACTACATTGAAACAAGATTTGTCACGCGCAAATCGCCAAACCAAACATCGTTGTCAAACTTTACGGGTGGTGTTTTTTAGAATTGAGGTGGTTGAAAAAATGTGTGTTTAAAAGAGAAGGGTTTACTAAAGTAAGAGGGGTAGGTAGTAGTAAAGGGGCCCGCGCACTTCACGCCACTGGCCAGATTTGGCATCGAGGCTGGTGTGATCCCATCGCTATCTAAATAAAATGCCTCTGACTCAGAGAGGTTTGAACTAAGGCCAGTTGGGGGGCTTTTTTTGGGTCCATTTTGCCCCATCCTGCTGTTTACACATCATAGTGTCCTTGAGCAAAAGACTGAGCCTCAAATCACTCCCCTTCTGATAGTCCAGGCAGTGCCATGAGAAGCTAAGCTTTTGTTACCTTAACACAGTGTGGATGTGAACCCTTATCTCTGGAGCCTGAGAGTCCTGCACTTAGGGGGGAAACTATTTATTTCTATTTAAACATACAGTAATTTGTAAGAGGCAGGGTTGCACAGTGTGTGTGAATAAGAGGCAATTTGAAGCACGTTGGATAAAAGAGCTCTGTTTAAAAGCAGCTGATTAGGCATTGTTCACGGTAATTAAACGAGGCCGAAAGGTCTAATTGGTCTGTCACATGTCTCTCTCTCTCCGGGCTTCTTGTTCAAAGCTATGCACAGCTGGGTTAATCACTCCCTGTGCTATTAGGTACAGTGCAAAGAACATACCTTACCCCAGATTTTGAGTGTTGGAATTTGATTAAAACCATAGACCGTAAATCTTAAAATCTTTAAAGCTAAAGAAGTCAGACTACAATTATTAGATCTGAGAAAAGTCTTTTAGATACAGTCATTCGGCTTAGGCGCTGCCCAAACACGGCTCGGGTACTGCACCTAAACCTTGTAATGACGGGGAAAACCCTGGACTGGTATATGTTAATATGTTTAATATTATATCCCCAGGTCAAAATGAACTGGCGCTTCTTTTATTTATCAAACAAAAACAGCAAAACTATTTAATGAAGTATTGTCTTGAAAATGGGCCAAATTTAAGTAATAATCACTATATATATATATATATATATATATACATATACACAGCACTGTGCAAAAGTCTTAGGCAGGTGTGGAAAAAATGCTGTAAACTAAGAATGCTTTCAAAAATATAAATTATTGTTTATTATTATCATCAATTTACAAAATGCAAAGTGAGCCACCAAAAAAACATCTAAATCACATCAATATTTGGTGGCCCTGTTGTGGTGAGTGGAAGGAAGAGGACCCAAATGCAGAGGGAGGCAGGCAGGTAGGAGATGGTTGAACTCAGGGATTTAATACAACAAAAAGCAGCAGCACAAAGACTGGAAAACTCACGTAATCACAAACTGACATAAACACAAGGCACAGGGAAGCAACACCAGGCGATCTAACAAGAGACAAAGGGAACACAGAGGCTAAATACATGAGGTGATGAGTAAATCAGGAACAGGTGAGACAACAGGTGAAACACATAGGGTGGGGCATGACAATCAACAAGGGAGGGAAAACACAGGAAGTAAACAGGACAAGACAAGACAGAAAACAGACTATCAAAATAAAACAGGAAGCAGAACATAAACAGGGAAATGCACGACAGAAAAATACACCACTAAATACATACAGACCACAATACACAAAACAGGATACATCAACACAACAGGGAACAGAAATATACAGAATGAATATACAAACACAGGAAACATACAGAAATCAATAATACAGGCAACAGAAATGAACAAACAGGTGACAGAAATGTCCATAGCCATCACAGCCCCTTTGCCTTCAAACCAGCATCAATTCTTATTAGGTACACTTGCAAAAAGTCAGGGAACGTTGAGGATCGTAGACGCAGTGGTCGGCCAAGGAAACTTAGTGCAGCAGATGAAAAACACACATCAAGCTTATTTCCCTTTGAAATCAGAAGATGTCCAGCAGTGCCATCAGCTCAGAACTGGCAGAAACCAGTGGGACCCAGGTACACCCATCTACTGTCTGGACAAGTCTGGCCAGAAGTAGCCAGCACTGTAGCCAGGCTGACAGATAGCCACAGCTCTACTGAGCCATCTATTCCTCTAGCACTGAGTAGTGATGACTTCATGAGCTTCTTTAATGATAAAATTATAACAATTAGAGACAAAATTAATCACCTTTTGCCCTTAACTTCTAACAGTTCATCTTTAAATACAGGACCGCTAGAACAAATGACTAGTCCCGACATATACTTAGACTGCTTTTATCCTATAGACCTTCAACAATTAATGTTAAAGATATCCTCAGCTAAGCCATCTACCTGTCTCTTGGACCCCATCCCAACGAGACTACTCAAAGAAGCATTACCCGTGGTAAACACTTCACTACTAGATATGATCAATATGTCCTTATTAACAGGTTATGTAGCACAGTCATTTAAAATAGCTGTGATAAAACCTCTGTGAAAAACCAAAACCAACCCTGGATCCTGAGGTCTTAGCAAACTATAGACCTATATCTAACCTTCCTTTTCTATCCAAGATCCTTGAGAAGGTGGTTGCTAATCAGTTATGTGATTTTCTACATAGCAACAGTTTATTTGATGATTTTCAATCAGGATTTAGAAAGAATCATAGCAACAGACGGCACTGGTGAAAATTACTAACGACCTTCTAACAGCTGCAGACAAAGGACTTGTCTCCATTCTTGTTTTATTAGATCTTAGTGCTGCATTTGACACTATTGACCATACAATCCTGTTACAGAGATTAGAACACTTAGTCGGAATTAAAGGAATTGCACTAAAAATGGTTTAAGTCTTATTTCTCTGAGCGATCCCAATTTGTTAACATTAACGATAAACCCTCCAAGCACGCCAAAGTTAGCCAGCGTTGCTCGCACGGCTCAGTGCTTGGACCAATTCTATTTTCCTTATATATGCTTCCTCTAGGACATATTATTAGGAAACACTCAATTAACTATCACTGTTACGCAGACGATACCCAATTATATCTGTCACTTAAGCCAGATGAAAGTGGTCAGTTAGCAAGACTTCAAACGTGTATTGAGGATATAAAATGCTGGATGACCCACAACTTCCTGATGTTAAACTCAGACAAAACGGAAGTTATTGTGATAGGACCAACGCACCGCAACCGTTCGTTGAAAGATATAGCTACTCTGGATGGTATTGCCCTGGCCTCCAGCACTGCTGTCAGAAATTTGGGAGTTATTTTTGATCAGGATTTATCCTTCAACGCCCACTTAAAACAAACCTCAAGAATAGCCTTTTTCCATCTCCGTAACATTGCCAAAATTAGGAATATCCTGTCTTAAAACGATGCTGAAAAACTAGTCCATGCATTCGTTACTTCTAGACTAGATTACTGCAATTCCTTATTATCAGGTTGCCCAAATAAGTCCCTTAAGACGCTCCAGCTGATCCAGAATGCTGCAGCACGTGTTCTGACGAGAACTAAGAGAAGAGATCATATTTCTCTTGTATTACCTTCTCTGCATTGGCTTCCTGTGAAATCTAGGATCAAATTTAAAATCCTCCTCCTGACTTACAAAGCTCTAAATGGTCAAGCACCATCATACCTAGAAGAGCTCTTAGTACCTTATTGTCCCACTAGAGCACTGCGCTCCCAGAAGTCAGAGCTACTTGTGGTTCCTAGAGTCTCTAAAAGTAGACTGGGGGCCAGAGCCTTCAGCTATCAGGCTCCGCTCCTCTGGAACCAGCTCCCAATTTGGGTTTGAGGGGCAGACACCGTCACCACATTTAAGAGTAAACTGAAAACCCTCCTCTTTGACAAAGCTTATAGTTAGGGAGTGAGGAGTCGCAGCGTCCACCTAACCCGGCCCACCTGCTTCTCCTCGTAGTCATCAGTTTTATATACTGTATAATTAATAATATAGCAAGAGTAGAGGGAGGCAAGCCAGTACAGCCCGATCCGGTTGGGGAGAGTTCTAGCCCGACCAGGCACCTCTCTCTAACCTGCCTCTCTTAGTTATGCTATTACAATTCTAGACTGCAGGGGAGGCTGTTTCTTTCCTATGACACACTGATCTGCTCTCTCATCTCTACTTGTTACTTTTGTATGCATCCTGTCCCAGAATTGCTTGTTACTAATCTAGCTCTGGGGAGTTTACTCCCCGGAGTCCTTATTATGTTTCTTCTTCGCAGAGCTATGCTCTGCGATTCTCTGCAATTCCCGGCCGCGTCCTGCTGCGTCCTGCTGCGTCCTGCTGCATCCTGCTGCGTCCTGCTGCGTCCTGCTGCGTCCTGCTGCATCCGCCGCATCCACCCATGCTCTGCAGCGCCACGTTTCATCCCGCAACGTCCTGCTGTGATGTTCCTATGCACAGAGTAGTCTGGATCCGGTATAGGGGACTGCACTACTCAGTATGACACGATGTGCCCTGCTATGACATGAACTTCCACGATGACCTTCGAAGTCACTGTGACCTTTAATGTGACTATTATCGCCACTGTTCATCACACCCCCAACCGGCCCGTCAGACACCGCCTACCAAGAGTCTGGGTCTGCCGAGGTTTCTTCCTAAAAGGGAGTTTTTCCTCGCCACTGTCGCGATAGCCACTGCTAATGCTTGCTCTTGATGGAATTACTGTAATTGTTGGGGTTTTGGAAATTATAGAGTGTGGTCTAGACCTACTCTATCTGTAAAGTGTCTCGAGATAACTTTTGTTATGATTTGATACTATAAATAAAATTTAATTGAATTGAATTGAGAAGTGGTCTTCATGGAAGAGTTGCAGCCAAAAAGCCATACCTCCGACATTGAAACAAGGCCAAGCGACTCAACTATACACGAAAACATAGGCAGCAGGTGCTCTGGACTGATGAGTCAAAATTTGAATATTTGGCTGTAGCAGAAGGCAGGTTGTTGGCCGAAGGGCTGGAGAGCGGTACAATAATGAGTGTCTGCAGGCAACAGTGAAACATGGTGGAGGTTCCTAGCAAGTTTGGGGGCTGCATTTCTGCAAATGGAGTTGGAGATTTGGTCAGGATTAATGGTGTCCTCAATGCTGAGAAATACAGGCAGATACTTATCCATCATGCAGTACCATCATGATTGGCCCCAAATGTATTCTGCAGCAGGACAACGTCCCCAAACATACAGCCAAGGTCATTAAGAACTATCTTCAGCGTAAAGAAGAACAAGAAGTCCTGGAAGTGATGGCATGGCCCCCACAGACCCCTGATCCCAGCATCATCCAGTCTGTCTGGGATTACATGAAGAGACAGAAGGATTTGAGGAAGCCTACATCCACAGAAGATCTGTGGTTAGTTCTCCGAGATGTTTGGAACAACCTACCAGCCGAGTTCCTTCAAAAACGTTGTGCAAGTGTACCAAGAAGAACTGATGCTGTCTTGAAGTCAAAGAGTGGTCACACCAAATATTGATTTCATTTAGATTTCTCTTCTGTTCATTCAATGCTTTTTGTTAACTGATGAAAATAAACTATTAACACTTCCATTTTTGAAAGCATTCTTAGTTTACAGCATTTTTTCATACCTGCCTAAAACTTTTGCACAGTACTGTATATGTATATATATATATATATATATATATATATATATACAGCACTGTACAGTACTATTTTATATAAATTACTGTTTAAAACTATAGTGTGTATTTCTGTCGCCCCCCACGGTGGATGCAGGAAACAACGGAGATGAGACGTATACAGGAGGACCTGACAGCTACGCTCGTTACAATGATAAGTTAAAGTCCAATAAGTACTTTATCAAACCGTATGAATGTGTGTCCCAGCCCAGGATAGGATAGGAAATTAACTAACTATGTAAACTGTTTTTATGTTTAACGTATTCTGACTTATTCAAAAGACGGAGCTTTAAGAGTTCCTCTCTTTTCCTTTTAAAGGATACATTTTTGTAAGAGCTACACTGAAGTTGGCAGTTTGATAAATGCAAGTTATTTCAATTGATATTCTGTAATATTTCAATCTTCATGTGCTAAAAAGGCACTTACGTTCCTGTAGATGGCAATACATATTCTCCTTTTTGTGCCAAATAAATGAAAAGCATGTTGAAATCATCAATGTCTTCCCTCTTGCTGTATCAAAATCTCAGCTAGCTTTCCTCAGAGATGGTCTTAATAATGTGCTTAAAGTCAAGTCAAATTCAGTTTGTGTATGATTACATGATATAACTATATAATTATTTAATACTGTATCCTATATTGTGGATAATTAAGCTATATATATATGCTGAAGTATATTTCTGGAGTGTTAAAGATTAAAAAAAAAAATAACAAGAACTGTACAGAAACGAAAACCGTGACCCTAAAACCGTGTTACGAACCGAACCGTGGGTTTTCTGAACTGTACCACCCCTATATTATATGTATATATTTTCATATTTTTCTAGTTGCCTTTGTTTGTGTTCTGTTCTGTTAATTTTTTTATGCACACTACTGAAAGAGATGCTGAACAGATTTGCATTGTACTCTCAGCACAATGACAATAAAAGATCTATCTATCTATCTATCTATCTATCTATCTATCTATCTATCTATCTATCTATCTATCTATCTATCTATCTATCTATATATATATATATATATGCATGAGGTCTCTAATATCGGGACTGGATGAATGGTTATGTGAGTTCATCTGACAGAGCTTTGGGGCTTCCTCGGACCATAAAAGGGTGGGAACCACTGGGATACACTCCCATCCACCTATTCAGCCACTGGTGTGCAGGGAGGGGGGTGGTGGGGGAGGGGGCGCCTCTGTCATCAGCACCCTCAGGGGAGGGGAGTGGGGGGGGGGGGCGCCTCTGTCATCAACACCCTCAGCCAATGGAGAAACCAGCGCACGAGACACTTTAACCGCCTCTCCGGAGCGGACCAGTGCGCAATCGTCCTCCCGTTCATGCACACACACACACACACAAACACACACATGGGAAAGTGAGGTTTTATTTTCTTCCGGCTCTGATTATGGACTCTTTATTTCTGTCTTGATGTTTTGAGCAGGAAAATGCTGCTTGCACGGACGGCTGGATTCTGCGTCTTGAAGATGAAAGTGAGTAGAGTGTCCTGTTATATTTGATATTGAATGTTTGGTGCGTGTTGTCTAATGTCGTGGCAATAATGTGTGAGTCAGAGGATGAGTTAACCTCCTGTGATAATAATATCGGCAACATTGTTTTTTAAAGAGGGTTTCTCCAGGGATCCTGGAAGTGCGCTAAATTCCAGAAGATCTGTGCGTGTTTCTGAACTGTACCAGCCAAAATTTGGAGTGCATTTCTTTAAGAAACTGTAAAAACAGAGGGATTGTGACCATAATATGTGGTAAATGCATTTTCAAAGTGCGTGTCCTGGCTACAGAGTGCTGCTGGACAGCGCGGATCCGTGCGCGCTGGAAAGTGTTTATTTGTCTCTCTCTCTCTCTCTCTCTCTCTCTCTCTCTCTCTCTCTCTCTCTCTCTATCTCTCTCTCTCTCTCTCTATCTATCTATCTATCTATCTATCTATCTATCTATCTATCTATCTATCTATCCTTTTGCATAGCAAATAAGATTGGCTGGATGTGCGTGAGGTTTCTGCATGATCGCGCGTTGTGTACAGATGTACAGTGAAAACAAAAGCTGGAGGATAGGACATCTGAAATTGAAAAGCGAAATAAGTGATGACAGGAGAGCCTGTAGCTGCGTCTCTGTTTTATTTCTGAACGCGGAGCTCCTAAAAAAACTGAACACATTTGAGTTTTAATTTAACATTTATTTAAGAAATCTCTTCACAAGCCCTTAATACGCATCCTGACAGTTGAATATTTATATACATTTATATGAAATTTGAACTAAAAGTCTAAATTATGATGACTTTCAGTGTAACTGAAGGAGGCTGTCCACTGACTTTGCAGCGCGTCTAGATTTGTGTCTCTGCGGATTAAAGACGCCACGAGCACAAACTAGGTTTTGTTTACTACTACAGCTGTTGTTGTCAGGTCAGATTGTGACGCACCATCTCTTCCCTCTGGAGTGTCCATCCATCCATCCATCCATTCATTCATCCATCCATCCATCCATCCATCCATCCATCCATCCATCCATCCATCCATCCATCCATTCATTCATTCATCCATCCATCCATCCATCCATCCATCCATCCATCCATTCGCCCAGCCCCATGTAAACGAGCATATATAGACGTCAAACCTTTGATTTGATTTATTTAGCACAGGTTAAAAAAACATCTGCAACACTGATACATTTAAAAGATATTAAATAAAAAAGGACATGCAGAGGAAACCAAGAAAACCCCTCAGGGGGCTCGGCATTTTGGGTTCCCTACAATTATTCAACAATACGTAACATGAAGAGAGATCTAGTCATGGACAGAAGAAAAGAACAATTAAATGAGGAAAGAAAAGAAAGAGTGAAGAAAGAGAGAAAAGGAAAAGTAATCATAAAAGAACAAGAAACGTGTTGGGCTATTGATTCCGTAAAACATTTTTCACAGATAAAGGAGAAAGTTTCTTCTTTTGACTCCAGCTGATAATGCTGCTTTTTTTTTTTTTTTTTTTGAAGATTTCAAAAAGAACCCCAAAATCAACAATTCCTCCAAACCATATAACGATATCGCTCATATATTCCCGCCCTCTAATACGACCCACAAGAGCATTTTCCGTCCTCATATCTAAACCAGAGAACGCAGCGGTCGCGGTTTTAAACATGTCGTTAACGTTGTGAAACGGTCCCAGTTTGGTTAAGTTTAGGCACCAACGCTACTTAGTTAAGTTTAGAAAAAGATTGTGGTTTGGGTTAAAATCAGACGTTACCTTACTTCCTGAAGGTGACGCAGAACGTGACATTCCTAATGTTAAAAAAATAAAATGAAACTCGCTGTTTATTTTTTTTAATAGGACTCAAACCCCCGTTGTGTTTATTTGAGCGGAGCGCCACTTCCCGCACGCTTCTGGGACGCATTGCGGCTGGTGGAATATCAAATATTGACTTGAATGGCCGTGATCGCTCGCAGGGGTCGCACAGACGCGCTCGGTGAAAATGCGGGTTACCCTACAGTCACATTAGCTACAAAAGACAGCAACACGCACTTGCTTGATGGGCGTTCCTGGGCGTTCCTGGCCTAGCCTACTCCTGGTTGCTTGGCAAAAGTCCATGCATCGTTGTTAACGTTAATGTCTCTGTACGAATCTAAGGTTAGATTGTACAGGACCGGGAACGTGGACACCACTAAAATAAGTTTTTCCTCCATCTTCTCACAGCTTTGCGGAACTAAAGTTTGATCGATTTGTTTACATTTGACACGGTGACGCTTCTGTAGCGATATTAGCCTAGCATGCTATTGCCTAGTAGTATCTGCAATAGGTCTTACAAGTCTGATTTAAAAGTATTTATTTCTCGATATAGAGGTAACAAAATATATGAGATAAAATGCCAAACATATCAGATATATACAGAAATACGATGTCCTGAAGCGTTTCCACCATCTTGAATGATTTTCTTCAATTGGGGCAACCAACGTACATACGTCACACTGCCTTCACTCCGATTGGCAGTCGCTTTGTCGCATCGCTCAGCATTTGCATAAAATAGACTTCTGGTCTATTTTGGCCCCGCCTTGCTCGTGGCAGCGGCGAGCTCGTCGTTTGTCGCTGGCAAACAGCCACTCCCATTGAAAATGAATGGCAGCCTGCTGCTTTGTTGCTGTCTCTTGTAGCTAATGTGACTGAGGGGTTATACTTCACAGTCACCTTACTTCCTGCTTTGATCCCTTCATAACTACTACGGCTACTAGAGGGCGCCACTATTATAAATGTAGGTTGCGATTGCAGCTTGATCAAACAACCTATGGGAGCATTTTTCGGCGGGGACCGTCTCCATATAACTCTGCACAGGCCGACATTAAAAATAACCGAAAAATCTAAACACAATAGTACGAATTCTTTTTTCATTGTGGTTCGCTTGCATCATGACGTCAGCACATCCCTGACATGATGTCGGCAAATAGACATAGGTAGGATGCTTTTCAAACACGAAATAAAAGTAAATATATATAGCACTTAAAGATGTAATATGTAACTTTTTTGCATTCAAATGAAGTCATTAAGTCATATCATCGACTAAAGAATTTTTTACCTCCTAATATTGTAAACAAATGTCACACTGTCGAAACGGTCGCGGGTCTATTGGACAGAAAATCGCCATCGCCAAACTCACCAGACTCCATTTAAATAAACAGTAATTTTATCATCGTACAACACACTTCATTCAAAGTCTTGGTTTGTCTTCCACATGGTGATTTCGGGGCCGTTTCATGTTAAACAAAAATGATCTTACTCTTTAACAGAAAGGTCTATCTCTGTAGGGATCCTTTCCATACTGTTGTCAGACACTTAGAATAATAATCTGAGCCTTTCAGACACTGTGCAAGGTTGACACTGCAGGCTAGTAAATGCTCTGTTTTTGGTTCACTTCCTGTGTTTGGGTCGGATTGCTTTCTCAACTGAAGTGAACCGAACTCTAGAGCACTTGGAAGCGAACGTAGACCACTGTTTTTAAGCGGACCAGAGTTCTGTTGTTGGGTCCGCACCAGAGTTGAAATGAGCTTTCGCATCGCCCCAAACCAACCGGACTTTAAGACTAAATGCGCCAGGGTTCGGTTTAAACAGACCAAACTGCTCAGGGGCGAAAGCAAACATAATGTCCAGCCAAGACTTGAAGACCTCCAAACTGTCGTTGACTGAAAATAGATTCTAAGAAAAAAAATGAACGGGAGTTTGACTTGCAGTTCCATGGACATGCAAAATAACTTCTCACTTTGTTAGTATTTAAAGTTCTTTGGATATGTTCACCTTTTTAAACACAACACAATTTAACTGACTTTCTCTGTTTTAATTTTCAGGTCACAAAGTGAATGTTGCAGCGACAGTTTATCCGATGATTGAGTCCGGCACTGCGACCATGTTGGACCGAACTGAGCCGGCGCACTGCACCGTGTGTTGCTGTACGCTGGCCAACAAAATCCTCATGGTGCTCTTCATGGTGCTGTTGATATTCGCCATCTTGTTTGGGAACTTGGTGACTCTGGCTGTGGTTCTCAGGACGAAACACTTCCACACGCCGCAGGGTTACCTGAAGGCTTCCCTGGCTGTGGCTGACCTGGCTGTGGGGATTTTCGTGGTGCCGCTCTCCGTCTACGCCGAGGTCTACCTCATGGTGGCCGACTCGGCACCGGAGTGGACGTCCTACAACTCGCAGTTAGTGAGTTTCCACCCGTGCAACGTCATCGGCCCCATCTTTGCCGGGTGCACCTTGGTCTCCATCACGACCATTTTCCTGCTGACGATCGAGAGGAGCATCGCTGTGTTGCGCCCGCTGCACAAGGACTCTGTGATTACACGGAAAAGGACCACGAACCTCATCGTCCTCTCCTGGGTCGGGAGCTTCTTCCTGGCGGTGTCGCCGATGATTTTCAGCAGCGAGATCGCTCTGGAGTACAACCCCTGCAGCCGGATGTGTAATTACGCGCTGGGGACCATTGGCGAGTTCCCCAGCCAAGCCTGGAACATCCTCCTCCTCTTCCCCATGTTTGACTTCACCCTCCTCGGGGGAACGGTGGTCATTAACATCATCTCTCTGTCCAGCATCAGGCAGCACTCGAGGCGCAGGAAACATCTGGCCGAGAGCGAGCGCCAAAGCAGCAGCAAACCTACGTTTTCTGACATCAAAGCAGCCAAAACAATTGGGACGCTGACTTTGGCGTTTACCGCCTCATTCACCCCTATCGCCGTCTTCGTGGTCGGGAACGTTTTGGGGAATAAATGGTGCAACTTTTCCTTTTTCGCCTTCTGGATTTTGGCCACCAACAGTTGCTGGAATGTCATCATTTACAGTGTGAGGGATCAGAAGTTCAGACTTTGCGCACACAAGCTCCTCATGCCTTTCCAGAGAAAAAACTCAACCAAAGTCTAAAAAGCTTCCGGGACCAAAGACTCGAGTTGAGGACTGCATCATTTGGATGTTTTGTTTGTCACAGAAACTCTTTGTTCAACACACATTGTGAGTCTCGTTAAGAGACGTGTCTGCATGTTTCGTGGATTGCTGTCGTGAAGTTACAGGTTTTTCTTGCGTCGTTAAAAAGCATGGAGCGTTTTTTCGATCACAAATGTTGGATATATTTGTGGGCATTTGTCTTGTTCCGTGTAACAGAAGCCTGTTTCAGTCTGTGGAATGGTTGTTTTACTTGGGTGTGATCAATTAAAACATGATGCAAACTAAATCTTATTTCTGATTGTACCGTGTGTCTTTGAATGTGTTTTAAGGTTTGTTTCCGGCACCAAAAATGTCAGTTAGAATTTATTTCCGTTGGTCATTAGCAGGGCCACGCGAAATTTGCGGACGCAAAATCCCGCAGAATTTTCCCACAGATTTAAATAGGGTGTTTGCACGTGATGTTGCGACATTTGATGTGTTGCAAGTGCAAATGGGGGTTAGGAAGTGATCATTTTACATTACATGTCATTTAGCTGACGCTTTTATCCAAAGCGACTTACAATTGTTAGATATGTCAGAGGTAACACTCCTCTGGAGCAACTAGGGGTTAAGTGTCTCGCACAGGGACACATTGGTATCGTTGGTTGGGAATTGAACCCTGGTCTCCCAAGGCATTTGTCACATCCACTGCGCCACCACCACCACCTTTTAACACCATTTTACATAGCAACACGTTAACTGAAATGTGGAAAATGCCAACAGTTTGTGTTGATTTTGATTCAAACCATTAAAACAGAGAGACCAACAAGAGAACTCAAAGTAATCGTTTATAAGGGGGAAAAATGTAGGAAATTATCTGAAGTGAACAGTGAAAAATATGGCTAGAAATAAAAATGAACCTCAGGATTTTAACACATCTCCTTCCCAGGCAAAGAAAAATTATAATTTCTGCTGATTTTCCTGGATCACCGCTGAAAACTGTAAAAAAAAAATTCTGCATATTCCATTTTAGTCTGATCATCATTTAACACACATTCTCAGTGAGACACTATACACCAATCTAAGAAAATACTTAATTGAATAAAACCATATCTATTTCAAAGTACACTATCTTTGAACTGGAAAAGAAACACAGTGGCAACCACAGAGGATCGTCACATCATCTATTTTTAATTACGTTCTCTTAACATTACCAATCATTTAATGTCTTAGTGCTGACCTGATACTCTTTGGAGTGGCAGAGAAGCAAAATCTGTTGTCGTTTTCTCATGTGAACTCCGGACATTGTCCAACAAAGTCATCAGGTTCATCCTCTGAAAACTGGGAAGGAGATTCACATATCGGACGGACTGATATTAGCTTCCAAAGCAGAGCAACAAAACATAGAAATGTGTTTGTGTTTCTGATTCTTCACATTGTTTTGTTCCTAAAATGATTGACAACCAGAGGTGTCAAGTAAGGAAGTACAAATACTTTGTTACCTTACTTAAGTAGAAATTTTGGGTATCTATACTTTACTGGAGCAATTATTTTACAGCAGACTTTTTACTTCTACTCCTTACATTTTCACGCAATTATCTGTACTTACCACTCCTTACATTTTAAAAATAGCCTCATTACTCCTATTTCCGTTCGGCTTGTTTTCATTCCGGCTTGTCATTGTTCAAAAAAACACAAAAAAACACAAAAACCTACCCCGATAAATCGCGCCATCCGGATAGAGAGTGAATTTGATTGTGGTTGGATGAGAAGTATAAACATATACCATTCTGACCCCCTATTGGTTTGTACGCGATCCATCGCACCTGCACATGACACATATCACGTCACACTCCAGACGTATGCAGTATGCAGGCTAGTACGAAGATGTCCGTGGCAGAGACTCAAAGAGAACTTGAGCGAAATGTCCCAACCAAGCACCAGCGAGGAGGTTGGTAGCCAGGAAGACCAGCCAACCATTCTACATCCCTGGCCCTACATTTTTTCGAAATGGTTGGACGCAGAAACAACTCCTTTCGAATGCGCTGCAAGGGTTACATGCCGCCACTACATGCTGCTATTCCGACATGCTGCTATTCCGACATGCTGCTATTCTGACATGCTGCTATTCTGACATGCTGCTATTCCGACATGCTGCCAATCCGATACATTTTAGTACCGCTATTCCGACAGTCTACCAATCCTATTTTTTTCCCAAGTCAATTTATGTCCACGGTTCCTGTATCAAATTCCAACATCCTGAGAAGCACGGATGAGCTGTAATGTCATATGCACCCGCGGCTAAATATCAATAATCCACCCGCCATCCACCTCTCTAACCCTAACCCTAAAACGTGTCGGAATGGCTGGACGTTTTTAAAAAAAGTAAAGTACCACCACTCCGACAATGGAAACAAAAATTGTCGGAGTGGTGGGACGTTTGAAAACAATTAGACAATTCTAATTAGAATTGTTTTTTTTTCCTTTGTTTCTCTTTCTTTTAGTTTAAACTCTCTGAAGATAACATTGATCTGACTTCATTAACAGCGGTCTGAGAGGCATGTACCTTTCAATTAGACCGATAGATATCTCTTATATCTCATTAGATTGTTATACTAATGGACCAGGGATGGACCAGGGATTGTCAATTCGTCTAATTGACAATTAGACGTCAATGTCGGAGTGGGGGTATGTCGGAACCCCGCTACAAGCTCTGCACACCCAAGTACCACGAGCTAATTGTCGCACCGATCCGATATTAAGATCGGATATCGGTCCCGATATTGACAAAATAGTTGGATCGGGGATCAGAAAAATGAACAGATCCACGGGCCGATCCAGTTTTGTTGGAAGAGTTGAGAGTACAAAAAAATAAGAATTCAATACATTACATCTATGTTATTTTGTCTTAGTTAGGAAAGTAATGTTTAGTTAGGAAAGTCTGGTGCCTTTAGTCTCTTCCACATGGTGGAAGGAAGGTATAAGGTGGAAGGTATACAGTGTAATATTAATTCAGCAACGGTATCGGATTGCTATTGGGTACCGACAGATACACAAAGCCCAGGCATCGGTATCGGTATCGGGACTGAAAAAGTCGGATTGGTGCATCCCTAATCTATACTTCTACCTGAGTACTGATTGTGAATACTTTTGACACCTCTGTTGACAACACATGAGAGGAATGGTAGGAAAGGTGATGCATTTTTAAACATTGTTGCTGCATTTTTTTCAAAACTATCTGGCTAACAATCACAGTGCTGAAATCTTTTCTTCTCGCTCCCCATAACCACGCACTTTTTATCTGTCGATTCAATCCATCAGAATCACCTCAACAAGCAAAGAAAAGTCCAACAAATTAACCTTTAGAAATTTTCATTTATCTTTGTTATTATACTGAGAATAGTTAAGGATGGCAAAATTCTTTATTCAAGTCAAAAAAATGTCAAATCTCAAATCTAACAACAGTAGCCTTTGTTTTTTTTGGCTTTGATCATATCTTTGAGTATTTCAGCTGCCGTCCTTGAACTGCCTTAATCACACAGAAGCTGCAGAGCAAAGAGTCATCATTTACAGTGGACGATGTCACTTCCTGCTGTGTACATCAACCCCCGTGAGTCACTGAGTGGAGTGATGAAAAGGAACAAGGACACAATCAATGAGGAGAAAAATGAAAGGAAGGAGAGAAGTTGGCATCCTCTGCTCTGTCCTCGACTTTGATTTGAATAAAGCTCATTGACTGAAACTGTATGCTCTTAGGGACAGAAAGTCAAGAGGACGAGAGGTGATTGGATTTGATTTGCTGGTGAGTAATGAAGAGAATGTTGTGTCCTGTTTAAAAAAAAGCAAAACCTGTGACCAAGTTAGGGCAGATGGCTGGAGCAGCACCAAATCATATTTTACTTTTCAAAGAAGTTCCGGTAACACTTGAAGGTATCTACATAAGAGTGGCATGACACTGTCATGACACATGAACCCTAACCCTAACCCTAACCATAACTTGTCATGACAAAAACCAAATGACACTTACTAAAAGAAGTGTTATGTCATAAACATCTATGACAGTGTCATGTCACTCTTATGTAGATACCTTCAAGTAAAGTGTAACCGAAGTTCCTCCCAATTGAAATCAATCAATGTGTTTTAGAGCATATTTCCTCCTGAGATTACCTAGTCTGCTGATTCGTCTGTACGAGACTAGTCTCTATTCATGACGGTGCCGCTGGAAATTCCACCTGATGTCCCTCAATTTGATCGTAAGTAACATTGCTCTTTCTTTGTGTTGGCGTTCTAACCTCCGGTGGATTTTTGAGGACTATGGTTAACTGCTCCTCAGATCTCTGCAGGGTAAATCCATACAGCTAGCTAGACTATCTGTCCAATCTGAGTTTTCTGTTGCACAACTAAAATAACCTTTGAACGTACACGTTCCACCAAAACAAGTTCCTTCCCGAGGCTATTTTGCAGAGGCACCGTGGCTCCGTCCGACGCATAACACCGCCATAGATGATTGTGATTGGTTTAAAGGAATGCCAATAAACCAGAGCACGTTTTTCTCCCATCCTGGAATGCCGTTTGGACTAGCCAGACCCTCCTCTGCGGCGCTGTGGAGGAAGGTCTGGCAATGCGAGACTCCTGCAATGGTAAAAGTGAATGTTTTAATATGGTGAGGCTGTAGATAATTATTCATGGCAGTCCTGCAGCTGGAGATTTTCCTGCAGCTTTTGCAGAAGGATAGCAGAAAGAAAATCACTCTTTTCTTCCAGTGACGGTAAAGAGAGTCACCCAGTGCAGCAGTAAGGCTCATTGATGGGTTTTTAAATTAATAGTGGAGGTCTATGGCATGGAGGCTGTGACACTGGCAGCACCTACAGCAGCAGGCTTAAATCATTACCATTATTGGAATTTTCATAAATAGGAATAATAAGGACCTCTCACTCATGCTGTCTCAAAAGATAGGATTGAAAATGAATTCTTGAACTTGGAAACAGCACAAGGTCCATTCATTTAAAAACACTGTCTTCATTATGTAGTTTGCCCATCAGAAAACTCTGACAAGTTTATTTTTTAATTGTAAAATCTCCCACTGAGGTTATATCTTTTTCAAAATTCTTTAAAAATCAATTATTGTTAGCGTGTGAGTTGTACAGGATCCCCACTTTCACAGTTACTCATTGACAACACCCTGTTCTCATGTATTAAGTCAATGTGAGATATCCTGTGTTGAATCTCATTAGTGCAACAAGTCCTCCAAACCATGTTCCTACTCTCTAACACGACTCACAGGAGCGTTTTCCGTCCTTGTATCTAAACCAGAGAACGTAAATTCCCTGTTTACTTTTATCTTCAAGGTTTACAAACCACGCTCTCCTACGTGAAAGTCCTGGGTCCTGCCTCCTTATGTCATGGCCCTTATCTGATAGCTCCTTGACTCCTCGGTCCTCGGCTTAACCAGAAGTTATTCTGTCCCTCCTCGGTGAAGGCCGCCTCAGAGCTCTTATTTCAGCCGCGAGGACCGAGGAGCGAGCATCGAGGAGGGATCATCGAGGAGCTATAGGCGAGGAGACACGAGAGCAGCCTTCCCGGGAAGCTGTGCAGCTGAAGGAGTTGCTAACTCCGCCCAAACAGCTGATGTATAAATTAGGGATGCACCGATCCAACTTTTTCAGTCCCAATACCGATGCCTGGGCTTCTGTCGATACCCGATACCGATCCGATACCGTTGTTCAATTAATATTACACTGTCTACCTTCCACCTCATACCTTCCTTCCACCATGTGGAAGAGACTAAAGGCACCAGACTTTCCTAACTAAACATTACTTTCCTAACTAAGACAAAATAACATAGATGTAATGTATTGAATTCTTATTTTTTTGTACACTCAACTCTTCCAACAAAACTGGATCGGCCCGTGGATCTGTTAATTTTTCCGATCCCCGATCCAGCTATTTTGTCAATATCGGGACCGATATCCGATCTTAATATCGGATCGGTGCGCCCCTAGTATACATGTGACGATTCTTGATTGAATCTTGATTGACTCAGTTTTATTAAAGTGTATCTCAGCTAAGTTTCAAAATGATCAATGAATTTTGTCAACGTTAATTCGACACATAATTTATGGTTTAATCTGTTTTTTTTTTTTAACCTTCATTAAAACAAGATCCTCATACAACATAGTACAGAAACAGGTAGTATTGACATGCACTTATACACCCAATAATCAACATGCTACTACGAACACACAGGATGTGAGAGGTTGCTTTCCTAATTGCAAGCCTCCGGTTCTAATTCAACACACTATTCTATTGCCGAATACTGTATGACAGGCGACCATCTCTCTAAATAAATAACCATCCTGAATTGTAGTTTTGCAGTTATACTTTCCATACAATTGACAGCTTGGACTCTTTGGGGACCACTGGTCTAGGGTGGGTGGGTGGGGCTTAAGCCAGTTTCTCGTAATCATTTTATGTGCTACTAACACCAGAGCTCTGAGCATATACAATTTGTTTTCTCCCAACCCTCTTAAATGCATGTTCCCTAAAACTAATCTCTGTGGTTCAACTAATATGTTCAACCCCAATATCTCCCTGAGGTTTAATCTGTTTTTAAATCATTAACTCAATTTAGCAACTTGTAATTACAGGACCAGACTGATGTAATATTTAACAAAGTAGCGACATATGTCAGTATTGTAGTATCATATTTATAGTATTCGCTGTCTCATGTGCCACAGAAAATGAGTCATGAGAAAAAAAATGTCTGGCTTCTGGTGTTTGCTTTAGTGCGGCCCATTGCAAATGCATTAGTGTTTCTCACGCACGTAAAAATTGCTTTTCTAGGCTGTGGGAAAATTTTAGAAATATAAAACCTCCATGCTTTAAAAATGCATAATAGAAAGAGAAATTTGTGACCTTGTTTGCAGTTCCAAATGACTGATTTTATTACTTATATTAAAAACTTGTTAAAACATAAAAAAAGTAGAAAAAGTAGATTAGAATTTCAAACTGAAAAGTTTTGTGTGATGTTAATGAGAGTTGTCCTCCTCACAGCATCAAACATCCCTGGTCCATTAGTATAACAATCTAATGAGATATAAGAGATATCTATCGGTCTAATTGAAAGGTACATGCCTCTCAGACCAACAACCGCTGTTAATGAAGTCAGATCAATGTTATCTTCAGAGAGTTTAAACTAAAAGAAAGAGAAACAAAAGGACATCAGTGCCGGCTTGAAAGAGCTCCTTTAATCAAGAGAGCAAATATTTTGTGTGTGCACATTTAACTTTTATCTAACTCTGAACTCCTGTCAGTTTCCTGCCACTGTTAACATTTGAAGAGATAAGCGGAGAGACAGATGAAAGAGTGAATGTTTGGTGTCAAATTGACCTGATTCCCACTGACTGCATCACAAATCAAAGCTGTGACATTCTAAATGCAAATACAGGATGTTCACTGCTCCGCTGTCTGCCTCCTACACACAACGATCTTCTACGGCAGGGCACAGCCAGGCCTTCCTGTGGGGACTTTGCATATTCTCTCCATGCTCGTGTTGGTTTCCTCTGGGTGCTCTGGTTTTCAGCAGACCATTAAATGGATGCATGCTATGGTAACTCCTGCCCTCGATGAATGCACTGGCATTACAACTGCAATTGATCCCCAGGCATCGGACTATGGCTGCCCACTGCTCCTAAATAGTTAGGACGGGTTACATGCGGAGGATACATTCCTCGTATTTTATCGCATTCATTTAACTGACCCTTTTATCCAAAGCGACGAGTGCATTCAACAATGAAGATACTAACTAATCTTGCAAGTACATAACACTAATCAAATAAGCAATCAACTTCGACTTTTAATTTAAAAAAGGAATTTTAATCTGCAGCAGGCATCAACTCACAACAAGGTTGACAAACTAAATATTGGCAGCAGAAAAATTCCACACCACAAATGAAAACAGGGTACACCTGCCACACTAAAACAAGCTAAAAACATTAAAAACAGTACAGTAAATGAACACATGTTGAGTTAAATCAAGTGCTGTACAGTGACAAGGAAGAATGAATGGAATAAATAAATATGTAATGTTTGTTAAAGTGTTTCTGACCCAAAATTTAGAGACAAAACACACGAGACAGAGAAGCAGTTTATGGTCTTTATTGGATGATTATCCTCGGGGAGTAATAGCAGCGGGACAGGTTGGCCAAAACCAGGGCTGGGTATCTTCCAGACTGGAAATGAGGGTCTTTGAGCTGGCGGCCAGTGAGAACTGAACGAGTTTCAGTGTGAGTTCAGGGGATCCAAACTGGGGTTGGGTAACTTCCAGAAAATATTAATGGGAAAGACAGGACTCAGTGGAGCAGGCAGCAGGTCTGACACCAGACAAAGCTGGCTATGTGTCCTTTGTTGAAATGCAGCAGGTTGATAAGCAAGTTACCAGTCAGGGAGACTTAACGACCTGGCTGAAGTACTGCAGAGTTGATGAGGAGATGATGGGCAGCTGCGTGGAAAGAGTGGCATCCCGCAGGTGATTGACAGGCCCTGCGTTTGTGTGTTTGTGTGTGTGTGTGTGTGTGTGTGTGTGTGTGTGTGTGTGTGTGTGTGTGGACCTGACAGCTTACAGCGTTATGGGGATCGGCTTTTATTGTGGGGACCGAAGAGTCAGTCCCTTTTAATTTAAAGCAACAAAGTGATGTGTCCCCTCCACATCCTTCTGAGGACCCTACATTATTTATGAATTATTGTGTGTGTGTTCGTGTGTGTTGTGTGTGTGTGTGTGTGTGTGTGTGTATGTGTGTGTGTGTGTGTGTGGACCTGACAGCTTACAGCGTTATGGGGACCGGCTTTTATTGTGGGGACCGAAGAGTCAGTCCCTTTTAATTTAAAGCAACAAAGTGATGTGTCCCCTCCACATCCTTCTGAGGGCCCTACATTATTTATGAATTATTGTGTGTGTGTGTGTGTGTGTGTGTGTGTGTGTGTGTGTGTGTGTGTGTGTGTGTGTGTGTGTGTGTGGACCTGACAGCTTACAGCGTTATGGGGACCGGCTTTTATTGTGGGGACCGAAGAGTCAGTCCCTTTTAATTTAAAGCAACAAAGTGATATGTCCCCTCCACATCCTTCTGAGGACCCTACATTATTTATGAATTATTGTGTGTGTGTGTGTGTGTGTGTGTGTGTGTGTGTGTGTGTGTGTGTGTGTGTGTGTGTGTGTGTGTGTGTGTGTGTGTGTGTGTGTGTGTGTGTGGACCTGACAGCTTACAGCGTTATGGGGACCGGCTTTTATTGTGGGGACCAAAGAGTCAGTCCCTTTTAATTTAAAGCAACAACGTGATGTGTCCCCTCCACATCCTTCTGAGGACCCTACATTATTTATGAATTATTGTGTGTGTGTGTGTGTGTGTGTGTGTGTGTGTGTGTGTGTGTGTGATTGTATGCGTTTGTAGCCCAGCATTATGGGGAGATCAGCTTTCATTGTGAGGACGCCAGTCTCTTCCAATTTATAGCAACAATAACCTTATGTGTCATCTGATGACAACTGAACAAACTCCATTTCTTCCTGAGGACCCTATATTACTTATAAATTATTTCTTTCAGAGGAAGATTGTTTTATTTCTTCTCTTATAAAGTTGCATAGTCATAAATGACAACATCCGAATTTGTGTCCAGCCAGGGATCTGTCATGTTAATATCCCCCCAACTCACATAGTTTACTTTAAAAGTGAGACTTACTTTGGGTTACTATCATCATTACTACATTTTACTTTACTACACTGGAAAGGCAGCACAGCAGCATTGGTAGAAGAGAGTTCAACAGGGCAGGAAAATAAGCAGACAGTTTGTCAACAGTGCAGCCATATTAGTGAAACCATTTTATTTGGAACTGAAATCTTTGTTACAGTGTCTTAATTGCACAGGAATGCTGTGTGCACACAACACAGTACGTACAGTAGGTCGAAGTTGAAGCAGGAAGTCTGCAAAATATATTGGATGCGAACAACTGATGGATCAGGTTATAATTAATTAAAACAAAAATTTCTTCAGTTCAGTTCAGACACTTTAATATTTAAAATGGGCAATTTATTTGCAGATTCCTAGTCCAATCACTCAGTTCCAATTCACCAAACAGTTGTTAGAAATGTTAAAGATGCCGGAGGAGACATTAAAAAGATAGGGGGACAGGTAACAATAACTAAAAGCTTTAAATAAAAGCAATATATAAGTGACAGTAAATAACGGCAATGATAAATAAATATAAAAACAACAAGTCCAAAAATATCTGTGATAGCCATTGTTTAAGATGAGCATTGTTTGTGTTGAGCAGCCAAATAGCAGAAGAACTAAAAGACTTGGAATAGGGATTAGTTCTCCTCTGAGGCACATCATAGGCATTACAGAGAACTTTGTAGAGAGAATGTGGTCTGGTTGGCTGATAATTTTTTATCGGCTTTCTCAGCCACCGGTTTCTCCCAAAGGGAGCCCAAGTCCCTCTGCTGAACTCCAATAATCTTGGAGCATTCATCCATTTATTTTTCTCCCAAATAACTTTGGTAAAAGTATGGATTTGGGAGGCATTTTTTAGGTTAAAGTTTCAGGTAAATTTGAGGTTTGAGGTTGGGTAAAAAGGATTTGTCGTCAAGTTTTTGTCTCTCACTAACATAGTAGAACAGTTGTGCGGGAGTCCAGTATACTTGTGGGGTCTCGACAGCTTTGTGGGGCCAAAATGCTGGACCCCACAAGTTTAAAGGGCTGTTTGAGGGTTAAGACTTGGTTTTAGGATTAGGGATATAATTAGGTTATGGTTAGGGTGAGGGTAAGGGTTAAGGTTAGGCATTTAGTTGTGATGGTTAAGGTTAGGGTAAGGGGCTAGGAAATGCATTATGTCAATGACGGGTCCCCACAAAGATAGTGAGACGCACTGTGTGTGTGTGTGTGCGTGTGTGTGTGTATGATTGTATTTGTAGACCAGCGTTATGGGATTTGTCATCAAGTTTTTGTCTCTCACTAACATAGTAGAACAGTTGTGTTCTAGTGTGTGTGTGTGTGTGTGTGTGTGTGTGTGTGTGTGTGTGTGTGTGTGTGTGTGTGTGTGTGTGTGTGTGTGTGTGGACCTGACAGCTTACAGAGTTATGGGGACCGGCTTTCATTGTGGGGACCAAAGTCAGTCCCTTCTAATTTCAAGCAACAAAGTGATGTGTCCCCTCCACATCCTTCTGAGGACCCAACATTACTTATGGATTCTCGTGTGTGTGTGTGTGTGTGTGTGTGTGTTTGTGTGTGTGTGTGTGTGTGTGTGTGTGTGTGTGTGTTTGTATGTGTGTGTGTGTGTGTGTGTGTGTGTGTGTGTGTGTGTGTGTGTGTGTGTGTGTGTATGTGTGTGTGTGTGTGTGTGTGTTTGTGTTCTTTATATCCCTGGCAGAAGAATTATCAGTGCAGCAGGGGGCTTTGTTGCAGAGCTTTAGAAGCTTGTGTCAATGCTGATTTTAGTGTCACAGTGTTCGCCTCTCCGCCTGTTCACAGCTAACAGCCACAACCAGATTTAAGTGCTCCAGCCTGTCTCTAATGCTACATTCAACATACACTTTTATGCTCTCAAGCTTCAGCAAACAGCTCTCCCAGTTTTGGAAATGTCACTGAAATGTGTGTGTGTTTTTGTAGGTCAGTCATGTGTTGAATGTAAAGCTTTTGGTGAAGATAATTGCCTGTAAAAGCCTATTTACAGTCAGTCTAACAAACCTGGCTAGACACAAAAAATAATCTTAAACTGACATATATTCAGCATGTAGAACAGATTGGGACTCATGCAAGAACAATTTTGCATTCTTATCCTAAATCTCTCTCACTTTGCACAAAGTTAAGAACTAAAGTATCAAAAGTAAAAGTGCTCAATCTGCAGAAAAATGTGACCTGAGGGGTCATGAGATGATTATTGGGAAAGAATAAGAAACTATATTTTTATGGTGAAATATTCGATAATTTAAACCGTTATTTTAATGAAAGCATTTGAGAGGAAATGTCTGATTTAGAGACATGAAACATGACGAGAAGCCCGACTACATTTGCAAAGGTTTACGAGACAAAAAAAGACAAATTTTTCTCAGTGTTTTGTAGTTCATCGTATTTTTTATGTAAAATCTAAATCTGTAAAGACACTCATTTCCACTGTTAGATAGTAGTCAGGGTCGGGAAGTAACAGAAGTTACTCTTTTTTTAATCTTCCCTTTAACATTTAAATTAATCTAAATTACATGTATGTGTGTGTGCTCAAATATGGCTTCTGGAAAGAAGATAAAGGATAAAATATGAATTACTAAACAGACATTTATTAAGAAGTTCCCCATACTTTTAGAGTTACATTCACACATTTGCCAGGAGTCATTCTTGATGCCTACTATCTCAAACATCTCTCTCAGATAAGGCCAAGGATGATTGGGAATGTCTTGCTGACGCGAACAATAATAACGGTAACTCCACTGAAATTTGAAACTAAAGTAACGAGCCAATTTTGTAAAATGTAAGGAGTAGAAAGTACCGATATTCGTGTTAAAATGTAAGGAGTAAAAGTGAAAAGTCAGGACAAAAATAAATAGTAAAGTAAAAAAATCAGAAAAATCTACATGAGTACAGTAACGAAGTATTTGTACTTTGTTACTTCCCATCTCTGAAAAAACTTCACCATTTACTTTAAACGGGACTTGAAGCTCTAAAGGTCGTTGCACACTGAGTCCGATATTTTCGCAAATTTGAAAAAATAAATACGATCCCCATGTTGTGTCAATCACGTTTACACGCTGCCACCGAAACCCTTGTCTGTCATGAACAAATTTAGATTGGGTTTAATTTTCTGCGTTGTTTTCGCATCCGCAGCAAGTATTTTGAGGTGCTTTGACACTTTACCATACTGCCAGCCTGTTCAGGATCAATTGGTTTGCGGAAATTTGTGGTCTTCTTTTTAATATGTGGCTCCAGTATCGCTATCAAACCATCAAAGTCTGTGGCTACTCCACACAGCATTCTGGGAAGGGAGGAAAACATGCTCTGGTTTAATGGCATTTCTTTAAACCAATCAGAATCGTCATGAGCGGCGCTAAAATTACATATATAGAAAAAGATTAGCTGCATGTCATTTCCCCTCTCTCTCTCCTTTCATGTCTTCAGCTGTCCGATAAAAATAAAGGCCTAATATATAAAATCAGACGTTACTTTACTTCTGGTTAGGCACGTTATGCAGAACGTGATGTAGCTCCGTTTGTATCGTAAATTTAAAAAAAACCTGGTCTCCTGTGAAAGTGTACCCCAACACCCCAACTGTCTCCTTACGTAAAATTTGGCGCTCTTATACTTCGTCACTTTACTTCCTGCTTTGCTCACGTCATAACTACTACGGGCACCAGAGAGCGGCGCCACTATAAACGTAATTGCTGCTTAAACAAACGACCTATGTGGGCGTTTTTCTCGTTTGTTGGTGTGGCTAACAAATCTTGAACAAAAAGGCAACATGTCTGTTCCTTCCTGGACAGTGTGGACGTTCAAAAGTAGTTTTAGTTGTGCAACAAAAAACTCAGATTGGACAGATAGTCTAGCTAGCTGTCTGGATTTACCCTGCAGAGATCTGAGGAGCAGTTAACCGTAGTCCTCACAAATCCACCGGAGGTTAGAACGCCAACACAAAGAAACCGGAAGGTAACGGAAAATACATGCATCCGGCACATTTGCTGCGGCACCGGAGCAATCCCGGAAGTGGAACGTCGAGGATATAGACTAGGGTTAACGTGACGTGTGTAAAAAAAGAAAACTGTTTACTTTTATTTTCAAACGGGACTCAGTCCCACTCTCCCAGGTGACAGTCCTGTTTGTTTAACCCATCTGTTGGTTTTCGGGGGAAGGACGCCTTGCCAGTTCACGTCATGCCGCAGCAAAAGTTGAGCTTGAACAACTCTCCAGTTTGTTTCCTAAAAAAAGGTAGAAGTTTGCTCTTTATCAGTTTACATTTAATGCAAAAGCTCCACATGGATTTACATTAATGTGCCATGACCAATGTGTAGGGACGGAAATTCTCTAATTATGTTTCCCAGGAGACTTTATCTGTTAAAGTTAATCTGATTTGAAAGTTAAAAGTAAAATTCAATAATAAAGCCATTTGGCTTAAAGCCATTTCTTCCATTTATAAATCATTGAACAAACTCATTTAGGATTCAATAAGAAGCTGCATGTTTCTGTCTCTCCACTGTCCCCAGGTTTCAGTTTTTTTTGAGAAACAAAATCATTGCTCTCGCCAAAAGCGATCTTTATCCGAGCGGCAGTATTGAGCAGTGAGTGATTCAGCCTCTGAAAGAAACTGTGGTGCAATCAGCATCAGTTAGGAACCTCATACATCAGGAAAGAGTTTCTGAAGCCAAATGACTCAAACTTTTGTTCAAAGCGAACCATTTTTTATTTATAAACCTGTTCATATCAGATGTGTTCAAGCCGTCTGGAGAACATGTAAATATATAAATACAGACTTGATGCCGAAAGGAACGGATGCACTTTCAGAGTAGGTCGCTCTATGAATTTAGTTGTGTCATTATCTTAATCTATCTAGTTTACCACATAAACAAGACTTTGTCGTCACGGTGAAGAGCAAGACTGGAGCCACTTCAGGTGGTCAGATCACAGTAAAAATAATACGTTCAAAGCTGCTCTGTGACCGATAATCACATCAGCCACTGAGATATTTTTAAATAAGTTAGATAACGTGAGAGCTGTTGTTGTTGCTGCAATATTTTCCGCATGGCTTCATAAATTGTGAAAGTGGGTCAAAACAGGAGGAAAATATGCAGATGTTAAGCATTCAGGACAAAGTTGTATTTGTACTTTTGGAGCAATATCAACTGCAGTTTCCTCATGGCTAGTTTTTTTAAATTCACAGCTAAAATTGACTTTGAATGTAAGGCCTAGTCCCCACATACACGGGTAGTTTGGAAACAGGGTTTTTTCCGCATTTGTTCTAAAAAAAAAACACAAATAAAGCTCTGACAAGAGCCAAAACAACTGGCAGCGATATAACCCTGGAGTCAGGCTAGATGTTTCAAGTCTGTATGCTAAGCTAAGCTAACCGGCTGTAGCTTTATATGAAAGCTGGGGTAGGCACTTTTATTTTTAGCGTGGTTCGGGAAAAATTCCATAATACACTGAAAAAAATTAGACTTTTGCCCCGTTCCTTGGCAATGTTTACAGGCTTAAGTAAATCTGGCCCACGACGAGAGACTTTGGCCAATCACAGGTCATTTCAGGTTGTTCCTATTGGCTGTTTTGCAAATGCATATGCATGACCCTTTTATGGTTTATTAACCATAGCCAAAGGCTCAGGGCTGCAGCTAATTCAAGACTAAACTATTAGATAAGAGACTTTATTTTGATCCATCTTTTTACAGTAGATATATGACAAAGTCACGTTATAATTATTTTACAAAGAAAAGCGATGGTCATTCTCTTAGAAAGACGCTAAATAAGGGCATCAGGATGAAATGAATGATTAGTACTTGTAACTACAGACTGTACTCAAAGGGACGGTGATTTCAGGTACTCTTCATGTTTCAGATAAAAGCTCAGCGAATTAGAGACTATTTTACACCTGATACACATAATCAACTGCAGTCATCAGTCCATATTTTGCTCCTGGAATCAGCTGCATAGTGAAAAAAAACCTTTGTTGTCTATGAACTTAATGGAAACCATCATGACTCACCTTAAGGTAAGTTGTAAGTGCCCAAGGACAAACACGGAGCGGACAAAATCACACACAGGCTTTTATGTTTTCAGGCAATTTGTTCCAAAAACCTTTCTTTTTAACGGAATCGTAAACTCGCAGAATGTCCGAAGATTGTAGCAGCATCTTTTTCATTTTAAGAATCAAAGTTAAATAAATTAAAGTACGACAACATTTAGTTGTGAGATTAAAAGAGGAGACAATTCTGTTAATATATACATAAAAAAATGTTGTTTTCTCAGACTGAAGATTGAAGCAAAGGAGTGAAAGTATAAAACACCGTTGACAAAGGTAGTGTTTTTAATTCTAATCCGAGCCTCCCGATAGATTCCAGACCTCTGAATTTTCGCCCCCACATCTCAAATTAATTCCTTCCTTGGTTGTCCAGTTTTAGCTTGCCAGCTAAAAGTTTGCTGTTTCCCGAAACTAACAGAGTTGTTTTCCGGCAGTTATCCAGTAAATTAATTGTTGTCGATCCAGACTATAACCCTAACTTAATATTATTGGCTCATCTCATGTTTCTGTCACGTCCAGCAGCAGCGCCATGAAGGCATACGTTGCTTTGGACTCACTCTCTTATCATTAATGGCAGCTCCTCTCATTCAGTTTCCTCAGTCAGATTCAATTACAAATCTAGACATAATGGATACATGAGGCGTTCAGGGATTGACTGTGAGGGTGTGTTGTGTTTAGAAGTCTCTCAGGAGGGATTTGATTTACTGGCCGCTAAAACTAATGGAGGTAAATAAGTCGAGGTCTGTGGATGGCAAGATTGAATGGAGAGGTGGGTCTCCGTGGCAACAGATCAGACTCAATTTATTAGTGAAGTGTTTTTCATCGTCTCATCGGGTTTAATGTTTCCTCTTGGTGTGTGTGTGTGTGTGTGTGTGTGTGTGTGTGTGTGTGTGTGTGTGTTTGTTTTTGTGGTCTCCATCACTTTTCATGCAATCTGTGTCTGAACGTGGTTTGATTTTAAAAATGTTTATTTTTTCCCCCGTATCTTCTTGCAAATTCTCAAACAGGATCAGATTTATATAGTGAGGCCAAAATCAAATTTGTTTTGTTTTCTTTTGCCCGTGCCAATTTCTTTAAGGACTAAGACTTTGTCCTCATTCAGAATGAAAAGCAGCCTCTACAAAAACCTTTCATTTTATCCATTATTTTTGAGTGCTTTCAGGTTATTGCTCTGATACACCCAGAAGAGTGAGAAATTGTTAAGTTCTCATTAGTCTATATCGACAATGTTTCATTTACGGGATTGTTCTGGTGCCGCAGGAGGTTCGGCCGGATGTCCGTCCCCTTCCTCTGTCTTTGTGTTGGCGTTCTAACCTCCGGTGGATTTGTGAGGACTATGGTTAACTGCTCCTCAGATCTCTGCAGGGTAAATCCAGACAGCTAGCTAGACTATCTGTCCAATATGAGTTTTCTGTCACACGACTAAAAACAACTTTTGAATGTACACACGTTCCAGGAAGGAAGGTCTGTGGAGGAAGGTCTGGCATTGCGAGACTAAGAAGTTCTTATTAAGGAAATAATCCTTAAAAAACAGACATGCCGCCTTTTTGTTTCGAAGTTTGTTAGCCACAACAACAAATGAGAAAAACGCCCACATACAGTAAGTCGCTTGTTTAAGTAAAGTGCCAAATTTTACGTAAGGAGGCAGTTGGGTGTTGTTGGGGTACACTTTCACAGGAGACCAGATTTTCTTTTTACTTTACGATACAAACGGAGCTACGTCACATTCTGCATCACGTGCCTAACCAGAAGTAAAGTAACGTCTGATTTTTTATTTTTTTAAAGATTTCTTTTGGGGGCATTTTAGGGCTTTATTTTTATCCGACAGCTGAAGGCATGAAAGGAGAGAGAGAGGGGGAATAACACATGACGTGCCTAGACCTACACTGTAAAAATTATTACAAAATAATCTAAAATTAATTTATAACATTTATAAGTTAATTAATAACAAAATTATCAATCTACTTAAAAATTTAAGTTCAACTGCTGCCTTAAAAATGTGAATAAACCCAATGTTAAGAATAGTTTTATTTCAACTCACGAAGTTAAGTAATAGAATATTATAATATTAATGATTATTTATTGTTTGAGCTTGATACTGTGAGTTAAAACAACTATCAATATTACATTGTCCACTCAAGGAAACTTGCTTCCTCTTGTCAAGCAAAAATACAATTCTACACACTTTCAACTACTGTATTCATACCAAATGTCTTTTCAAGTTAGGTGTACTCATTTTTTTTAAAGGTAGCAATTAAACTTATACTTTCAAATTAAGCAGACTAATGTTTTTAATTTTTCATCCCGTATCTCAACTAATAGCAAATTCACCAGTTTCCTAAAAGATCACACTAAATAAACTTAAGCTATTCAAAAACATTTATTTAAACCTCCATTAAAGCCTTCTTCAAATACACATAAAAATATTTATCTTAAAAGGGATACTTGGTGAAATTATTATCTGTAGTTCTCAAATGTGGCAAAATACGGCCAAGATTCAAAATTACATACAGACATGGACAAAATTGCTGGTACCCTTCCGTGCACAATGCACAAAACTCCTCTTAAAGTCCTATTCGATTGAAAATATAGAAAATACTGAGGATGGTTTATGGTGCCGTAAGTTCTCCCCTTTTAACATCACAATGCTGAACAGTTGAGTCCAATAAAATAAATCGAAGATCAGTTGGTTTTTATTTTTTTATTTTGACTTCCATTGTCCAAAATGATGATGTTTTAAATCCTGGGTTTTTTACAGAACAGTGCTAAATGTTGAAAGTGTTTAAAAAAAAACAATGCATTTTGACAGAAACCCTTTCTATATGAGAAACTTGAGAAAACAAAGACAGGTGTTACAATCTGTACCTCAGGATTCTGTTTCTTAGCCCATGTACTCTGGCAGATGCTTGCAACTGTCTCCCCAACTACAACTGTGATGTTGAAGCCTCCCGTGGAAAGGATTCCCGCTCTGCATCTTCATAGCCTATCAGCAGGCCAAGTTGCACCCCCTTCATGGCTTCATGCAGAGTCTCTCCATGAGCCTTGAAAAGCAGAGGTAGTGTGTGAATGTTTTTGTCTACAAGTACATAGACTGCAGCCCCGGAGGCTGCATTTTCAGGAGCCAAAGTCAGAGATCAAAGTCCTAGGTCCACATTTCTAGTCAACGCATTTATATAACATAGTTACCTAGCGACTGACACTTTGACAAGCTAAAACGAGGGTCCTAAAAATGTGCACCTGAAAAAACACTGTTTTTTTTTGTTTTTTTAAATTAAAATGCCATTACTGAGACATATTCCTCCCACTCCACATGTACTAAAACCTAACTCGACCCATTCCAATCATTGGTTTTCTAAGTATTTTTGTCTTGTAAACCTACCCTGGGGGTAGAACAGTAGCACAATAGAATAATCACTCATATAGACATCCACAGTTTTGCATTAGAGAAAATAATTATGGTCTCATACATTACACATCCTGATGACAGTTGATGGATCTTCCCCTGATATGTAGTGCGGCAGACCAAGCAAAGCAGCAGTCCTCCACCTCTCATTTGTGTCTAATTTTATGGTCATCTGCTCCTCCACTTACATCTTTCTGAAAGCAGTCCAAAATGTCCTTGAGTAATTGCTTCTTTCCAGACTTGGTTGCTGCAGTCTTGGGACCAGGCCATCAAGTCCATCGAGAAATGTTTCGACACGGTCTGTGGTGACAATTCTCTTGAACTCTGCCCTAATCTGAGGACACAGATCAAAAATATTAGTCTAACATATTTCTGAATAGAAAACCGTACAGTATCTGACATAAAATCTCAGCCTGATTACCTGTCTGTCATGGAGCAGAGCTGGCCATCTGGAAATTAGTTCTGTGATGAGTGGCTGATCTCCAATTATCTCTTTTCTGCACTAGAAAAATGTAGCAACCATCAGGTATCTTTTCAACATTTCAGCCACCATCATCTTGCGCTTCTTCTCCATGTTTTCAGCACCCTGCCCTTCAGGTGGATCTGGACAGTAGTGGACCTCACCCTTCTTTGACTTTCCTTTTGAACCCCCTGCTTCTCTTTTGTTTATTACCACCTCGGGGCATCCTGCTGCACTTAACTTATGATGATAGTTTCCAAGCTTAAACTTCAGGCTGTTCAACTGAAAGACGTCTGATGTCATTTTCTGATACGATGATCCGCAGCAGCATTGTAGACCAGTTATACCTGAAAAGGGAGAAAAATATGTAGTTGTAAGTGTATTGTTTACTCTAAACTATTCATATCAGTCCCCAATCAGACAAATCTGCCCTTAAACTCTCCCCCCCCCCCCAAAAAAAAGGTTTTAAGCCAGACAGCATCATACGCATATTATATATTAATGTTATATCAAACATGATAATATATGTCACTGAACAGTACATAGAACTTGATCTTTTCGATTTGGCCACTTTCCTGTTGTCCTAAATCTAATGTATTTAATGTAGTTAAACGTAGCTTTTATTTTCCTGAAATTTTGAGTGCAATTTATTTCAGCAAATCCATTCAGATCAAAATCACTGTGGTTCCAACTCCAAATCCACACACCATGTAGAGCCATTGTTCCACAAAAAGCAGTGTTACAGTTCCTTGCAAAGATCATATCACCATCAAGATTCATTTCTGTTTTTCAATGAAAAATATAAAAATGATCATTCCCTCTAACCCAATTCATCTTAATTGCAATGAGGTGTATTTTCATCCTATTTTATCTGATCATTCTATATAACATGTATTTGAGCTTTATCATTTAGGACTGGTATCTAAAATTCGACAGGAGACCTCGTATGAACTTTACTTTCAGAAGACACCTCTCTGGAAACATCTGGGATGCGTTATCAATGGCCTTCCGAGATAGAGCCAGTTGGCTTGTAGCCATTGGTCAAAGTATTGTTTCCTCCCCCATCTATGTTACACACATTATAGAATATATACCATGTTCAAACCAGGGCCGGATTGGGACTCATTTTCAGCCCTGGATTTTCATGCCTTAGACCGGCCCACTTTACTTCACGAATGACTATATTAAAAAAATGTAATCAAAACCTTAGTATATAGGTCTGCAATAGCGCCCTATCCTCTACATCCTTGTAATTCGGTGTATTTTGTAAAATATCACCAAGTGTTGCTTCACAATGTAGATTTATTAGAAAAGTTAACATCTTAACAACAACCCAATGATGTTGAACAATATCAGAATCTGTTTCTGTGCAAATAAGTAATCAAAGATTAAATAAAGAACAAGATACATCTATTTTTTCCTTTGAATATTTCATACAACTTTCATAATGGGTCACAAGTAATATTTGGGCATAAAAAGTGATTATATTGTAGCTAATCTGATCATGTTTGCTTGTTCACACACTGTGATACAACAGCTTACAGTAGATGTGCCATCCACACTGACAGCAGCTATCACTAATGCACACTACTGGCTCACCACACTCTTATTAATTCTTATAATATTCAGTCAATGATCAACCCTAGCTGCCCAAACTGGAGTTGTGGGCTCATATAGCTGCTGCTTGGTAACCTTACTGGCTCTTCATTGTCACTGTTAGCAGCAAACTGGACTAGTAGGCCTACTAGCTGCTGCTGCGGAGCTACAAGAACAAGTTTGATTCATAAACATAAATGCTGGTTTGCAGGCACTTCTCCTAACTAACTCAGCTTACCCGTCTCAACGTCTTCATTTGGCGTTTTGCTAAAAATAGAAAAAGTTCATCTGTTCGCGTCACTTTCTAGAGCTCTACTTTTTAATTAATTTATTGCTCGCGGTGGCAAGCACCAGTGTACGCTGACGTATTTTTTATTTATTTTTTAGCAAGGTGCTGCCGTCGGACGACTCCGAACATAAATCAATAGGTCATCATTAACCAGGCTGCACTCTGCGAGAGGGCTGCATGAATGAAGAGAACGGTGGGCTGCGAGAACAAATAAATACTGTAAATACAAAAAGTGGGCTGTGAGTGCAGGCAGCATAGGGACAGCACCATAATATTCAACTATGATTTCAACCCAGTGCCATACCTGAACACCGGCCCTCACAACCAAACAACCAGACCGGCCCACCGGGAATTCTCCCGGTGCTCCCGATTAGCCAATCCGGGCCTGGTTCAAACAAAGAAAGTCAGAGTGACGACTGGAGAATTGGGAAAACAGGTCCTCTCCGAGCTCTGCAGGGCTTGTAAATTGATGCTGATTTCTTCGATGTAAATAAACCTTTATAATCAAGAAACAGTGTCGGCGGATTCCTCTCCACACAGCATTGCACCATCGCTACCGATTACACCACAGCAACATCAGTCAAAACGATGGACAATAGAATAGACGTTTTTCCAAATTGCACAGCCTTAATAAGAGTGTATAATTACTTACAGCAGATTTATTTCAGCAAGAATGTCTTTGGAGTGACCAAAAGGCAGCCCTGAATGAAGTATGACACCAGTGGAATGTAGTCATCGAGATCATCTGGTTTCACCAACTGACATCCAGGAGGATTTTTTCTTCACAAGATGGTAATTCTGCAGATGCTCCATATAGTACGTTGTAAAAGGTTCAATAATGAAGCAAACATGATTAGCCAATACAATGCATATTTCCAAAATCCTTCCAAAGTCTGGTAGTCCACTTGTGCTCCCTGCAGACAGAATAATTCCCTTTGAATATTTTGTTCCATTCAGAAAGATGTTAGGAGTCAGTCCAACTGTGCCAACATCACCAAATCTATTCCAGAAAGCTTGTCTGACAGCAGTGTTTAAGACATCCAGGCACACATCAAACACCTTTGCAGTCTCAGTCTCAGGCTTGAAAAGGCTTGGCATGTCTTGAAGCCAGGGTAAGCTGAATGATTTTGAAATTGTTGGCAATACGCACAACCTTTTTAAAGAAAGAATGTTTGGCCATGACATTTTCACAACAAGGTCAGGTCTGAAATCGACAAATGTAGCAGCATGATGAGACCGACTTTAATGGGCAGTAAAAGTTGAGAAAACCCTAGACTTAAAAGAGCATGCCACAAATGGGCAATTCACAGTCTCTCGCTTTCTCAAATGTCTCTTCAGATGAAGAAAAATATTGACTGAAAAAGTACAAAGTTCACAGCGTATTTTAGCAACTGGATTTTATCTTTTTTTGTGGTCCTTTATATGTTTTGCAAAATCCACATGCGATTGGAGTTTACTGTCGATGGGAGAACTGTCAGACAGTTTGGATAAATGCAGCTCAAGCCCCATCTTCCACGTCCATGTCTGTCTTTGTAATGACTTACTATTGTTTCTCCAATTCATCCACAGCCTAAATGAAATGAATGGACCATCTGCACCTGAAACACAGAAAATACATTTCCTCATTTGGCAGGTGCTTTTATACAAAGTGAATTACATTTGAGGAACAACATACAAGCATCAGTAAAAAAAAAAAAAGATCTATGAGCAACAATAAATACTAGTCAGAGCTATTAACAAATACTGCATCAATGGGATAAATACCTAAAGGAATAACGAGTGTATAGTGCATAAATTAACTGACATGAACTGGAAGTTTGTTCCAGTTTTGTTTTATTGCACTCTTAGAATAATGTCTGAGTCAACTCGATTAATGTTATCTTTAATGTTACCTGCTCCATTGTTTAACAGCAGCATCTCTGCTCACAGAACGAGACATTATAGTAATAAACTACACCAAAACGTTATGGTAACGTCGGAGCATATCGGCTCATAATTTCACTGCAAATCCCACAGTTCCCCAACTTTACATGGAATTACGTTAACATAGGCCAACGAGATAAACAAACAAGATGGCGCCAGTAGGCTAACGTTTACGTTAAGGTGCTTACACACCAACCAGACGGCCGACCCTCGGCAGAAAAGCCAGTGGAAACGATCAGTCGCGTCCCCGAGGTCCAAAAAACTGCCTCGGGACACACGACTTGAGAAACGTAATATGTCTCCATAGCAGCAGGCGGCGCTAGTCTGTAATGTTGCCCAAGAAATGAAAATCGGCAGCTGATTGGACGAACGCGTCACATGGGTTTGTTTTCTCCGGAAATTCAAAGCCAGACTGTCATGGCGGCCGGTCAGAATACGATCTCATATCGTACTAAAATAGTTCACCGAGACATGTTTCTGAAAACATTTTAAGAGAGAAATAGGCCGTGCAGTTGCTGAATCTGTCTTCATTTCAACTCAACAAAGGTCAGTTTAAAAGATTTTCGTCAGATTTTGAGAGACTCTAGTCACCTCATTGCGCTCGTCATTTCCGGGTGAGTCCCGACTGCCCTGCCGCCGATTGAACACGTCAGGTCGGCCAAAATGAACGCCGACAGCCCCCCAGACTGATGACGGCACGGGACACACCGAACAGATTTGAGTCACTGACCTCGCCAGACTGTCCAACTGCTGATTTTCGGACTAGTGTGTCCACACCTTTACATTAACCTTCCTCCTGCTGGCAGGTTAAATTGGAGCTGAATAGAAATAATGCTGAAAGTGTCCGTGAATAACGTTGCTTTACAGAACATATCATACCCTAATGATCGTGTTAAAGCAGCAAAGTAACAATTCTGCGCGGCCACAGCTAATTACTGTCACTCGACACACAATGCAAACAAAATGTAACGTTACTTGTAAAACTCCACTGCTGCCATGCAAAGTTTTTACCAGGCGCAATGAATGCACTTCTGTGATGGGTGAATGTTAGAAAAGACCATATAACTGCTTGTGTTTCTTCTTCATGAAAGTAAAAAGTAGGACTAGCTAGCTATCGGTAAAGTTAAACACTTAATGTAAAGTTAGGTTCACCTCCACCACTTGCATTAAAGCGTAACTCTCGCCAAAATGCAACCTAGAGCATAGCTGCAAACACTCCAGTTTTTCCCGCGTTTCTCCTGTTTTTTAGCCCTATCTCCCAGACCCCTCCCGGTTTGTTATTTCTCCCGGGAAACTCCCGTAATTTGCAGCATGGCCCAAACTCCTTTATAAATAATCGGACCAATATGTTTGTTTAATGTTGACCAGTTGCCAGATCTTGTATGAAACGCATCCTATTCACACAATCCACACACCATATACAATTTTCAACCCGTTTGTCGACTCAACCTGGCAACCTAGAACCCTCAACCTGGCAACCTAGAACCCAGTTGCGCAGATGATCTCTGCGCAAGCTTCACGGAAAGTTCAGACCCTAAAGCGAGCCGATAAAGAAGGCAGGAGAAGGTGGTGTTCCTGCAAAGAAATCGAATATAGCTGTGAATTTCAACATGTTGGGCGCAACAATTTACACGCATCTTACCTATAGTCATATCGACAACCTCCACGCTGTTTGTAAGGTGTGTCGCATTGATTTTAATGTAGCGCACAGCGGGGAAAATGACATCACCCAGCACATTAAAACACAGCGGCACCATCGCGCAGAAGAAGCTCATAAGGGCACACGGGCTATTTCATCCTTCATCATGAAAGGACAGACAGAGGCAGAAAACGTGAAGCAAGCTGAACTCAAGATGGCAATGTTGGTAGTCCCCCCCCGTTCAGGCCACCATGCCCCCGCAGAAATATCCCAGATTTTGGAAACCAAATGTTGGCAGGTATGACCTAGGGTCTTTTTGTGAATGTACCCAAGTCAAACTTTCGTTTAAAGCATATTTAGGACGGAAGTGTCACTTATAAGATTTACCGTATTCTCGTTCTTCGGTCAAATGGCCTTTTGAATGGGAGTGGTAGGGGCACTTTTATACTAGCCGCAAAATAGCTATTTTTAAAACACTAAGAAGGCTCGACACAACATGAAACTTTGCTCGAAGTATCACCAGGGGCTCTACACTTTGCTCTACACAAAAGCATTGGCAACATTGTTTGTGTACCCAGAGTTTACAAAAAAGAAAGGTTTTGAACAATTCACTGTAGCTGTTATGTTTCCGGACGATACTAGTGAGAATAGAGTTGGCAAAAGAGGAGGTGGAGTTGCTATTTTGTTCAAAGACCTATTGCTATGCGCACAAATATCTGTTGGAAATTTTGCTTCCTTTGAATATGTGGCTCTTAATCTAAGCGCCGCAGCAAGAGCTATATTTATAGTATATAGTATAGTAGTATTGGGCTGCCTTTTGTGATGACTTTCCTGAACTACTGTCAATAATCTGTGTTGACTTTGATTGTGTAATCATTGCTGGTGATTTCAACATCCATGTTGACAACCCTGCTCCGTTAGTTGCTCCTCTGTAGTTCGGTGGGCTCGGTGCGATCGGGGCTGAAGTTGTTTGATAGCTTTAGCAGCAGACTGTTGGACGTCCCGGTGTTGGAATCCTCTACACCCAGTAGTAGAGCTGTACGAGCTTACAAACATTTAGAATTTTAGCTTAAAGTTTTTACTCTTTAGTAAAACGCTTTGATGTGTGGTAGGCGTGAAGCTGTGCTGCCTTTCTGTGACGTTCACCAGCTGGGTTTTTATTGTGGATTTGATCTGTAAATAATGTGGAAGAAAATTTTTCAATACTACATTAGCTAAGCAGAGCTAAACATTGCTAAGCTAGTGCTATAGCCATGGCTACATCCACACCTCCTGATGATTCCCCACTGCCCCGCAAAGTAACATCGCTGTTCAGGAACACCAATAAGGAAATAGCTGACCTTAAGGAAGATGTCCGTCGGATGTTCGAGGAGTTAAAGACTAAAGACGCCCTGCTGACCGCCTGTTTTAATGTGGCCCATGATCAGTCAATGCGGATTGCAACGCTATCTGCCGCCCTCCAGGATACGGTGCCCTGGGATCGGTCCACCTGCCCACATCCGTCCTCCTGCTCAACGCCGACCGTCAGGCCGTCCTGGACTAACGTGGTCAACGGCCGGAGGAGAGCCAAGGATGGGGCTGCTTCGCCTCCTGCCCTCAGCCTTTCCAACCGCTTTGGTGCTTTGTCGGAGCTGGATGCCGACCTGGCTGGCTGCCCCGACTCATGCTCGGTGACCAGGGTTGGTGAAGTGCCTGCGGCGACCTGTCGCGGCCTGACCCTCCCGGTAGCAATTGCCGTGGTTCCCCATGGCTCCGATGGTCCCGGAGCTCGCCCCGGTGCGCAGCCGGCTCTCCAGCAACCATCACAGGGGAGGACTGCTGCCAAACGGCCTGCTTCTGGCGGCTGTTGTCGCGGGAAGGGGCTGCTGCCACACGTCAGGATCTTCTACGGGATGCGGGTGAGGTACTTCCTGACACTGCCCATCCACAATCCCCCACTCCTCGTCCGCTCTTCTTCCCAACCACATTAATTATTGGCGACTCCATCACCAGACGCATACGTTTTTTTTAATGCTGTCACACACTGCTTTCCAGGAGCCCAGGTTGCAGACATCTTGGCTAAAACTGTGGACCTGATACCTTCACTCCCAACGTCCATCAAACGTATCGTGGTCCACTGTGGACACAATGACATGTCCTACGGTGAAAGTGAGCGCACAAGGAAAGATTTTAACACTCTTATAGATACTTTAAAGAGCACTGAGATGCCGGTTTTTATTTCGGGCCCACTTCCCTCTCTAGGCTGTGGAATAGAACTTTTCAGCAGACTTCTAGACCTTAACACCTGGCTTCAGAATACCTGCAACCGTCACAACATAGGTTTCATCGACAATTTTAATCTGTTTTGGGAACGTGACTCCCTGTTTAGCAGGGATGGGATTCATCCCAATGCACGCGGCAGCCAGATGCTATTTGACAACATACGGCATGCCCTGCAGACACAGAGTTATGATTGACGGTTTGCATCTCGTAAGCGCATGCCCAAATACACTTCCCAGACGCACTCTCTAATAACCTCCTTCTCCTCTACAGATAACTCTGCATAGACCAACCATATCATTTCAGTCATTACCAATAATAGACCACACATACTGGTGAGTCAGCAGAGTGTTAAAAATCACTCAACTGCAAACATAGCCAACTTGGTATCCATTCCCCGTTTGCTGCAGCCTGCCCCCATAAATGAGGCAGATAAGTCCTTTAACACACTAACAATAGCTCTATTAAATGTCAGATCTTTAGCAGGAAAATCATTTCTAATCAATGATTTTATTATTAAACACAATCTGGATTTTATGTTTTTAACTGAAATCTGGCTGGAGCAGAGTAGCGGTGCTGCAGTTCTTATCGAGTCAGCTCCCCCTGGCTTTGGTTTCATGAGTGAGAATAGAGTTGGCAAAAGAGGAGGTGGAGTTACTATTTTGTTCAAAGACCTATTCCTATGTTCACAAATATCTGTTGGAAATTTTGCTTCCTTTGAATATGTGGCTCTTAAGCTAAGCTCCGCAGCAAGAGCTATATTTATAATTATTTACAGGCCACCTAAGTATTATGCTGCCTTTTTCGATGACTTTCCTGAACTACTGTCAATAATCTGTGTTGACTTTGATCGTGTAATCATTGCTGGTGATTTCAACATCCATGTTGACAACCCTCAGGATAAAGGAACAAAAGAGCTGTGTTGTATCATTGACAATTATGGGCTGACTCAACATGTAACAGAGCCTACGCACAATAAGGGTCACATCCTGGACTTAATTATCTCGAAAGGTCTGAACATTTCCAAGGTTATGGTGAATGATGTTGCTCTTTCTGACCATTCATGTATTTTTTTTAACAGTTCTATCTCGGTGCAAAAAAGTGTTGAAACTAAGGCAATTGGAAAATGATACATCACTGAAAGCACCAGTGAAAAATTTATTCAACTTTTTTCTTCCATATCTGCCCCTTCTGGAGCCACAGTAACTGGGCTTGTCAATAACTTCAACTGTAGAATTACTAATGTTATTAACGCCATTGCTCTTACTAAGGTCAAGGTTCTCCTGACCAAAAAAAAATCTCCATGGAGAAATGTTAGACATGTGAGATCTAAAAAAAGAGAGTGTCGAAAAGCTGAACGCAGGTGGCGAAAAAACAATCTCCAGGTCCACTATGACATTTATAAAGAGATACTACGTACTTATAATATGGAATTGAGGAATGCAAGGCGGTCCTACTTCTCTGATATCATTGCTAAAAACAATAATAATTCACGTGCCTTGTTTGCTATTGTTGATAGGTTAACAAACACGCCAGTGTCAGTAGCATCTGAACTCTCATCTACCAAGGGTTGCAATGATTTTGCAATTTTCTTCAAAGAAAAAAAATCAAAAAATTAGGCAAACAGTCAGTGCATCGCAATTAAATACAGGGTATATGTTGTCACAATGTCCAGACAAAACAAATCCCAATATGACACAATTTCTAATGATTACCTGTAAAAACCTAGAGGACATTATACAACATCTAAAAACCTCCTCCTGTTGTCTGGATATTCTACCGGCGGACTTCTTCAAAAATGTTTCTAATTGTCTGGCTTTTGATCTCCTGCAGATTGTAAACACGTATTTTTTCTCGGGTATCTTCCCACAGGTCCTGAAAACTGCAGTCATCAAGCCAATCTTAAAAAAGAACAACTTAGACACATCACTAGTGGATAATTACAGGCCAATTTCGAACCTTCCATTTTTAAGCAAAATTATTGAAAAAGCTGTTTTCCATCCATCCATCCATCCATCTTCGTCCGCTTATCCGGTATCGGGTCGCGGGGGGAGCAGCTCCAGCAAGGGACCCCAAACTTCCTTTTCCCGAGCAACATTAACCAGCTCCGACTGGGGGATCCCGAGGTGTTCCCAGGCCAGGTTGGAGATATAATCCCTCCACCTAGTCCTGGGTCTTCCCCGAGGCCTCCTCCCAGCTGGACGTGCCTGGAACACCTCCCTAGGGAGGCGCCCAGGGGGCATCCTTACCAGATGCCCGAACCACCTCAACTGGCTCCTTTCGACGCAAAGGAGCAGCGGCTCTACTCTACTCTAAGGGAGACGCCAGCCACCCTCCTGAGGAAACCCATTTCGGCCGCTTGTACCCTGGATCTCGTTCTTTCGGTCATGACCCAGCCCTCATGACCATAGGTGAGGGTAGGAACGAAAACTGACCGGTAGATCGAGAGCTTTGCCTTCTGGCTCAGCTCTCTTTTCGTCACAACGGTGCGATAGATGGAATGTAATACCGCACCCGCTGCGCCGATTCTCCGACCAATCTCCCGCTCCATTGTCCCCTCACTCGCGAACAAAACCCCAAGGTACTTGAACTCCTTCACTTGGGGTAAGGACTCAAAAAGCTGTTTTCCAACAATTAAATCGTTTTCTATCTCTAAACAATATTTTGGATGCCTTCCAATCAGGATTTCGACCTCACCACAGCACTGAGACGGCTCTTGTCAAAGTCTTTAATGATATCCACTTGAACTCGGATGGTGGTAAAACAACAGTCCTAGTATTACTTGATCTTAGTGCTGCATTCGACACAGTTGACCACAATATACTTTTGGATCGATTAGAAAACTGGGTTGGCCTCTCCGGCTCGGTATTAAAGTGGTTCCAATCCTATTTAAAGAATAGAAAATACTTTGTATCCATAGGGAATTATGTTTCTGAGCACAAAGACATGACGTGTGGAGTTCCACAGGGCTCTGTCCTGGGGCCTCTTCTGTTTAATATCTATATGCTCCCACTGGCCCAGATAATGAAAAACAATAGCATAAGTTATCATAGTTATGCTGATGACACACAAATTTATATAACGCTGTCGCCTGGAGACTATAGTCCAATATAAAAACTGGCTAGGTGCATTGAACAAATTAATGATTGGATGTGCCACAACTTTCTAAAATTAAATGAAGGAAAAACTGAGGTGATCATTTTTGGAGCCAAAGAGGAACCACTAAGAACCAGCGCCCAGCTTCAAACTATAATGTTAAAAACAACCGACAAAGCCAGAAATCTCAGTGTAATCATGGACTTTGACCTGAATTTTAACAGTCACGTTAAGACGATAACAAAGTCAGCCTTTTACCACCTTAAAAATATATCAAGGGTAAAAGGACTTATGTGTCAACAGGACTTAGAAAAGCTTGTCCATGCTTTTATTTTCAGTAGACTAGACTACTGTAACGGTGTTCTTACAGGTCTTTCTAAAAAATCAGTCAGACAGCTACAGCTGATTCAAAATGCAGCTGCTCGAGTCCTCAATAACACAAGGAAAGTGGATCATATCACTCCAATTTTAAAGTCTCTACATTGGCTTCCTATACCCCAAAGAATAGACTTCAAAATTCTTCTTCTGGTTTATAAGTCGCTAAATGGTTTAGGGCCAAATTACCTATCGGATCTACTTGTGAACTATGAACCGCAGAGGCCTCTAAGATCATCAGGGACAGGTTTGCTTGCTATCCCCAGAATCAAAACAAAAAAGGGGGAAGCAGCATTCAGTTTCTATGCACCACGCATCTGGAATGAACTTCCGGTGAACTGTAGATCAGCACCCACGCTCAGCTCTTTTAAAACAAGGCTGAAGACGTTTCTTTTTGATACTGCTTATGTTTAATTCTTTGTACTGCGCTGTATTGGGAATTTTTAGTCTTTTATTTTTGTATTTAATCTGTTTTTAATTTTAATTTTTTTTATGAATTGTTTTAATTCTGTATTAACTATTTTTAATTTTGTATTGAACTTCTAACTATGTTTTAATGTTTTATGTAAAGCACATTGAGTTGCACCCCTGCTGAAATGTGCTATACAAATAAAATTGCCTTGCCTTGCCTTACCACCACACAAAAAAAGGAGAATACGGTAAATCTTAAAAGTGGTGCTTCCGTCCTAAATATGCTTTTAAACGAAAGTTTGACTCGGGTACATTCACAAAAAGACCCTAGGTTGCATTTTGGCGAGAGTTGCGCTTTAACAAGCTGCGCTAAACTATCCAGTGTTTAAAAACGTAACAGCAACTCATTTCTTTATAACTATTTAACAAAATAAATTGGATTAATAAATGCAACCACTCACCTTGTTTCGCCTTCTCCTAAGTCCGAAAGATAGTAGTACACGATGATTAGAGAACTGTCAACTAGTCACTGACAAGTAAATGACCTGGAGCCATTTATTATTTAGAGACTGTCCTCCCCCAAAAACCCGCCGACATAAGTCGTTTGTTCAAGCAGCAATTACAACTTATAATTAAGTTTATAGTGACAGCGCCCTCTAGTTGCCGTAGTAATTATGACGGGAGCAGGCAAACAGGACTTTCACCCCAGTTTAAAAATGAAAGTAAACGGTGAGATTCTAAACTTAACTAAGTATTTTTTGTGCCTAAACCTAAGCAAACTGCAATTGTTTCCAGTGTTAACGTTATTAAAACCGCAAGCTTTCTCTGGTTAATATATGAGGACGGAAACGCTTCTGCGGGTAGGAATAAACAACTTATATCCTTGTATGGTTTGGAGGACTTGTTGATTATGTTAAAATACTTCTTACTAAATACCACCCAACAAGTAAACACAGACTGAAGGATCCAAGACACCTCACGTTTAAAAATAAGAGACACCATCAAACATACATTTCACGTGTGAATTCATGAGTGATTTTAAAAATGAAAACATAAATATCACGTTTTTTTTCGTCAGCCTTGTTTGTGGTGTTAATGTGTCTGCTCTGTTTGAAGACCAGACTATGAATATCTAAAATAACCTGCATTCAGCTTTATGTATACTTGTGTTGAAGCTTCACAGTGTTCTCGAGTGGTGAGTTATGAAAATAATTGTGAGTGTCAGAGAAGCTGCAGATCTAAGCAGAACCTTATCTAACCAATTATGTTGACGTGTGCGTCAGCTAAATCCTTGAAATCCCCGCTTAACTATCAGGTGAGTGTTTCAGAGTGTCCAATTAAAATGTTTGCTTTTTGTGAGCTACTTATCGGCCGGAACATGACAAACCGTAACAAACAAAGCCTGAACGAGGATTTAATTTGTTCCAATTTGGGATAATAGCTTTTAAGAAGAGACAAGATGAGAACAAAACACAAAATGTCTAACTAAAAAAATACCTTTTCAGCTCGTTAAATTACATTTATCCCTGAGATGTTGTAGTTCGTCAGTCCTTAACTAACTCCATTGAATAAAAATTGCACTGTGGACGTTAAGATAGACCTCAACTTGTTTTTGGGTGTTTCTTCTTAAACCTTTACCTTCTCACTGTATGTTTTCACTTCAGCAAAGTTAACTGGAGCATTTTGGTCGCCTAAAAATGTCTTGTTCAGTGTTCTGCCGACCAAGCTTGGTAGCTACCGCGTTAGCGTTAGCTAGTAGCTTAAGGGTAAGTTTGCCGATTTTCTGTACTGCCGTACAAGCAGATGAATTGCGGTATTCCAGGTTGCACGTTTTATGCACAGCAAACATTTTAGTAGGCTATATTTATTTATTTACTTTTTTACTTTTGTAAATGTAACCTTTGTAAAATCACTTTTTATGAAATGTATTGTCTGTTTTGTCCGTTTTGCCGTCTTGGCTATGTACTGTTTTATTCTCTCTTGTATTATTGGTGAAACCGAAGAAAAAATGTTTTTCGTATTCATATTCATAATAACAGGAGTGCTTGGAGTGGAAGGTAGATACTAGGTTAATAAACACGTGATTGTTCTGTAAAGTACTTGTTGAGACAATAAAATGTGCGAGTCGGGCAGCAAGACGCTCTGCTTCTGAAACGCTCCCGGTGACGTAAGGCGCTTGATGGAGGACGGAACAAAACCGGAACGCAGCACAGACGCGCTTAGTGGAAAATCAGGGTAAGAGCTAGCCTGGTTGACACCAGACCCTTCTCAGTTGTAACTGAGACTGGGTCTGGTCAAGCTTAATTTCCAGCAATTTCCAAAGGGGCGTCACCAACGGATGCCGCTCAAATGCCTCTGGGCGCAATTGGATAGTCCTTCAACCAATCAGACCAACGATCCGGGTGACGTAGCAGTGACAGCGGCATCAACGGGCCGCTGCGTATAGGGTGGCCACCATGTTGAATGTAAACAAAAAGATGCTTGCCGTCGCTATCGTCAGCGTCACCGTCAGCGGTTGTGATTGGTGCCTCGATTTGGAAAAAATGGAAATGGGCTTGAATGGGCTCTTGGCCAGACTGACCTGCAGAGCAAATCTCAAAATTGCCGGAAGTTCGTCAGGGTTTATCCAGGCTAGGTAAGAGCGGGCAGCCCTTCAAACTTGTCATACATTCTTATCCATTGCGTTACTTAAGGATGGAGTTGTGGCGAAAAAAATCATTCCCATTTCTGCTGGAAATTCGGCCCCAAGGGCCCCACTTTGAGAACCACTGGTTTAGATAATTTGGATAAATCGTCTGACTGCTCTCGGTTGAAAAACAAAATGAAACCTCTGAGCTGTAACAAACTCAAATGATTTGTTTTACATGAAAAGAAATACTCTTGACGAAGGTCCAGAGGGACCGGAACTTTAGTTTTCTTAATAAATGTAATAAATAGTGATGCTGCAGCAAGAGCACTGTGTGGGCTTTCCTCTTACTTCAAGTCCTTGTTTTTGTCCTATGTACCTGCACTAAAGGTGCAACATTCATGTTTACATAAAAGGAAGAAAGGTCCAAGGCATTCTTCTCGCGAAAATTTAAAAAGCATTTCTTCAGATGGGAATTTCATATTGAAATTGTTAGTACATTAAAAACAGAGCTGTGCAAAAAGTGTAGCGGCACAAACAGCTTTGAAGGCTTTTTGCAAGATGAGTGCTTTGGACCTTTCTTATGTTTTCAACTTTTGTGTTCCCTTTTTCAAAGAGCACCTTCATGATTTGTTTGAACTCCTGAGCACTCCAGACCCCTTTTTTTATTTTCTTTACATATTTTTATACATAGTTTAGCTTTTTATATGAATTAGAAGTGGACGGGGAAAGACAGAGTGACGTCTGGCTTCAGCATGACTAATCCTGGCGGAAAAGATCCTGTTTGGCTGTCACGGTAACTGTGGTAACAGAGGGAGTTTAGTCATCTATATACAAGTGGTTCTTAAACTTTTTTCATTAATGTAGCCCTTTTGAATTGTTTCATTAAGCCAAGTACCCCCTGACCAGTGCTAATCATTTTTGGTAGAAAAGAGGTCTATATAAAGAGGAACTGTACAGCGCTACACTGTCAGAGATAGATTTACTAAACAACAGCCTTGCGAAAAAAGATGGTAGAAAGAAGGAAGGAAGTAGCCTAAGGCCAGAATAGGTCGAAAATAGTATCAAAAACTTCAAAAAAAGGGACATAACTTTGAATAAAGTGAGAAACTTCTTCTAGAGAAACTGTAGAAGGAAGGAAGGCAAGAATAGGTCCAAAGAAGGCAACACAAATGTCACATTTTTGGTAGGAAAAAAAGTCTACATAAAGACGAACAATGTTCTGGACAACAGCCTTGTAACTATTAAACATTTTGTTAAATATCTCACGTACCCCCTGCAGTCTTCCAAAGTACCCCTAGGGGTACACGTGCCCCCATTTGAGAAACACTGATCTATACTATAGCTAGAAAGTAAGTTTGGTTCCTCTCGGTTTTAATCACGTCTGAATCTAAATCAATGATAAAACTTTTACCACAAATCAGTTCGTGAAATGGTCACGTTATATAATCTAATGATTCGTGTCCACGGACACGTTTATGTAGTTTTTTTTTCGTGGTGTTGAGCACGAATTGTAATCTAATGCATTTCGATGGGAAGCATCTTTTCGTGATCGCAGCACGACTACGCTAGCGAGTAGTATGAAAAGCCGAAAATCCGCGGGGATCGGGGCTCGCGTGTGGCGCTTCATTTCCCCGTTCTTCTTTTCCTAAACCCAACCTCCGTATAGATGCTTCCCATTACGTGCTGAGAGCCACGGAGAAAAAAAGAGATAAACGTGTCCGTGTACACGAATCAATAGATTAAAAAAGGACGTGACCATTTCACGAACTGCCGTGAGACCGCGTTGAATTATTATAAACGCAAATTTCATCAAAACACCGAGATGTTCTGATAAGAGTTAGGAGTTGTTGCTCGCTTCTTTGTTCTCCCATTTCCTTTTTCTCTTCGGTCTTATTGAGACTGCAGAGGAAAATGTTTTACGGAGAGCTTTGATGTCATTTTCGGTCCCTAATTCAGTAGCTTGGCACAGACAGAGAGTCACTCACAAAGGGAGAGACTATCAATCAATCAAAAGAATCCAATCCCAAAATATAATAAGGATGATGTTCATGCAGGCAGGCAACATCAAATAAGGAACATATTCTCTTTGGACCGGCTTGATACAACCTATGGAGAGAAAGTTTGAAGTTTCCTGCTGCACGAAAACATCATTGTACTCATAATGTCTGTGTGTGTGTGTTTCCTACACTGAGCCCTTAAAGAAAGTCACGTTCCACGTCAATTTTGTTTCAAGCTGAGGCTGAAAAACATCCCGGAGGCTGAGAAACGACGGAGATGGACTGGAGGACCAATCATCATGTCCTTTGTTGAGCATCTGAAGGATAAAAATAACACCAGTGTTTTTGAAAGGGTAGAATATTGCAGTGCAGCAGTGGTCGAAGAAAGGAGGCATGGGACAAAGCAGTAATCAGAGGAATAAAAGACTATTTTCTAATTGTTTCACAGCAGTTATTTTTTAAAGCAGAAAACTCCGCGGGAAGCTGCCACATTGCCGGATTATAAATGAATGCAGAGCTTCATCCTGTCTGTTTCTTTGTGTGTGTGTGTGTGTGTGAGTTAGACTTTTACGGGGTTTTTTTTAAACTTTATACGGCACACTGTTATTGGCTGAGGGTCACATACCCACATGGGGCCCAAAGGCGCCAATTAACGTCCCGCACACAGAAATATAAAGTCACAGCAGAATTATTTTATAGCCCATTTTAACACTTTAACCCTGAAATTCCACCAACTGCAGACCGGCTCTGCTGCGTGTCAGCTCCGTGCTCCACCGTCACTTCAATACCCACCAGGTCCGGATTTGTCGCGGAACGGCTGCGGCCATGACTGACAGCTGTAGTCACGAGGACCCAACGAGATCTCTCGAATTCACGTAGAATGGAACCACAAAAACCAACAACAGTTAGTTTCCATCCAGAGGAGTAGAGGGGAAACGGCTCTGTGCCGTGTTTTCATGGTGTAGTGCAGGGAAATATGATCCGCCCTGAGCACGGTGGATTTTATTTTTAAAATTAAACCGGATATTTATTTTGCTTCTGTGCTCGACTTCCTGTCCCGCACTATCTGCCGTGTGCTGAATCGCTGCGGAGCTCTCTGGCGTCCGGCAAAACTAGAAGCTCTGTCTATCTGCTCCGGAGGGCTGCGGACCGCCGGAGCTGGGACGCAGTCGGAAACCATAGACAGTATAGACACACTGAGACCAGTGAAGGATATTAGAAGCACTTTTCCAGTGCTGGCTGAGCGTTACTGAGCAGCCTCCAACTGACAGAGACAACGTAGATGTGACGTGAGCAACCTGTCTGAAAGTGTGAAGTCTTCTGGTAGCTGTGCCGAGAGAAATCTCAATCATTCCCAATCTTACAGAGACGGAGAGCGTAGGTATATGTAAGGAGATAACATAGGCACAGGCTAATTACTGATCACTAACATGCTAGTTAACGTTAGTAATTAAACTTATAATGTAAGTCCAAACTGCCTGCGAGCTTCTCTTGTACTATACGTTAATTCCTCTACTGTGCGACAGTAAATTGCGTGGTTATGACACAATCGTTAGCCTATTTTTATAAAACTGTCTGCTACGGAGCCATAACGTGAGATACAAGGTAATGGAGACACTCATTCACGGTCATTTAGGTGTTTCCTGTATATCGGTAGTTTGATTTAAAAGACATTATAGACACTTTATGATCCACTTCTGTGTAAAAGGGCCGCACACACCTCGTGTAAAAAAATATAAATGGAAGAATGTCCTATTTTTATGCTTGTAGAGCAGATCTCAGCAGAGCATACGCACCTCTACGCGCTGCTATCTGCCTGGTGTAGCCAGATTCATTGAGTATAGTGGAGTCGTAGTGTTGGAACGCCCGCACATACAATGTGGCCAACCTGTAATGATATACCTTATATAAGATATACATTTCATGTTGAAGCCTTGTGCTACTGACACCGCAAAGGACCTCACGACCAGCATGGTAACAAAAGACAGAAAATAATGATTAATATAACAGAAAACCTTACAATGTCGAAAAGAGTGCACTCCATTTAAACCATGTAAAGCTAAAAGGGAATAAACGTAGATTGTGAATTAACCAAAATGTGTTTGTTTTGATGCCTGAATTGTTTGGGGTGTGTAGTTGACTGCACAATAAACTAATGTGTGTACTAGAGTTGTAATCGGGCCTTAAAAGTTCGGCCCATCAAGGCCCGAGCCCGAAAAGTACAGTTTGATTGACAGCTTTTTAAAAGCCTGAATCCGCTCACAGCCCGACATTATTCAAATGTGCGCACGCACGCAGCTCTTTTGCCTTTTGTTAAGAATGAGTCATTTATACATGTTTTAACATCGTTTATTCATGACTAACGGAGGCTACGGGCCACTTGGAAGTTGGAACAAAGAAATAAGTCCTCTGTAACATCTCAGCACTATAAATAAGCTCATTATTCTCATTATGCACATGTTCAAAAGGTTTTCCACATCTCAGACTTTGCTTTTTTTGCCGGTGCAACCAAAACGTAATCGCCAAAGGCCAACCTCCGTTTCACCTCCGAAACGCATCACCTGACCGCTCATTTACCGCGCAACCCGGAGTGCAAGCCCGAGCCCGGCCCGAGCCCGCGTACAATTATAGAAATTAGTTGGGTTCGGGCAAAGATGTTCAGCTCGAGCGAGTACTAAAACAGCATGGGGTGAAATTGTGTACCCTATTACCATTGCTGGCTGTTTTAACCTGGGTGGCCTAGGCTAAATCAACGAATAAAAATGTTTCTTATGTACGAATGAAACGTTGTTAAAAAGAAACTGTGCAGACAGGTGACTCCTACAGGGGTCAGAGATATACACGGCCTCCTGTCTGATGAGCTTTCAGGCGGTCTACCGTGACGGGACAGCTGCCTCGTTAGGCCTTAATAAACTGTCAGAGACCTGCAATTAGCACCTGGGACCCAGAGAGCCTCTGTGTTTACACTCGCAGACGCCCCAGCTTCAAACTGTGGCGAGAACTGAGACTGTTAATTAGACCATATCTGCCCCGTCACGAGTAATTACAGCCAGTGGAGACAACTCTTCACCTTTGCTTTTTTTTTTTTTTTTTAAAGTAACTTTAAAGCTGATTTCATCAAACATTTTCATCGTTTGTTGCGATTCCGAAACAGAAGAGCCGACTGACACGCAGCCGGGACTCATGCTTTATATCGATTTATTTGACTACAGCGCTGCTTTTAGCTAATCAATGAGCTGTTGAGTCATTATGTTTGGCTACCTCTTTAAACTTCTGGAACTCCATGGTATACCGTGTCCATTGCATGTAAACTTTGAGGCGGAGCATGCATGTAAAAAAAAAACATCACCGCAGTCAAGTACAGACATAAAAGTGGCAGCAACCAGCCGTTATCTAGATTTGAATAAAAGGCAGGATTTTATTAATAGTCAACCAGCTGGAATCAAAGAATTTTTACATTTTTGTCTTAAAAAAAACGACTCAAACCTTTGATCGGTTATCAAAATAGTTGGCCGTTCCATTAATTGTTGACAACCAATCGATTAATAGATTCATCTTTGCGGCTCTAGTTTAGAATAGGACGTCAGGATACCAATTAAAACACATGAGAGGCTCTGTTCAGAGTTTACCCAGGACCGATTGGAACAGATTCAAAAACAAACCTGAAACAACTAAACAAAAGCAATCGAGGATGCTCTCAACTGTGGCTCACTCCCCCCCACCCCCTAAAAACTCTTCCCCTGCATGCTGTCACAGCTCACCGGTTGATTGAATCAAATTAGTTCGGTACTCGCTTGCTGTTTATTCCTGCGGTCGGTAAACAAGCATGCAAACAGCCAGAATAAAAGGTAAAGGGTAAAGGTATTTTATTGTCCCATTCACATACATGAAGGGAAATTCATTCTCTGCACTTAACCCATCCCTCCAAGGGAGCAGTGGGCAGCCATTTACAGCGCCAACTTCAGATCTTAGCCAGTGCTTTGATCAAGGGCACTGACTGGGGGACCTAGTGCATGTTTTTTCGATGGTGGGGCAAACATGGGGAGAACATACAAACTCCACACCGAAAGGCCCCCGAACGACCTGGAGTAGAAACCAGGACCTTCTTGCTGTGAGGCCACAGCGCTAACCATTGTTGCCACCATGAATAAGAATAGCTGACAGTTGTGTAAACAGCTCACGTACAGGTTACTGCTCTCACCTCCGTCCCACCGATGAGTCACTCGCCTCTGCAGAGACGCACACGCACGCACACACACACACACACACACACACACACACACACACACACACACACACAACACGGGCGCTGCTGTTGACAATGACAGCATGCATTAGTAAACATTAAAGGCACACTGGCCACTAATGTCTGACACCGCTGCACAGAGAAACCAATGCATGAGAACGACTGGAGCTTTTATGCTTTTTTTTTTCATGGTTCGTCAGTGGGAAGAATCTGAAGGTTGAGTCATGTTTGAGAAAGATCACTCTTGCCGTATTGTGCTCATTGGCTTCCATTAGCGAGATAAGGACGTGATCGTCGTACCGGTCTCTGGTGGATATAAAAAGGTACTCTGAAGAAGAAGCAGCTGCACGGCCTGTGGCGTCCTGCTGGGAAGCCCATTACTGCACTTAGTGACTTTGTCTGTCAAAGGTGCTACATTAAATACATGTATTCTTATTCTTCTTATTATTATTATTGAGGGTAGCAGTGACTCAGTCAGTAAGGAGTTGGCTTGGGAACCGGAGGGTTGCTGGTTCAAGGTGCCAGTTCACCTCCTGGGCACTGCCAAGGTGCTCTCGAGCAAGGCACCGAACCCTCAACTGCTCGGGGTGCCTTTCCATGGGCAGCCTCCCCCCTCACTCTGACATATCTCCATTTGTGCAGGTACTGAGCGTGTGTGTAAAACATTGTAATTTCCATTGTGGGATTAATACATTATTATATAAATCATTTTATGAGCAAGTTCACACTGCAAAGAAAACTCCTGCACACAGCATTTTTGCCTGAAGATGGTCAAGTACCAAAACGTTGCCTACTATAAAATGTATTATTTTTTTGCAAGTTAGACAGTGTGCAGTTGTTTTCTTTGCAACTTTGGACCTGCTTGTCCCCCTCCGACGCGCCTGTCTCATGTTGTAGATGTGCAAAGTATTTTGAAATCATTAACAAATTGTACATTTTAGGGCGGCCATGAGAGAGCATAGCGCTCCACACCATACACGGATATGGTTCGTTTGTTCCTGCCCTCGAATACGTCACACGGGAGCGTTTTCCTTCCTCATATCTAAACCAGGGAACGAAACGGTCGCAGTTTTGAACGTAAAGGATTTTGAACAGGTCTTTAACGTTGTGAAAGAGTCACAGGTAGGTTTAGGCACCAAACCTACATAGTTAAGTTTAGAAAAAGATGGTGGTTTGGATGGTCTGACACTGCCGAAGCTATCTCCACAGCGCTGTGGAGTAAGGTCTGGCTACACCACAGATGAATTCTGGGATAAAAGAAAAAAAAAACGCTCTGGGTTTGTATTTCTTTAAACCAATCAAAATAGTCTTGGGCGACACTAAGCTCCGGACGCAGCGACGGTGGCTCTGCTAAATAGTCTCGGGGAGGAACTTGTTTTGGTGGAACATTTGCACCCCGCAAAACAAAAACGCCACATACAATATTAAATGAAGTTAACTGTTGACACAATACAGTAATGTGAGGTATTTAAATGAGCTGATACATGGTTAAACCTCATTGGCTCTTACCAGTGTATCTCCGTGTGTACTTCGTCCACAGCAATCCCACCAATCGCTCCCAAAACGTCACAGTTAGAGAGGAAACACCCTAAATATGTTCTTTGCAAATATTTACAATCATTCCCAGGAAGAACCGAGCAGGCTTGTCTTGTTGCACCGTCCAAACTTTGTTCAAAACTTGACATTTTCAGAGGGAAGATTGCTAGCTCGAAGTTCACTGTTTCCCGAAACGAAGGGAGTTAGACAGCAGCAACACGCGTCGCTGTAACATTTGGATTATCCTGGAAATGAATTGCCGTCCACCCAGACTAGGTCCTGGGTTTCATGCATTTTCTTTAAAGCATCTAAAAGCAAAAAAATCCAATCAGAACCGGGACTAAATCTTATCAAATGGGGCTCCGTGGTCTAATTTGTGTCAGACTAAGGGTCCTCGATGTTAAAAAAGTTTAAGAACCACTGATCTAAAACACTTTATTTGGAGGGGAAACTGAAAATGAAATTTGAAGTTTTAATCATAGACAGTAAAATGAATGGACAAAGCAACGCAGTAGATTTCCACAGAGACCAGTGAAGGATGTTAGAAGTCACTTTCCCGGTGCTGGCTGAGCGTTACTGAGCAGCCTCCAACTGAGCTTGAAGACGTAGATGTGACGTGAGCAACCTGTCTGAAAGTGTGAAGTCTTCTGGTAGCTGTGCCGAGAGAAATCTCAATCATTCCCAATCTTACAGAGACGGAGAGCGTAGGTATATGTAAGGAGATAACATAGACACAGGCTAATTACTGATCACTAACATGCTAGTTAACATTAGTAATTAAACCTAAACAGCTAATGTAAGTCCAAACTGCCTGTGAGCTTCTCCTGTCCTATACGGTAATTCCTCTACTGTGCGACAGTAAGTCGTGTGTTTATGACCCAATCGTTAGTCTATTTTTACAAAAGCGTCTGCTACGGAGCCACAACGTGAGGTACAAGATAATGGAGCCTTTTATACATTGTCGTGTTTCTTTAGAAATAAACAACGGACAAATAGAGTCTTTAAACGCTTCAGATGTAAAGTTATTCAATGTCAAAGTGACGTCAAAAAATTTACATCAAAATGAATGGAATGTCAAAATGGTGCCATAGGAGGTACGCTTTGTGGAGGCTCGCTTACCCCCTTGGTTTTAATTCCTCACTGGGACTGGGGGTTTCACCAACTAACTTGGAGTAATAAAAGCATCTGTCTGTCGTCCATTTCTCAATACTTACCGGCGTCTTATCACAGCAGGAGCATACAAATAAAGCTACGGTTGATACAAACAACAGCTGTCTTCATAATAAATGTGGATTCATGTGAAGGCAATGGTACTGTAGGCTTTTATTGTGAAAGCTGACAATTCACTTTTGACTCTTAGAAATAAGAGAGAGAAGTTTCTCTTCAAAATAAAAGCATTTTACAGTTTGAACAAGTGTTTACAGCTGACAGTTTTTGTTATAATTTTTCTGATAGTCTTTCTCTTCCAAAATAGGGTTTTAAGACCTGATGTCACCGTGTTTCCAGCTTTCAGGAATGATCTTGGAAGTTACATTATTATTACAGATAGAAATGATGGCTGAAACTACAAAAATAAGCTCTAATAAACCGGGATTCTCTCTTTAAGCGTGCATAAAACATATGGTGTATAAAACGGTAATTTGGACATCGACCCAATTAATACGGTTTATTGCCAGGTGGATATTTCCGGCAGGAGATTGCCTGTCAAACACGTTGAAGAATGCGTCATGCCCGAAATGTCCGTGTGGCAATAAAAAGTATTAACTGGAGTGATGTACAAATTACCTTTATATATTACTTTCCACTTTTAGGATCCAGCACCCAGTCTTCAAAGTCTAAGTTTCGAGGTGAACGTGAATTCTGGTGGCAGCGCTCGTCTCTAGGGCTGGGCGCCGAATTCAATACTTTATAGTCACCAAACCAAATGGCCTCTGAAGTATCGGAAAATTAAATGAATCATTGCATCGATGTAGTCACCGACCATAATCGATTACTGCCTGATGTCTCGTTGATTTTCCGGGGTTTTGTTTTTGCCTTTTGTGTGCCTATGTTGCTACATTTCTAAGATTATTTTCAAAATTAGGCCCTATGTTCCCACATTTCCTTTTTCATAAATTTGTATCAGATTTTATCCCCCTAACCCTAAAAAATGTTGTGGGATGATGGGGCTTAAATTGAAGGGAAATGTAGGAACACAAGACCTAATTTTAAAAATGTCATAGAAATGTGGGAACATAGGGCCTAATTTTAAGAAAAATCTTAGAAATGTGGGAACATAGGGCCTAATTTTAAGGAAAATCTTAGAAATGTGGGAACATAGGGCCTAATTTTAAGAAAAATCTTAGAAATGTGGGAACATAGGGCCTAATTTTAAGGAAAATCTTAGAAATGTGGGAACATAGGGCCTAATTTTAAGGAAAATCTTAGAAATGTGGGAACATAGGGCCTAATTTTAAGAAAAATCTTAGAAATGTGGGAACATAGGGCCTAATTTTAAGGAAAATCTTAGAAATGTGGGAACATAGGGCATAATTTTAAGAAAAATCTTAGAAATGTGGGAACATAGGGCATAATTTTAAGAAAAATCTTAGAAATGTGGGAACATAGGGCCTAATTTTAAGGAAAATCTTAGAAATGTGGGAACATAGGGCCTAATTTTAAGAAAAATCTTAGAAATGTGGGAACATAGGGCCTAATTTTAAGGAAAATCTTAGAAATGTGGGAACATAGGGCCTAATTTTAAGAAAAATCTTAGAAATGTGGGAACATAGGGCCTAATTTTAAGAAAAATCTTAGAAATGTGGGAACATAGGGCCTAATTTTAAGGAAAATCTTAGAAATGTGGGAACATAGGGCCTAATTTTAAGGAAAATCTTAGAAATGTGGGAACATAGGGCCTAATTTTCAGTGAAAAATAAAATCTTAGAAATGTGGTAACATGCTGCTGACCCCTTCTGCTGTGTTTAGACTCCACTATGTTCAGGAAGTGTCTTTTTTTTGAAGCAGATACAATAAAATAGGGGAGTTCATTTATATCTGACTGCTTGAATTTGTTGATGAAAACCATGTGTAGCAATATATAATACTGAGGAGGTGACGCACTGCGATATTGAATCGACTCGTGAGACCAGAAGATTAAACGGCAATTTCCACTGGATGCGGAACGTCTCCGCAACGTCTCCGGAACGTCTCCGGAACGTCTCCGGAGTCATCAGGTTTCCATTAAAGTCAGTGTGTGTACTTCCACTGACTGCAGAACGTCTGCGTCCCAGCTCAGTCAGTCCGCAGCCCTCCGGAGCAGATATACGCAGAGCTTCTACTTTTGACGGACGCCGGAGAGCTCCGCAGCGATTCAGCACACGGCAGATAGTGCGGGACAGGAAGTCGAGCACAGAAACAAAATAAATATCCGGTTAATTTTCAAAATAAAATACACCGTGCTCAGGGCGGATCGTATTTCCCTGCACTACACCATGAAAAGACGGCACAGAGCAGTTTCCCCTCTACTCCTCTGGATGGAAACTAACTGGTGGTGGGTTTTGTGGTTCTATTCTACGTGAATTCGCGAGATCTCGTTGGGTCCTCGTGACTACAGCTGTCAGTCATGGCCGCAGCCGTTGCGCAACAAATCCGGACCCGATGGGTACTGACGGACAGCGGAGCACGCAGCGGACACGCAGCGGAGCCGGTCTGCAGCTGTTACGCACGCTGTGGAAATGAGGATTAACACCGCTAGTATCGAGTATTCGAAAATTAAATACCTCGTCACTCAATACCCAATTTCAATACCTAAAGGAGTAAATGTCATCAGTGTCAGGGAGCCAATAAGCACGCAGCACGCTTCCACCAAGATCTAGTAATGTTTGCTGTCTGACCTCAACTGTTGTAGAGGCCGGCAGAAAAAACTCTGCGTTACCCAGAGGGGGTCAGCCAAATGGTCCCCCAGCCCTATGGTCCCACAGCCAAATGGTCCCCAGCCCTATGGTCCCACAGCCCAATGGTCCCACAGCCCAATGGTCCCACAGCCCTATGGTCCCACAGCCCTATGTTCCCACAGCCCTATGGTCCCACAGCCCTATGTTCCCACAGCCCTATGTTCCCACAGCCCTATGGTCCCACAGCCCAATGGTCCCACAGCCCAATGGTCCCACAGCCCTATGATCCCACAGCCCAATGGTCCCACAGCCCAATGGTCCCACAGCCCAATGGTCCCACAGCCCTATGGTCCCACAGCCCAATGATCCCACAGCCCTATGGTCCCACAGCCCTATGTTCCCACAGCCCTATGGTCCCACAGCCCAATGGTCCCACAGCCCAATGGTCCCACAGCCCTATGTTCCCACAGCCCTATGTTCCCACAGCCCTATGTTCCCACAGCCCAATGGTCCCACAGCCCTATGGTCCCACAGCCCTATGGTCCCACAGCCCTATGGTCCCACAGCCCTATGTTCCCACAGCCCAATGGTCCCACAGCCCAATGGTCCCACAGCCCTATGGTCCCACAGCCCTATGTTCCCACAGCCCAATGGTCCCACAGCCCAATGGTCCCACAGCCCTATGGTCCCACAGCCCTATGTTCCCACAGCCCAATGGTCCCACAGCCCAATGGTCCCACAGCCCTATGGTCCCACAGCCCAATGGTCCCACAGCCCTATGGTCCCACAGCCCTATGGTCCCACAGCCCAATGTTCCCAAAGCCCAATGATCCCACAGCCCTATGTTCCCACAGCCCTATGATCCCACAGCCCTATGATCCCACAGCCCAATGGTCCCACAGCCCTATGTTCCCACACCCCAATGGTCCCACAGCCCAATGGTCCCACAGCCCTATGTTCCCACAGCCCAATGGTCCTACAGTTCTAAGATTTTTCTTAAAATTAGGCCCTATGTTAGGGTTACATTCCATCTGTAGTCCATTGCTAATGGATAATAGGTTGGGTGTAATTGGCTACCAAATTGGGAGAAAGGGGGATAAAATCTCATACAAATTTATGAAAAAGGAAATGTGGGAACATAGGCACGCTCCCACACAGGAGTAGGAGCTAAAAAATAAATGATGAAGATTTGTGCTGTAATGTTGTAATTTATTTTTGTTTTATAAAATTGGGATGGAAAAAAATAATTGTTTAGGAACTGCTCGTCTCCCTTTAAGGACCAAAGCTGGCGTGTGAGCCAGAGGGTGACAAAATGGTGGTCGGTGTCTCTGCTGTGGTTCGGGTTGGTTTATTTTTTAAATGAAAAAAAAGGAGGCAGACTTCAGTTGCAGCACCGTGCCTCAAAAACAGGTCTGGGGGGGGGTGTTTGTGGAGCCACCACAGTGCGGTTTTTCCGGGCAGAATCCCCCAGAGAGGAGAAGTCTCTGGGCGAAGAGGAAGTCAGTAGCTCTTCCTCCAGGAGCGGATGTACAGCTGGATGGGGACCAGGGGGTTTCGGTTCTTCAGACTCGGGTGGAAAACGTCAAAATCTGCCCGCCTCACTCGGTGCAGGTAGTCCTCCAACACCACCTGCAGCCCACAACACCGCGGAGAAACATTTTCTATCATCAGAAATCACATTTATTGGCCAAGTATACTCACATACACAAGGAATTTGACTTCGGTAGCTGTTAACTCTCTATACATTCAACAAAATTGACATGTAGTAGACAAATAGTAACATAGACACATACTGTAGAATAGAGACTAGACTATAGAGACTATACATATAGGCACATGTCAACGTAATATACAAAAATACAAATATACAAATAAGACGTAATATCAAGGCAAGTACACATGGAGTGGGATGTAAAGTGCAAAAAGTAATAGTGCAAAGTAGTGCGCAAGATGACGAGAGACGTCCGTGAAACGGTTGACAGGACACCTACAACTGCAAACATTAATAATCAGAATCACAATGAGAGTACTTTATTGATCGCTCACAGTCAGATTCAAGGTAAAAAAAAATAAAAAATGGCATTTTTCCATTACATAACAGCCGTGCATGTATTCAAAGTACTGGCACACCGGTGCCGTATTAGCACCGGGTCTTTGCAGGTGCGATGGATCGCGTACAAACCAATAGGGTGTCGGAATGGTATGTGTTTATACTTCTCATCCATCCACAATCACATTCACTCTCTCCGGATGGAGCGATTTATCTGGATAGGGTTTTTTTGTGTGTGTGTGTTTTTGAACGAAGACAAGCCGGAATGAAATAGGAGTAAAGAGGCAATTTAAAAAATGTAAGGAGTAGAAAGTACAGATAATTGCGTGAAAATGTAAGGAGTAGATGTAAAAAGTCTGCATATAAGTATACATATATACACACACATTATATATATATATATACATACATACATATACATACACATATATATATATACATATATATATATACACATATATATATATACACATATATATACACACACATATATATATATATATACACATATATATGTATATATACATACATATATATACATATATATACAACATATACACACATATACACATACACACATATATACACACACACATATAAAACATACACATACACACACACACACACACCAAAAGAGAAAAACACACACAAACAACACAACACACAAACACACACAAACACAACACAACACACACACACACACACACACAAGACACACACACACACACACACACAAAGAGACAGAACAAACACACAGCACACAAAAAAAAAAAAACAGAGAGAGAGACACACACACACACACACACACACACAACACACACACAACACACACACACACAGACAACAAAGAGGAGGAGAGAGACACACAACCACACACACAGGAGAGAAAAGAACACAGACACACAGGAGAGAGAAGGAGGAAAGAGAGGGAGAAAAAAAAAAAAAAAAAAAAAAAAAAAAAAATATAAGATATAAATACAGAGGAGAGAGAGGAGCAAAACAGAGAATATATACAGGAGAGGAGAGAAAGAGAGAGATATATATATAAGAGAGGCATATACATATATATAGGCATATATATATATATAAAGAGAGAGGAGAGAGAGAGGAGGAATACAGAGAGAGAAAAGAGGAGAGGATGAGATGAGGAGATGAAGGAAGGGAAGAAAAATGGAGAAGGTGGAATGGAGAGAAGGAGGAGGAGATAGACAGAGAAGGAGAGAGGAGGGAAGTAGGAAGAAGGAGGTAGAAAGAAAAGGAATGGAGATGGAAAGAAAGAAAAGGAAAGGATAGGACGGAGGGAGAAGTGGGGAGGGAAAAAGAAAGTCCTTTTACAATTTTTATCACTGTTTTATGACATTTTTCGTCACCTTTTAGACATTTTTGTCCCTTTTGTTGACCCTCTCGTGGCCTCAAGATACTATTTCGTGGCCTCAAGATAGTATCTCGTGGCCTCAAGATACTATTTCGTGGCCTCAGGATATATCTCGTGGCCTCAAGATACTATCTTGTGGCCTCAAGATACTATCTCGAGGCCACAAGATAGTATCTTGAGGCCTCAAGATAGTGTAGAGATGTAGTGTAGTGCAATACTTCACATTCTGTGCAATATTCTTTTTTGTTTTAATATTCAGTGTGCAATATAGTTTGCTGCAGTTCTTCTATTTATTTACTAGTACTGTTCATCACAATTCTGTTAATACAGTAATGTAAATCTTGTAGGCTGCATATCCATAGTCCTTTATAATTCTTCTTCATATTTTATAGCCAATATTTATACTTTTTACATTTATATATGTCACCAAGTGAAGCCAGGCAGCCAGAGTTTTCTTATGTTGTATATAGTGTGGTGTTTCGGGTGTTTTATTGTGTATATAGTGTGGTGTTTTGGTTTGCCTGGCACAAAACGGAAGACTCCTCCCAGCGCACCTGAGGCCGATCTCATCAGGAGATGCTGGATGGGAACACGGAACGAAGCTCCACATTTTGATAATGAATGGCTGAGACACAAGGAGGAAGAGCGGCTCCGCTGTCTATCTGTGCTCCGTCCCCAACGTTTCTTTTCGCTCTCTATCCGCTCCTTTTTCCTCCTTGTGTCTTAGCCATTCATAATACAAAATAAAACACCGAAACACCACACTATATACACAACATAAGAAAACTCTGGCTGCCTGGCTCCACTTTGTGACATATATACATGTAAAAAGTATAAATATAGGATATAAAATATGAAGAAGAATTATCTCGTGGCCACGAGATAGTTATAATTAATTTTTTTTGACAAAGTGGGACCAGGGGGGCTCCGTATCTGACAACATTATGGAAAGGATCCCTACAGAGAGAGACCTTTCTGTTAAGGAGTAAGATCTTTTTAGTTTAACATGAAACAGCCCCGAAATCACCATCACCAAACTCCACCAGACTCCATGTAAATAATCAGGACTTTTACCATCGTAAAACACACTTGCTTCAAAGTCGACAGAAACTAAATAAAACCATCAAAAGCCGTCTTCGTTCGTCTTTCCACTGTTCCAACAATCATCACTCTGGTTTGGTTGAAATAAACTCTTAATTCACGCATTTACATGTGGAGATATGCTGGCTCTATACACGCTAAAAGTCCTGATTATTTACATGGAGTCTGGTGGAGATATGCTGGCTCTATACACGCTAAAAGTCCTGATTATTTACATGGAGTCTGGTGGAGATATGCTGGCTCTATACACGCTAAAAGTCCTGATTATTTACATGGAGTCTGGTGGAAATATGCTAGCTCTATACACGCTAAAAGTCCTGATTATTTACATGGAGTCTGGTGGAAATATGCTGGCTCTATACACGCTAAAAGTCCTGATTATTTACATGGAGTCTGGTGGGTCTGGCAGAGCTGTTTCAGATTAAACAAAAAGGACCTTACTCTAACAAAAGGTCTAATTCTGTGGGGACCCTTCCCATAATAATCTGTTGGTGTTTGAGTAGTCAGGCTTGGGAGTGCTGTGAACTTTTAGTGGACGAAAAAACTGACGATGACCCTTTGTCCTGTAGGGTTACATTGCGGCCCGGTTACAGCGTTCTCGCTCCGTACTGGACCAGTTTCAAAGATCTTTGTTCACATCGGTCCCTGAGACACCAACGCAGGGGAGTCCAGGTTGAAAATCAACCCTGGGTATGACCCTTTAAAAGGTGTGGTTATCTGAATATCTGGAGGACATTTCAGAAACACACAATAAATATAGATTAGAGTTTGGTGATGTGTGTTTTCGTACGTTATTCTCCGTAACTATAAATCAAACAGAGACAGAGCGTTGATTTTTGTCATGAAGGGATGTGTGAGAAATCTATTTAACTTGTGATAAGAACAGAGCATGCGAGCTCCCCACCATCAAAGCCGCTCCCGCTCAATATCGCTGCGCACTTAACTCCCGTTCTCTCGCTTCCTGAAAGCGCCGCGTTGTATTTATCAGATGAACGGCGCCCTCCCTTCCTTCACGCCTGGAGCCCCGCCAGCGAAAAGAGGAGGAGGTTCGGGCGCCGTTTATCTGCACGAACTGTGCTGCGGTTAGCACCGAGACGGGCTCGGGCGAGCTTTGAAGTCACGGTGTGAGCGGTAGCGGAGCGAAATAGGAGCTCTGGGCTCCCTCTAAAATCCTCTGCTCTCCTCACAGGCTCCGGATAAGAAGAGATAAAGGCTGGGGGTGTGTGTGTGTGTGTCTGTGTGTGTGTGTGTGTGCTTCTGTGTGTGTGCGTGTGTACATGTGTCTCTTTGGGTGTGTGTTTGTGTGTGTGTGCGCGTGGGTCCCTGTGTGTGCGTTTCTGTGTGTGTGTGTGTGTCTCTTTGTGTGTGTGTTTGTGTGTGTGCGTTTCTGTGTGTGTGTATGTTTCTGTGTGTGTGTGTTTCTGTGCGTGTGTTTCTGTGCGTGTGTTTCTGTGTGTGTGTGTCTCTGTGTGTGTGTGTGTGGGCGCACGCACGTGTGTGTCTCTGTGTGTGCCTCTTTGTGTGTGTCTCTGTGTGTGTGCGCGTGTCACTGTGTGTGTCTCTCTCTGTGTGTGTGTGTGTGTGCGTCTCTGTGTGTGTGTATATGTTTCTGTGTGCCTGTGTTTCTGTGTGTGTATGTCTCTGTGTGTGTGTCTCTTTGTGTGTGTGTCTGTGTGTGTCTCTGTGTGTGCGTGTGTGTCTCTTTGTGCGTGTGTGTGTGTGTGTGTGTGTCTCTTTGTGTATGTCTCTTTGTGTATGTTTCTGTGTGTGTGTTTCTGTGTGTGTACGTCTCTGTGTGTGTGTCTCTTTGTGTGTGTGTCTGTGTGTGTCTCTTTGTGCGTGTGTGTCTCTTTGTGTGTGTGTGTGTGTGTGTCTCTTTGTGCGTGTGTGTGTGTGTGTGTTTTCTTTGTGTGTGTGTTTGTGTGTGTCTCTTTGTGCGTGTGTGTGTGTGTGTGTCTCTTTGTGCGCGTGTGTGTGTGTGTGTCTCTTTGTGTGTGTGTGTGTGTGTGTGTCTCTTTGTGCGTGTGTGTGTGTGTGTTTGTGTGCGTGTAGAGACTTTTATTTGAATAAACATTAGGATTGGACATTGAGAACAGGTTCCAACTTGGAATCGGTTTAAAAGGGGTGATTTCAGTGGAATCTTGTTTTTATTGGAATCGTTTGGAAAAGTTTCGCTTCGAATCCGATCAAATTTAACGCGCGCAGGTTTGGGTTTCCGCAGCGGAAGAACCGGAAGTCGTTCGTTGGTGACGCCCCTTTGGAAATGGACTGCAAATGAACGTTCACCAGACCCTTCTCAGTTACAACTGAGAAGGGTCTGGTGTCAGCCAGGCTACAGTATATGAGAATGTTGATGAGAAATGCGGTTCGGGCGTGTTAGTTTAAACCTTATATGAATTCTTCTACTGGAGCTAAAAACACAGGAGGTGGCTTTGGGCTCATAACGTAGCAGTGTAAATGTAGCCCCAGTTTGTCCCGGAGCGTGTCACGTTCGGTTATCTTATTTAAAGTTTTAAGACTCACCGTCTGGAGGAAGGCCAGATTGGCCGCTGCCGGGACGTTGTTGCTAAACGACCGCGCCTGAAAGAGAGAGCAGAACAGACACAAATCAAACAAACTGGAAAAAAGAAAACCTGTATGTTAAAGCTGCTCGGTTCTCAGACTGCATGCGCACTGAGCTGGCAGACTTCTTAACCCTTGTGTGGTCCTTCGGGTCACCGGGACCCGAAGGACCACACAAGGGTTATGTACTTCCGTTTATTTTGTTGAGAATTGCTCTCTAAACCCTGTCTCTTGTAAAGTAAGTTTGTTTCTAGAGCACATTTAAAACACAGTTTAAGCTGACCAAAATGCTGTACAAACAAGCACTAAGGTGCTGCTTGTGTGGTCCTTCGGGTCACCAGGACCCGAAGGACCACACAACGTGAAAATGAGCAACAGTTGATGAATTTTCAGGTGGTTTTCTAGCGATTTCTCATCTACACTGAAACACTGGAGCCACAGGAAAACGGTTCAATCTCTTCTTCTTTGTCCTGTCGGGTCAGAAAAGTCTAACGTTTGTTGAGTAGAAGGACAGTGAGTCTGCTTACTCTGCTGCCTTTCGACTGGTTAAACTTTCATTATTTATTCAAACGGCCATAACTGCACTTAAAGGGTAACTACTGCTTTTTTTTAAACCTGGACCCCATTTCCGCATGCATTTGTGTCTAAATAGACTGACGCGTGACCAAAAATCTGTTAATTTGGTCCAGTATCGAGCGAGATCGCAGTGACGAGCCGGCGCAACCAGAGCTACAATGTAACCTAATGGGGCAATTGTTCTTTTTTTTGTTGCCCCTGACAGGCTCAGATTGTTACTACAAGTGTCTGACGACATTATCGATCTCAGGACGTGACTTCTTTTTGACGGAGTTCGGTTTCTGCCGAACCTTAGAATTTTTTCCACCGAACCGAACCCTACGCTTGCGCTACGCTGGTCGCCGTAATGACGGCGCTGTTGATTACGGGAAGGTGTTTACGTAGGTGGAGCGTTCAATGCAGCAGGCTGTGAGAAAGTGGACATGGATCTGGTGAGCAGTAGGCTGTGAGAAAGTGGCTGTGAGAAAGTGGACATGGATCTGGTGAGCAGTAGGCTGTGAGAAAGTGGACATGGATCTGGTGAGCAGAACAAGTTGTTGTTTGGCAGAACTTTCAGTCAAAAGAAGGCCGTTCAAGTCCAGCTACATGTTCAATCTGCAACGCTGATTTGAGCCGTATTCACCGGATAAAGAGTAGATAAGGAGAGAGAGAGAGAGAGAGAGAGAGAGAGAGAGAGAGATCCAATTATCCGATCCAGTTACTGTACCTTCAATCTTCTGTTGATTTGTGCTGAAGACAAACTGCTTCAATTCCTCTTTATTCTGATGGAATTAATTAATAATACAGGTTTTTGTATCTCATTTTCTTGTGTTCTTGTGTAACAGCTGGGAATGTGGGGGGAGAGAGAGGGTGAGCAAGCCATCTGCATGTTTTTGGTGTGTGTGTGTGTTGTGTGTGTGTGTTTCTGTTACGCAACGCTGTTCTGTTTGTCCCACTCGAAGATGAGATGCTACATCTCAAGGGGCTATCCTTTTCAATTAAATCAAATTTTCCTTCTTTTTTTTTGTCTGCCGTGTCCTCGCGTCGTGCTCGTCTTGGATGTGTCCCGACATATCCGCCAAATCGGCAAACAAAAGGACATTCAGTTTACTAATTTGGCGCTGGCTAAATGTTGGGTTGCTTACGTGCGTGTCGGACTCAGACGGCTGCAGCTTCGTCGGGGGTGTGAGTGAGAGAGGGGGGGAGCGAGCTGTCGGTGTATTTGAGCTCTGCGTTTGTTACCCAACACTGGAATAATCTTCCTCTGCTCATTGGACGGGCCTCTTCCCTGTCTGTCTTTTAATTCTCTTCTTAAAACCTCTCCTCCTTGGCCTTTGACCCCTGACTCGTGACATCTTAAATCTTATTGGGTAACACTTTACTTGGAGTTATCTACATAAGAGTGACATGACACTGTCATGAACGTGTCATAACATTGTCATGACAGTGTCTGTGTTCAGTCTCATGTAGATACCTTCAAGTAAAGTGTCACCTTTTATTGTTTTAATGTTATTTTTTCTCATGTTTAATGTCTCTTAAATTAGTTTAATTAGTTTTTTATACCTTGTGTGAGTTATGTATTTTAGGTCTTATTTATTCTTCTGTTCAGCACTTTGGTCCTTTTTTTTTTTTTTTTTTTTTAAAGATAATTTTTTGGGCATCTTAGGCCTTTGTTTTTAATAGGACAGCTCGAGACATAAAAGGGGAGGAAGAGGGGGGAATGGCATGCAGCAAAGGGGACGCAGGTGGGACTCGAACCCTCGGCCGCTGCGTCGAGTAGTAAACCTCTATATACGGGCGCGCGCTCTACCAGGTGAGCTTTGTTGAATGACCGACTGATAACGCTGTTCTGTTTGTATGTGTTTTATGAATTTGTGTACGCGTTTGTAAGATGCTACATCTTAAGGGGCTATACTTTCAATAAATCCCCCAAATTTTCCCTCTGATCTCTCACACACGCATCACGTTCACCGGCTGACATCTGTCCATCAGCCTTTCGGCAAATTAGGCAGCGGCCGATGTTTATGTGTTGTGTAACATCCATTTGGCGCTGGGCTTATTGTGGTGTTGGTTATTTGCGGTCAGGCTCAGACATTAGGCTGCCACTGCCAGCTGCTGATTGGGAGAAGGCGCAGCTGGCTGGACACGACTCAGTAACAGCAGGTTTGTTCACACACACACACACACACACACACACACACACACACACACACACACACACACACACACACACACACACACACACACACACACACACACACACACACACACACACACACACACACACAAAGTGATAGGAAATGGCGGCCGTGTGGGAGGATTTCCCTGTCTCTGAGAAAGAACAGCAACAAGAAAGTTGTATTCTGTACAAACAGCACAAGAAGAGGTGAAAGACAGCCCTTTTTTACGTTTCTAAATGTTTTTAAATTGATATTTATTAAAAGGGCGAGTCCATTATTCTTTATATTATTCTGTTACTTCCCGGTAGTGGTCCTTTTTATCTAATTGCGATTATTTTGACTGATATTGCGATTGCGATGTGATTCACGATATTGAAGGGAATGATCACGTTTTTATCATTATTCTCATTTTCATTGGCTAACATTAAATCTTAAAAAAAAATTAAAATCATTATGGTGTGATTTTTGCGAGGATCTGTACCAAACGAAGATTTTTTTCTTTAGTCCGTAGGATAGGATTTGTAGGCCGGGACGTCTCTGCAGCTCCACAATACTTTATTTTAGAACGGTTTGACACATATTTTTGCCTTTAACAAATATTGCGCCATCCCTGCGATTTGGATGTTTCACTAGTCCATATTGCGATTTTGATAAAATTGAGATTAATTGTGCAGCCCTAGATTATATTGACATTTAAATGTGTGATCACAGACAGAAAGCCGTCTTCCTAACCGTACTGCCAAACGGCTCCCAACTGTGTCCGAGCAATCATCGCAGCGCGGCTCGATTATGGAACAAATCATAAATCACAATATTTTTGGTCAATATTAAAATCATGGTTATTTAAAACCAGATACGACAAACCGGACCTCGCTGGCTGTTGGCTGAGTGAGTTTAGGCTACGTCCACTATCCACAGCGCTGCGGAGGAAGGTCTGGCTAGTCCACGCAGCATCCCTGGATGGAAGAAAAACGTGCTCTGGTTTATTGGCATTTCTTTAAACCTTCTGACCCGTTTTGGTTTGGAATCCGCAGGGTTGTGTTGCAGTCTCAACGGCTGAAAACGGAGACCTTTGGCAACACCGACACTGACGCCAACGTTTCGCCGCCTGATTGGGTCAGGACGTCTCGTTCTCGGAGACTAAGCTACTAACGTTACCATGGTAACTACCAGCAAAGGGCGGAGTGTACACGCTGCCTCCAAGGGGGTGAGCCAGCCTCTACAAAGCGTAGCTCCTATGGCACCATTTTGATGCTAACAAGCCATCACCCACCGTTAGCATCCCATTGACTGCCATTCATTGTGATGTCACTTTGACAGCTAATAACTTTTACATCTAAATTAAATTTTTTTTTTTTTTTTTTAAAAAAAAAAAAACCCTTTTTAAAAAAAAATTTTTATTTTATCCCCCCTTAAAAAGTTGGCTCACATCTACCGTTACTCAGTTGGACGTTTGCTCAGTAACGCTCAGCCAGCACCGGGAAAGAGACTAATATCCTTCACTGGTCTCCGTCCAGAGACACAGGATCTGTTGGCACATTTCTTTTTACTGTCTGTGGCTGCCTCCCGTTTGTGTCCAGTAGCCTGTACAAGAATGATGAGATATTTTGGTTTGTGTGCGTTAGTTTAAACTGAGATTAGTTCTTCTACTGGAGCTTAAAACACGTCTTTGCACGGAGATCACTTTTGGCTCAAAACCTCGCTTAAAAACCAAAACGTAGCGATGTAAATGTAGCCTTAGCCTTTGGGAGGGGCGAAAGTGCATGTGTCATTCAGAACAAAAGACAAAATACTTGCAAAATGCGATGTGCAAAATAATCATGTCATCGTTTTCTCCGTCCACGCTGAAAGATGCGTCAGCTTTAGGAGAGCATCTCAACATATAGACAAAGACCCAGCTTGTGAAATTGCAATCATAGGCAGTACTTGAAGAGAAGTTGCACGTTTCGTTACTAGCTCTAAAAAAAACCTGTTGCACCATCAGACAATTCGGCCACAGTCACACGCGTCCAGCATTTCTGTTCCTCTAATGGCTTTCCCAAAAGATCAATAAACTCATCCATTTTTCCTTTGTGAGTATTATTTTGAAAGCACTTTCACCTTTAAAAGAAAGACTGAAGTGAAGACAGACCACTGAGAGACCACAAACATCTAATATGAACTTTTTTTCTTATAAAACACATTCTAATTGGGTCTCTTGGACTTTCTTTTAATTGTGCTGTTTGCACTGCATGTATCATTATGGATTTAAATGTGTACACACACACACACACACACACACACACACACACACACACACACACACACACACACACACACACACACACACACACACACACACACACACACACACACACACACACACACACACCATTAAATGTCTGAATGACTGGCATAGCTTCTGTTTAAACCTCCCCTCTTGTTCTTTTTAATTCAATTAGCGGCGCACGTTTCTGATTGGCTCCCAGCCGGGTTAGGAGACAGTAAACAATAAACACAATAAAAAGAGCATTCAGGAGGGGGAACATACTCATTAATATCCTCATTGTTGACACTCCGAATAACCGCATGTGCTTCAACAGTTAGGGACATTCTTAATTGGTATAAACAAGGTTCAAATCCAAACCGAAATGCTGAGGAATGTTTGGGCAGCAGCTTAATGAAACACAGCCTGAGAAAGTAGAGAAATCAATGAGGCGTGTGAGTGGAGGCTAATACATTTCCAAACCAATTAGTTCCAAACTCATCAGGGCTGCATTAGAAAGCTAGCGCTAAAAACACTGAAGATGTTTTCAATTACCCAAGCAGCACACTGTAGGTGCGAGCTGGAAACCACTGCATCAGCTGTTGCGGAGTTTTATAACAATAACAAAAAAATAAATAAATGGCACACCATGTTTGCTCAGTGGTGTTGTAAGCCCCCAACGTCGACTTCAAGGCACCTAACCCTAAAGCGCCCATATAATGCTCATTTTCAGGTTCAAAACTGTATTTTAAGGTTGTACCAGAATAGGTTTACATGGTTTAATTTTCAAAAAACACCATATTTTTGTTGTACTGCACAGCTCTCTCTCACTGCTGCAGCTCCTCTTTTCACCCTGTGTTCAGGTCTCTGTTTTAGCTACAGACTGAGACCTCTTTTCTTCTGTACTATCGCAGTAGCTCAGATCGTAGATCATGTCAGCTAGCTCCATAGACAGTAAAAGAAAGGCTGTTTCTCCAACTTCGGTCAGTTACAAGGCAGGATCAGCTGGGAGACTTCTTCTAAACCAGGGCGCACATGGAAGTAGTTTTTTTGTAGATTATGGTGAACTAGTGTGTGTTGTAGCAGTGCTTTGCCATTGAGAACGAGGTAGCATGCTAGCGTTAGCATGCTAGCGCTAGCATGCTAATGGTTGCGGTTAGTCAGCTCGTTTCGGCTAGTGACGTAGAAATTTGGGGTGTTTTATACAATATTGTAGCATATTTCTGCTTTTTTAAGTCAAATGAAATGCTTTCATAAAAAATAATGTTATATACTGTTGGAAAAACGTCAAAGTGACAAAAATGTCGAAAAAAAGTGTCAAACGAAGCGGCAACAAAGGAACAGAAATATCAAGAAAGCGACAAAAACAGAAAAAAAAAAAAAACTACTGAAACTACACAAAAAGCAACAAAAAACCACCAAATGTATCTGGTGAAAGGTATACAGGCTATATGTTAGAGTTCAGAGCCCCTCCTTTATTTCTTCTTCGGTGGTCCTGGGACTATAAATACCTTGTTTCCCCTTTCCCTCTCCCCTTTTTGTATTACTGTTTGGGAGAGGGGAGTGTCATTTATTTCTTGTATATATTTTTGTTCCCCACACTTTTACAATGTCTGTCCCAACCTTTCTACATCTTGATTTCAACATCCTCATCATAGCTGCCAACATTCCCGTTTTTCCCGGGTTTCTCCCGTTTTTTAGCCCCATTTCCCAGACCCCTCCCGGTTTGTTATTTCTCCCGGGAAACTCCCGTAATTTGCATGGCCCAAACTCCTTTATAAATCATCAGACCAATATGTTTGTTTAATGTTGACCAGTTGCCAGATCTTGTATGACACGCATCCTATTCACACAATACACACCATATACAATTTTCAACCTGTTTGTCGCCTCAACCTGGCAACCTAGAACCCAGTTGCGCAGTTGATCTCTGCGCAAGCGTCACGGAAAGTTCAGACCCTAAAGTGAGCCGATAAAGAAGGCAGGTGAAGGTGTTGTTCCTGCAAAGAAATCGAAATATAGCTGTAAATTTCAACATGTTGGGCGCAACAATTTACATGCATCTTACCTCTAGTCATATCGACAACCTCCACGCTTTCTGTAAGGTGTCTCGCATTGATTTTAATGTAGCGCACAGCGGGGAAAATGACATCACCCAGCACATTAAAACACAGCGGCGCCATCGCGCAGAAGAAGCACATAAGGGCACACAGGCGATTTCATCCTTCATCACGAAAGAGGCAGAAAATGTGAAGCAAGCTGAACTCAAGATGGCAATGTTGGTAGCACAGACTTATAGTACACTTAACACAGATCCTGGTGAAATAACAGATCCTGGTGAAATAATTATACACAACGCAGAGTCCTTATGTTTTTTCGCCCAGCAGTTTTCCTTGGATTAGGGTGCCACCTAAATCATGGTTGTAGCTGTCGCCGTGGTCCTGCTCCGTGCCCTGCTGTGCTCTGTTGTGCCCTGCTACGCCCTGTAACACCCTGCAGTACCCTGCTACACCGTGAACTACTACAACTACTATTTCTAGTCACTGATCCATTATCTTTAATGACTATTATCGCCACTGGTCATCACACCCCCAACCGGCACCGTCAGACACCGCCTACCAAGAGCCTGGGTCTGTCCTAGGTTTCTCCCTAAAAGGAAGATTTTCCTCACCACTGTCGCACTAAATGCTTGCTCTTGGGGGAATTACTAGAACTGTTGGGTCTTTGTAAATTATAGAGTGTGGTCTAGACCTACTCTATCTGTAAAGTGTCTTGAGATAACTCTTGTTATGATTTGATACTATAAATACAATTGAATTGAATAGAATTCCACCAGTCACACTAACACATTTATGGTTTGGTCTGCAGGTTTCCAGTGAGTAAAGCCCTAGTTTGACGCTTTGTCCACTCCCTTTGTCCGAATCCACATCAATAAATCCACGGAACCACTCGTAGAGAAAACATATCCGTTTACTCGGTTAGCAACATAAACATCAGTACAGCAATAGTACGAAAAATAAATGTGATTATTAACGGCAAAAAGGGAAAATAGAAAAAAGAAGGTCAAAAAACTGTGAGGCTCCACTCTATCCTTGCCTGATCACTCCGATAACTCCTTTTTTTACTTTACCTCACGACTCTCGCGAGAGTGTTCTATGCAATTAAAAAGGTGTATACGGTTAAAAGTAACAATGCAATATTTCCAAAATATCACCAATGTAATATAAATGCACTCTAAATTATCCACAAACACTTGCATTTATTTATGCATTATTGTAAATATTACCCAAAAATATTACCCCCAATTTCCTCAAAATAAATGAACAATGAAAATTACCATTTAACACATAAATTAAAATCATTTATCAGTTAACTGCATTTAGGCTACTACAAGGTCTTTAACTCTGAGTTTCTGCATGTTCACCAAGTCAAATTGAAGACGTTTAAGACCTTTTAAAGACCATTATGAATGAAATTTAAGACATTTATTTATTTAAGTCGACTAAAGCCAAGTATTGTTATACTTGCACTTCCCCAAAGCTGAAGAATAAAATCTGTGTTACGTCTGTGGTACAATCCCAAAGAGACTCCCGCCAATGACGCGAATGCTGATCAGCTGCAATATAAGTTGTATGTTGGTCTCATTTATAGTCGTAATACAGCAAAATTATAGTTGGACTAGTGAAAGAAAGAACTACAACACCACAAAATAAATGAATAAATAAATAAATGAATAAATAGCATTAGAGGTAGTGCTGCATCGAGGTAGGAAAACAAAGACTTGTTTAAAATGATTAAAGACCTAAAACACAATACTTTAGTGAATTTAACCCTCCCGTTGTTCTCAGGGTCAAACTTGACCCGTTTTTCAAAGTTTTTACACCAAAAAATATGGGTTTCGTTTAACCAAATCCCCCCCCCCCAAAAAAAAAAAACAACATTGTTGGTTCAATACAACATTCTTCGCAATATCATTGAATTCTTCGATTATATTTTACAGACTCACAACCTCGGAACTTAATTGTAAAAATATTTCATAATTTCTGCTTTTTAACTCAAAAATTGGCATACAAATCATATAAATGATAGCCTAGAAAATCTAGATGCACCCTAGCGGCAGCAAATGTAATTTGCAGCCAGGGTCGTCTAGCAACTCTCCGATGGCTTGCGAGCTGGAAAAACCAAACTCTGGCCGGGCCAATCACATCGTGTATAGAGTCGGTGGGCGGGGCTTATGGTTGTTGCTGGGAACAGCGGTCTTCTGGAAGACTTGGAGTTCAGCTTTTCTTTGAGAAAAGAACAAAGAACGGCACTGAAGTCATTCTTAAAAAAGGAAGATGTTTTCGGAGTTTTGCCGACCGGATACGGTCTGGCTGGTCAGTAGGCACGTAACGATTCACTGAACTTGCGATGCGATACGATTCACGATACTGGTTTCACGATACGATTTTAAATCACGATTTTTTTGTACAAAACGAGATTTAAGAAAGATAAATGATAAAGTTTCCTTTTATTATTTTATTCTCACTCAGACAAAATGCTGCACATTTCTTTCTGAAACTGAAATATCTTTGTCAAATAACAAAACTAAATTGAAATATTAAAACAAATCCCAAATAAAATAAATAATACAAATAAAATAAATCTTTTCATATAAACAAACTAAGGCTTTGCCGGTGCTCTTTCCTAGCTTAGAATCTTTTTTTTTTTTTTTTTACATGTTTTTTTTAAGAAATATCAGCATATCCACATTTTCTGGCAGAAGCTGAGATCTGTGGGTGGTTGACGTGACGCTCCATTTTTGTGTTCATGGTGACAAATATAAATAAAAATTTATAATATTTCATTAAAATATCTGTTTTTATATACAGTTTAATCTTCCAGAACTAATACATCTGTAATTAATGAGCATTATAATTCAAATATGTAAATATTTTGTTTTAAACATGACATTTGTCCACTGGCGTGACTGTCCGGGGTAGCGTTGCTTATCTTAAAACTACTTGAATTAAATGAAACATAAGTCTAAATACATTAAAGTACTTGAATAGATGTTATAGTAGTGTTAACTTAATGAAACTAAAGGTTATAAGTCTTAAGGTCCCCATTTAGAATAATTATGACACTTTACATTTTGTCCGCAAAACTGGTGTCCACCTGGTGTGACGCTATTCTGTAGATATAAAACGGGCATTAATTTGGGCACCCTATTACTGAGAGGGGCCCTTCTTCATCCAGGAAGTACAGTAGACCTCACTGGAGCACATGGATTGCAAACAAGGTGAGTTCTGTCTCAAATATTTTCATAATATTGCTATTTCTGTGCACTGTTGGAAATGGGATCCATTATGCAGTCCTTTGGTGTGACGTCATTTAAGTATTGATCTGAAAATTTTCATCAATTTATATTGATTGACTATTGAAAATAATGTAAACCTTAACACTGTTAGTCAGGATTGAAGACTGTCGCTCATATAGCTATGCGCCGCAACTGACCTTGATCTTGGAACGCGTCCACTGGTGTGACAGCACTGTCCTATAGTGTGACATGAAATCAGCGTCACACTGGTGGAAATGGCTGTCACACCAGTGGATGTAGGCTATCACGGGGGTACAAAACCATCACTCTCCCTCCTAACCCTCCCCCTCCTAACCTCCCTCTATCTCACCTCCCAACCTCCCTCCCTATCAATCTCCCCCCTTCCAACTTCCCTCCTTTCTTAAATCCCTCGCTCCTAACTTCCTCCCGCCTCCCAACCTCCCTGCTTCCTATCCCCTTCCTAACTTCCCTCCCAACCTTTAGTAGCTAATTGTAGTAGTGATGTTTGCATTTTCTTTTTTCAAGTTTTTCCTTTTTCTGTTACTCTCAGAATTGTAGGACACCACAAGTCAAACCTTCCTACTCTGTTTTGTTAAGGCTAGTTTCAGATCCACATTGAACGTGAGGCTGAGATGACAAGCAAGGAAAGGACCAGGAAGTATAGGGAGAGGCTGAATAAAGATCCTCAGAGGAGAGAGAACATCCTGAGAGAGAGATGCAGAAAGTAATTTTGACAAGCTACCAAAAGTTATTTTAGCATAAGAATTGAAAAGTTTCATGACGTGATTAATGCTTCATCATATCACAATAGTCATGGTTGGTTTCATAATTTTCCCCACAGATATCAGAAGAAAGCATGCGGCAAAATTGTTCAGCACAGTGTGAAGTCTGTGTCACCAGCAACAAGGAAAAAGAAAATAATAAATTATAACAAACTATGAATTATTTTTAAGAACCACAGGATGTTTTGCTGTTTTATGAATGGGTTGTTTAATAAATTTTACCCAAACAGTAGTTTGTTTTTTAGGTCCATTCCATGTATGGTTATGAAAAGTGACAATTAGGCCCTATGGCTATTTAATTAAATTTGAACAAGAAAAGTAATAAGCCAGGTCAATTTTGTTTACACGTTCATGTCATGTTGCTAAATGTTACGATGGCTCCCAAGTCTTTTTTATGGGAATGTTGGTTTCTTCTTCTTTCTTCTTACTTTATTGTACAAAAAACATTTGAACTTGAAGTTGTAACTTTATTTTAATGATTTTTTAAATTAATTTGAACAAGAAATAATAAATGTGACTTTGTACAAAACAAGGGTGTACCGGTACTTTGTGTTGTCCGATGGTGTGACGGAATGTCCTGTGGTGTGACAAACTGAATTATAAGTGGAAAAGGCATTTTAATGCACAAATTAATGTAAAAAGTGTTGAATAGTATAATAATGATATCATCACTATGCACATATAAGGATGGAATGAAGATTCATTAGGTTTTATACTAATTATAATGAATATAATCCAGACGTAATGGTAAAGTCCCTATGTGTACATCTTATAGTAGGATAATAACATGATTGTGAATTTTTATTGGTTATTTTTGATGTGGGAATATAATTAGGACAAATTGATAAGGATTGTGCATATTTGTCTTATCTGTCACACAATCTCTGAATTAAATATTAACATTAAAAATGGTGTCACACCGGTGGACAATATTTGGGACTACCACACAAAAAAGTTAATAAAATGCAAAATAAAAAAGGAATTAGAAAGGGACACATTCAGTTTTGAGATATTCACATATTAAGCAATATAATTATATGGCATTTGACATACATTTTAGAAATATATTTTTTTCCACTTTGGATTTGAGTTCACGTCAACCACCCCTCTGCACATTCACAATGTCCCCTGCTGATGAAAAAGCCCTTTCACTAGGGACAGAGGTGGCTGGTGTGGAGAGATATGCTTTTGCTATACTGGATAGCAGTGGGTATAGCCTAGCATTCTCTTTCCACCCCTTGAGTGGACAGCTATTGAGGGAAATGGATGTTTCAGCTCTGTACTTAATCATTTCTGCATCAATCGGACTGATGTGCTGTGCAACTGGTTCATCAAAAGTCCCTCCAAGGAGATCTTCCAATGCTGTTTTCTTGGAAGGAGGTTGTTTCAGCTCTGCTCCTGCTCTGTCTGTCTGGTCAAGAGGCTGCTCTGCTGCAGGGGAGTGACCACTGGCACCTTCTTTGCCCTCATCCTGCACAGAGGAATAGCAGAAATAAAAAGACTAAGTAAAATCTAAGTACAACATTGACAGGGGTTTCACATTGTTATAAAAACAAGATTTTAATATAATTTGTTATAATTTATTTGTATCATTACTCAGAGTTTACACAAACACATTTGGAAACACATTTAGAAAAATATGCCATAATAATAAACAAATTATTTAAAAAAAATCAATTTAGAGAAAGAGTAAAATAAATACAATTTAGAGAAAGAGTAAAATAAATACAATAGATTACCTGGGGTCTAATGCGGTGCACTCCAGCAGGTGGTTGTACTCTGTAAGTGTATCTGTTGTAAAGGTTGTTCAGTATAGCTCTCTTTATGTTGCTCACAGTGGGGGAACCTTCTTTGTTGGATGCCATGTTATGCTCGATCATATGCTTTAAGGGCACAATGAGAGACACAGTGGGGTTTTTTTTCCGTCACACAGCACAGTGGTGGCCGTTTTGAGTGGTTTTAGAAGCTTCACAATGTCCTCCGCATCAGGGATGTCTGAGCCATCCAAAGTATCGATGTCACGGACATTTCGTCGAACGTCGTTGCTCGGGAGAGTTGCCGTCACAGCCGCTTGCTGTTCGAGATAGCGTTCGATCATATCCAGACTGCTGTTCCAGCGCGTAGCGGCATCGATGATTAACTTATGCGGTGGAAGCTCCAGTAGCATCCGTTTGGCTGCGAGCGCAGCTGTGGAGCTTCGGTGAAAGGAGGCAGGAATACGCCTCACTCTGCCCAACAAACGACTCACGCGGGGCACACTCAAACCCGCTTAGCTGGCTAAGTTCAAAGTGTGGGCAAATCACCTGACATGGGGGGCCAGCCCAGCCTCTCTGACAGCAACATCCATATTCCTCGCGTTGTCCGTGACCACAGCAATTCCATGGTTGGCCTTTTGAAGCCCCCATTCGCTCACAGCTGATTTTAAAACTTCAGCAAGATTAGCTCCGGTGTGTGTTTCGAAACAATGGGCGAGTTTGGAGAACAAAATTAACCATCTCCCACTCACTGGTTATCACATGGGCTGTGGCCGTAAGATAACTCTGGGTAGCCCTGGAGGTCCAGCCGTCGGTTGTAATTGATACACTATATGCTTTTCTGAGGGTCTCAATTACCTTAGATTTTGTTTCCCTGTAAAGCGCTGGCATGACAGTCTGGCTAAAGTGGGGGCGTGATGGGATGGTGTATTTGGGCTCCAATTTGCAATATTTCCAAAATATCACCAATGTAATATAAATGCACTCTAAATTATCCACAAACATTTGCATTTATTTATGCATTATTGTAAATATTACCCAAAAATATTACCCCCCAATTTCCTCAAAATAAATGAACAATGAAAATTACCATTTAACACATAAATTAAAATCATTTATCAGTTAACTGCATTTAGGCTACTACAAGGTCTTTAACTCTGAGTTTCTGCATGTTCACCAAGTCAAATTGAAGACGTTTAAGACCTTTTAAAGACCATTATGAATGAAATTCAAGACATTTATTTATTTAAGTCGACTAAAGCCAAGTATTGTTATACTTGCACTTCCCCAAAGCTGAAGAATAAAATCTGTGTTACGTCTGTGGTACAATCCCAAAGAGACTCCCGCCAATGACGCGAAAGCTGATCGGCTGCAATATAAGTTGCATGTTGGTCTCATTTATAGTCGTAATACAGCAAAATTATAGTTGGACTAGTGAAAGAAAGAACTACAACACCACAAAATAAATGAATAAATAAATAAATGAATAAATAGCATTAGAGGTAGTGCTGCATCGAGGTAGGAAAACGAAGACTTGTTTAAAATGATTAAAGACCTAAAACACAATACTTTAGTGAATTTAACCCTCCTGTTGTTCTCAGGGTCAAACTTGACCCGTTTTTCAAAGTTTTTACACAAAAAAATATGGGTTTCGTTTAACCAAATTCCCCCCCCCCAAAAAAATATAAGCTATATGCTTTTCTGAGGGTCTCAATTACCTTAGATTTTGTTTCCCTGTAAAGCACTGGCATGACAGTCTGGCTAAAGTGGGGGCGTGATGGGATGGTGTATTTGGGCTCCAATTTGTTGACGAGTAGCTTAAATCCTTCATTTTCTACGACAGAAAACGGCCTCATATCTTTTGCCATGAAAACGCCGATACACCTTGTGATCTCTTTGGCTCTCGCACTCGTCCGATTTGAAGGAGTTTGGGGCATCCTCAATATCAACGTCATCTACACTTGCCGCCGCCATTTTTGCTTCTGTTAAAAGCTACAGCTTGTTCGCTGCTATAGCGCCTGTAAAGCGAGGTCAGAATATAGGCTACTGCTTCAGCGCCCCCTGCTGTTTAAAACGTGTATCGCGATTCTTTTAACATCTCAACCGACACGAATCGTCACATATTTTCATCGATTTTCAACCGGCTCGGAGTGCATCGTTACAGCCCTACTGGTCAGGCTATATGAATGAGGTTTATTGACCATGAATTTTGAAAAAAAATAATTGTAAAACTTGTGGTAATAAGCTGGTTTAAGGGGTGTTTGCAGTTTTCACCCGGCAGGACAACACAAGGGTTTAGACTTTTAAAGGCCTTTGATTTGAAACCCTGTTAAATGGGATTTGGGTCTGAAAGAGAGCAAATCCCTACAGCCGAGTTTAAACATCTGCTGGAGATGTGGAGCTTCAACAGCGCTTGTGTGTCGAGTCTTGTCATGTCAGGTTACGTACGTGCTGCAGGTGTACGTGAGCCTGACTGGCGATGTCGTACACCACGTCGCGGACGTTCTGCTCCCGGCTGCCACGGATGAAGTCCTCCTGAGACGCTCCGTGCTGCAGGAACACAGAAACAAATATTACACGCGTTTGTTTTCGTGGGTTAATATCTCTTCAGTGCAGCAGTATCCATATTTAGCTCCGCTTCGCATGCGAGCTGAGGCTTCTCTTTAATCTGCTGATTAAGTGGAAACTTTTGGGGGCGATGTAGTGCGACACGGTGCTTCCAGGGTACACCCCTGCACCGACATACAGCACACACACACACACACTGCAGGGGGAAGATTTCAGCACTGGACTTTGATCCTTTTTAACAGACTCAAATCTTATCATTCTTCTTTTAGTCTTTCCATGGAGTATTCATACCTGCAAACTCCGAAGGGCTGAAAAAGGTGACACATCTCTGTAAAGAACGGCTTGTGTATTGCTAAGGCCACAGGGTCAAAATTACATATTTTATTAAAAATGTAATAACAATAACTTATTTCACCAGTAAATTCCTATTAACTACAAAACAACCACTGGATGGGAAAAGGGTATTTTACAATTACTTTGAATGCAGCACGAGTCTGGTGTTAGAATCCTCTCCAGTGAAATACAGACACACTTTTACACCGTTTAGCTATCAGCATTTTAACCGTGTTTACTCCAGCTGCTAGCTAACGGTAGGCTAACGTTACCTGCAGTCGAGTGTAGCTTTAACTAGCTAACGGTATGCTAACGTTACCTGCGGTCGAGTGAAGTGTTAACTAGCTAACGGTATGCTAACGTTACCTGCGGTCAGTGAAATGTTAACTAGCTAACGGTATGCTAACGTTACCTGCGGTCGAGTGAAGTGTTAACTAGCTAACGGTAGGCTAACGTTACCTGCGGTCGAGTGTAGCGTTAACTAGCTAACGATATGCTAACGTTACCTGCGGTCGAGTGAAGTGTTAACTAGCTAACGGTAGGCTAATGTTACCTGCGGTCGAGTGAAGTGTTAACTAGCTAACGGTATGCTAACGTTACCTGCGGTCGAGTGAAGTGTTAACTAGCTAACGGTATGCTAACGTTACCTGCGGTCGAGTGAAGTGTTAACTAGCTAACGGTAGGCTAACGTTACCTGCGGTCGAGTGTAGCGTTAACTAGCTAACGATATGCTAACGTTACCTGCGGTCGAGTGAAGTGTTAACTAGCTAACGGTAGGCTAATGTTACCTGCGGTCGAGTGTAGTGTTAACTAGCTAACGGTAGGCTAACGTTACCTGCTGCTAGCTAACGGTAGGCTAACGTTACCTGCTGTCGAGTGTAGTGTAAACTAGCGTCCCGTGCGGCGATGTTTCAGTTCCCTCTAACGTCCGTTTTCGGAGCATCAGAGAGAAGCGCAGGCATTTAAGTGGCACCTAAACAAGGCACCGAAATCCGCGTTGCTATTCGGTCCCGTAGGTTTTTGCTGAAAAGCGACTAGTTTGCAGGTATAAGTATATTTCCCCAGCCACTATCCCGGGCTTAGAGGGTCACATTTCAGCCAGTTCCTCACGATCGCCTTTTTACGTGCCAATATCAAGAATTTGAAGAGGTAGATATCCCTTTTTTCTTTGAAAAATGTCCTAATGATTCTTCAACTTCATTATCCCGAAGGAAACTTCAGATTTCAGATCTTTTTTCTTCTTCTTCTGATTAACATCTTTTAACATACAAAACATACAACTTCCGTCATCACCAACCAAAAAAAGAAAAAAAAAATCAAATCAAGAAAAGATGACACAGTAACTAAAATATTCAAGACCATTCAACAAAACAGTAAGAAAATACAGTAGACAATAAGCCGAATAAACATATGTATTAATGACAACGCCATGAGCCTATCGTACACGTCTCTCCCCAGCACAAAGCTTCTTAGGAGCCCTCCAGAAAGTTCAGCTACTCTCCCCATTTTCTAGTCTAGACATCCAATCTGGCGAACCGTTTATACGACATTGTTTCAAACGCCACTCCTCTAGTAGGGTTGCACGATATTGACAAAATGTGATATGTGATATTAATTTCAATATTGTTGTACATGTACACATGTAAAATTACAAAAGTTACGGGAAAATGCATGAAAATAGATTAATAAAAAATTAAGCAAGTTTTCTTACAACACAAGGTTTATTACAACTGACATATGTCATATTGGACTGGTCCAACATTAATATATAAATAAGGACCATGTCTACAGAACAGGACATGTTTGACTGGTTGGACAGTATATAATATATAAAGAGAACAGGACTTGTTTGACTGGTTGGACAGTATATGATATATAAAGAGAACAGGACATGTTCTACTGGTTGGACAGTATATAATATATAAAGAGAACAGGACATGTTCTACTGGTTGGACAGTATATAATATATAAAGAGAACAGGACATGTTTGACTGGTTGGACAGTATATAATATATAAAGAGAACAGGACTTGTTTGACTGGTTGGACAGTATATGATATATAAAGAGAACAGGACATGTTCTACTGGTTGGACAGTATATAATATATAAAGAGAACAGGACATGTTCTACTGGTTGGACAGTATATAATATATAAAGAGAACAGGACATGTTCTACTGGTTGGACAGTATATAATATATAAAGAGAACAGGACTTGTTTGACTGGTTGGACAGTATATAATATATAAAGAGAACAGGACATGTTTGACTGGTTGGACAGTATATAATATATAAAGAGAACAGGACTTGTTTGACTGGTTGGACAGTATATAATATATAAAGAGAACAGGACATGTTTGACTGTTTGGACAGTATATAATATATAAAGAGAACAGGACATGTTTGACTGGTTGGACAGTATATAATATATAAAGAGAACAGGACATGTTCTACTGGTTGGACAGTATATAATATATAAAGAGAACAGGACATGTTCTACTGGTTGGACAGTATACAATATATAAAGAGAACAGGACATGTTTGACTGGTTGGACAGTATATAATATATAAAGAGAACAGGACTTGTTTGACTGGTTGGACAGTATATAATATATAAAGAGAACAGGACATGTTTGACTGTTTGGACAGTATATAATATATAAAGAGAACAGGACATGTTTGACTGGTTGGACAGTATATAATATATAAAGAGAACAGGACTTGTTTGACTGGTTGGACAGTATATAATATATAAAGAGAACAGGACTTGTTTGACTGGTTGGACAGTATATAATATATAAAGAGAACAGGACTTGTTTGACTGGTTGGACAGTATATAATATATAAAGAGAACAGGACTTGTTTGACTGGTTGGACAGTATATAATATATAAAGAGAACAGGACATGTTTGACTGGTTGGACAGTATATAATATATAAAGAGAACAGGACTTGTTTGACTGGTTGGACAGTATATGATATATAAAGAGAACAGGACTTGTTCTACTGGTTGGACAGTATATAATATATAAAGAGAACAGGACATGTTCTACTGGTTGGACAGTATATAATATATAAAGAGAACAGGACATGTTCTACTGGTTGGACAGTATATAATATATAAAGAGAACAGGACATGTTTGACTGGTTGGACAGTATATAATATATAAAGAGAACAGGACTTGTTTGACTGGTTGGACAGTATATAATATATAAAGAGAACAGGACTTGTTTGACTGGTTGGACAGTATATAATATATAAAGAGAACAGGACATGTTTGACTGGTTGGACAGTATATAATATATAAAGAGAACAGGACATGTTCTACTGGTTGGACAGTATATAATATATAAAGAGAACAGGACATGTTTGACTGGTTGGACAGTATATAATATATAAAGAGAACAGGACATGTTTGACTGGTTGGACAGTATATAATATATAAAGAGAACAGGACTTGTTTGACTGGTTGGACAGTATATAATATATAAAGAGAACAGGACTTGTTTGACTGGTTGGACAGTATATAATATATAAAGAGAACAGGACATGTTTGACTGGTTGGACAGTATATAATATATAAAGAGAACAGGACATGTTTGACTGGTTGGACAGTATATAATATATAAAGAGAACAGGACTTGTTTGACTGGTTGGACAGTATATAATATATAAAGAGAACAGGACTTGTTTGACTGGTTGGACAGTATATAATATATAAAGAGAACAGGACATGTTTGACTGGTTGGACAGTATATAGTGCACTAACATGTGCACGTGGCACGGTAACTGGCCAATGAGACGTGACCATTACAGCGATTCAAGCTCTACATCAAACCCAACTAAGCCACACAGCCAACGGACGGGACGCAGCGCTCCACAAAATAAACTAAATATTGCATACTTATCGAGACACTTTCAATATAATATTGCGCAACGTGATATCGCGATAACGATATTGAGTCGATATATCATGCAGCCCTACCCTCTAGTCCTCTCACAAGCCCACTCCTGGATTGATGCCCCCCCCCCCTCATAATAATAATAATAATAATAATAATCTGACTGCCGATCATTGAACTAGTCTGGACCCAGCTTCTTATGTATTTGATTGGATTCTTAATTTAATTTACCAACGCCAACCAGATGGAACATCTCAGTCCACTGATGTTGACATCTTAAAGAATGACAAGCAGAATGAATAATACTACCAATAATAATAATTTCTTTGCAAGGCCTTTCATCTCATGGAACTACATTTATTCACTCAAATATTTAGAGCATGCAGAGAGGGAGCTATTAGTTGTCAATCGCTCAATTAATCGCCAACTATTTTGATAATCGGTTTGTTAAATGTGAATATTGTTCTAGTGTCTTCTCTCCTCTGTGACAGTAAACTGAATATCTTTGAGTTGTGGTCAAAACGAGACATTTGAGGACATCATCTTGGGACTTTGGGAAACACATTTTTCACATTTTCTGATATTTTATTATCCATTCATCCAGAAAATAATCGACAGATTAATCAATGATGACAATAAGCACATATTCTTTACTTAACACCTGCAGACTGTAGACTGAATTGAGGCTCTGACGCAAAGTTATTTGACCTCATCTCTTTCTGGGGACAAATATAACGAGCCAATATCTGTTCCGAGAACATTTTGAACCCGAGAAACTGCCCGAGGGGTCAACGGAAAGACGGAAAGAATGACGCAGGTAGTATTTTAGGAGAGGGGAAAAGAGTTGAGTGACACATCAGGAACACAAAGAAACTTTCTAAATTACTACCAGTAAAAAAAAAACAAAAAAACAACACACTTACTACTCTACCTCCGAGCCAACTTACCCACCAGACTTTTAAACCATCGGCTTACAATCCAATCTACAAGTAAATTTAAGTTTTTTTAAAGCATTGTTTTCAAAAATGTTAAAGTCTTAACATGATTCCAACATATTATTAGCAAATATAGATCCCCACTAATGGTAGACTTACCAGCCTATAGGTAATGTAGTCACTAAGGTAGCCATCCACAGATACTGTTCATCCCAAAGGATTGACTGTTTCACATTTGTTTCACATTTAAGGGTTAACATTAAAACATGATTTATAAAATCATGCCAACAATTATTAGGCTATTTGAATAGCTTAGTATTATACACAAAAAAGGTATCTGTAAATGCTTTAGGCGGCCCTTAAAGTTATTGTAGGAACAGATTAATATGCAACTTCATTTTATACAATATATGTAGTAGGGCGGGGTCCCTGATCCGTCTCTCTTTCAGTTAAGGGGTCCTTGGCTTAAAAAAACGTTGAAGACCCCTGAACTATTCGATCTACTTTGAAAACTTCACTACAACACTAGGTAATCAGTCTGATGTGCTGACTCTGCTGCCATCAGTCGTACCACTGTCGCTTTAATATGCAATGTTTGGCTCCCATGTGCTTTTGTGTAGTTTAAATTTGTTTTCTTCTGTTCTTACTTTAGTTTTATATACCTGTCATTATATATATATATATATATATATATATATATATATATATATATATATATATATATATATATATATATATATATATATATTTCTTCCTCTATTTATCTGTACTTATGTCTGTCTTTGTGTAGTCTATATCCGCGACGTTCCACTTCCGAGATGGCTCCGGTGCCGCAGAACGTAGCTTCAGATGCATGTCTTTCTTTGTCCGTTTCCTTCAGCTTTCTTTAAGTTGTCATTCTAAACTCTGAAGAGATTCAGTTTGAAAAAAAAGATTAAAAAAAAAAAAAAAACTAGAAACGCAGCTAATCTTCACATTGGAGAAGCTCGAACGTGAAAATATTTGGCTTTTTTGCTAAAAAACATTTTTTATGTAAACGTTAATCAACTAATGAACTAATCCAATCATTTCAGCTCACACATAAATAGGGCTGCAACGATCATTTTCACTGTTGATTAACCTGTCGATTATTTTCTGGATGAATGGATCAGTTGTTTGGTCTCTAAAATGTCAGGAAAAAAAAAAAAAAAATGGGAAAACTGTGGATCAGCATATCCCAAAAAGCCCAAGCTGACGTCCCCAAATGTCTCGTTTTGTCCCCAACTCAAAGATATTCAGTTAACTGTCACAGAGGAGAGAAGGAACTATACACAGTATGTATGAGTGCAGAGCAGCTCCTGTGTATCGACAGCGCCCTCTTCAGGCAGCAGAGTGAAGGGGACGTGAGGTGAGCGCGCTCAGTTAGGCCTCGGGTCAAAAGCATCACCCTCCATCTGAAGATTTTACGGGCAGGGCCTGCGTGCTTCATGCTGCAGCCCAAATCTCTCTGCACAGTATAAACCTTCTCCCCACCTCAGATCCTCTAACAGCAGCAGTTGGTTGTTCTCTATGTGGGACAGATGGTGTAGGAGCTAGTAGAGCTGAAGATCTTTGTCGGGCCTCGTTGGGCCTAACTTTTAAGGCCCCATTACAGCTCTAGTAGCTAGTGGTGGGCAATATATCAATGTAATACCGATATGGATATATGAGCCTAGATATTGTCTTAGATTTTTGGATGGCATATACAGTACAGGCCAAAAGTTTGGACACACCTTCTCATTCAATGCGTTTCCTTTTTATTCTCATGACTATTTCCATTGTAGATTCTCACTGAAGGCATCGAAACTATGAATGAACACATATGGAATTATGTACTTAACAAAAAAGTGTGAAATAACTGAAAACATGTCTTATATTTTAGATTCTTCAAAGTAGCCACCCTTTGCTTTTTTATTAATAAGGGAAAAACTTCCACTAATTAAACCTGACAAAGCACACCTGTGAAGGTAAAACCATTTCAGGTGACTACCTCATGAAGCTCATTGAGACAACACCAAGGGTTTGCAGAGTTATCAAAAAAAGCAAAGGGTGGCTACTTTGAAGAATCTAAAATATAAGACATGTTTTCAGTTATTTCACACTTTTTTGTTAAGTACATAATTCCATATGTGTTCATTCATAGTTTTGATGCCTTCAGTGAGAATCTACAATGTAAATAGTCATGAAAATAAAGGAAATGCATTGAATGAGAAGGTGTGTCCAAACTTTTAGCCTGTACTGTATGGTATAAGTGTTGTCTTTTCCTGGTTTTACAGACAAAAGTGGATACAGACGTGAGGAAGCAGCAGGAAGAATGGGAACACGTTACGTTTGCAGCAAGCACGATTACCAAGTCAAATATCTAAATGTCAGTTATAGGCCAACTATAGGTCTGTAAGTTAAGCTAAAACATAGAGCTGGGCAATATATCGATATTATATCGATACTATACTAGATATCGTCTTAGATATCGTAATATGGCATACGTGTTGCCGTTTCCTGGTTTTAAAGGCTGCATTACAGTAAAGTGACGTCATTTTCTGAACTTACCAGACTGTTCCAGCTGTTTTATTATTTGCCTTTACCCACTTAGTCATTACATCCACTAGAGGTGTGAATCTTCACTTGTCTCCCGATTTGATTACGATTATCATGTCAGCGATTCAATTCGATATCTCGATGCATCACGATGCGTCAAATACATGTTTCTATGAAAACCATGCAGGATATTTAATTCATAGCTTTTCAAGCTTCAAAAACAAAACATCCTGCAGTGCTCTAATAACAGAAATCATCGATTATGAGCCGGCCGATTATCGATGCGGCATCGTCCACGTCCACGATTCGATGCATCGATTATTTGATTCATTTCAACACCTCTAATATCCACATTACTGATGATTATTTCTCAAAAATCTCATTGTGTAACTATTTTGTGAAAGCACCATTAGTCAACACTACAATATCGTTGCGTTATCGATAGAGGTATTTGGTGAAAAATATCGCGATAATTGATTTTCTCCATGTCGCCCAGCCCTAGCGTAACGTCGGACATAACGTTAGCTTAGTGTCAGGATCCCACGGTCTTCCGTTCTCTCTGCCGATTCCTCCCGTCTGTATCCACTTTTGTCTTCCTAAAAAGCGGGACGACAGCTTATAAACTTAAGTGATGGGTTCTTCACAAATGTCGGTAGTAATGGTGCGTTCTATTATTCTCAACGAACCGACTCGGACCTCGGATAGGACGTCATTTCCACACTTCAAGCGTTCTGGTATGTTTTGCACGTCCGAGTCGGAGAAAAAAACATGGACACCACCCGGAAAGCTGTTGCTATGGTAGCACTGGCCGAGTAGTAACGCTAGCCACGTTAGCAAACAAGGCTTCGTTCAATATTGCACTCACAACAACAAGACCGATTCCCATACCAACAGGCAGAGAAACGGACGCAGTAAGGTATTGCAGTAATACGAGTGATTAAAGTCTTCATTTAAACAGCCAAAGCGGTCCAAAAACAATGACAACAATTCATACTACAAGTCACACAGGGCCAGTGTTGCTTAGTTACTTTGAAAAAGTAACTTAGTTACTTTACAGATTACTTGATTTTAAAAGTAACAAAGTTAGATTACAAGTTACTTTATTAGTTACATTCAGCAACTGCCGACAACCCCCCCACAGCCTCAACATAAAGATGACAACCGGTTTACTGTGAGGCAGCTCAGCATTGCCAGTAGTAGGGATCTGGTTTATTATGGCACGAAAGAGAGTCAACCGTGTTTAAGGGCAGCATTTCCTCTACAACATACTGCCCGGCCAACTTCTTCAACTCTCCCCCACTTACTGGTTTTGCAGAAGTCCAGCTTTGGTTGTTTGGGTGGTGGGGGGGGACCTCCTCTCTGCTTCGCACCACCTGCTGCGACTTGCTCTGTGAGTTTGACTGCAGCGCTGCTACACCAAATGTTTCTTCACATTTGACGTAGTGTTTTTGTAGCTAGATAGCACTTTGTCGCCACCAGCACAGAGTGTACAACCAACCTTAATATTGCCGTCTTTAGCAAACACAAACTCAAAATAGTGACTGTATTTCCATCTCTCTCCTCCCTCCATTGTTGTTTACGTTTGTGTCGCTGCATGGTACACATGACCTGTCCTCATGCTGAAAACGTGACTTGTCGCATACGTGACTTCAAAAATATATATTTTTACTAAGGAAAATGACAAATATAGTAACGCACAGTGACTTGGATAAGTAACTTTAATCTGATTACTGGTTTGGAAATAGTAACGCGTTAGATTACTCGTTACTGAAAAAAGTGCTCAGATTAGAGTAACGCGTTACTAATCAACGCATTACTGGCATCACTGCCAATGGTGCTTGTTGCTAGGCAACGTCTGTTTTCCTAGTCGGAACTCCGACACGGATAAATAATAGAACGCACCATAAATGTCACCACACGGCAGCTTTTAGGCATTTTTCTGTTTGCTAGCAGTCAAAATTAATGAGGAGGAAACCTTCACGCAATACAAGTCAATGGAGAGTGGAGAGTTCCCCGCCGATATTAGGCACTTTACAAACTATCGGTATCGGCATTTATAATGAAAAAATGGACGAAACCCCCTTCAACCATGTTCTGAGTGTTGGTGTTGCATAGTCCACCAGAGGGCGCTCTACAACCTCCCTATTGGCAACACAGATTTTTTTTTGTTTTGGGGGTTGTTCAAAGGACTTTAAGTTTCACATCTTAAATTTGTATTTTTATACATTTTATTTATCAGAACTTTAATATATTTTGATGTTCTGTTGTGACAATAAACCAAACAAGTTAATTTTTAAACTGTGTTATATTATTTTAGTGAGGACTCATAAATAACTACAAATAACTAATGTTGGGGAAATCTGTTTATGTTTTGTTACACGTTTCTGGATTCTTTTTTTTTTTAAATATATATCGGCCGATAGATCGGATTTTTAAAGGGATACGCCACCATTTGTTGAAATAGGGCTTATCACGGTCTCCCCTAGCTGTAGATAGGTGGGCCAACGCATTTTTTGTGCATGCATCGTTTTAGTCCGGTGCAACACCGGCAGCGCCACCGCTAGTTAGCTTAGCGTAGTGAATGGAATCCTATGTTGCCGGTTAGCATGTTGTGAGTAAAAGTGAGCCAACAAAAGACAAAAAAAAAACAACCTAATTACTTGCACTGAGACAAAAAATGTATTGGCCCACCTATCTACAGCCAGGGGAGACCGTGATAAGAACTATTTCAACAAACGGTGGCGTATCTCTTTAAATCACCAAATATTTGTATCGATATCGGCCTTAAAAATCCTTTATCGGTCGGGCTCTACACTGAAGGCCTGTGCCTCCTGAGATATTGGGATCTTTTTGGTCAATTTCTCCTGGAATGAACTTCCGGTAAACTGTAGATCGGCACCCACGCTCAGTTCTTTTAAAACAAGGCTGAAGACCTTGCTTTTTGATACTGCTTATGTTTAATTCTTTGTACTGCACTGTATTGGGAATTTTATTCTTTTATTTTTGTTTTCAATCTATTTTTAATTGTTTTTTTTGTATGGATGGTTTTAATTCTGTATCAACTATTTCTAATTTTGTATTGAACTTCTAGCTAATGTTTTATGTAAAGCACATTGAGTTGCACCCCTGCGGAAATGTGCTATACAAATAAAATTGCCTTGCCTTCAGTGCTGAACAGTTTCAAACAAGAGTTGCTATCAGGGCGAAGCGCCGACTCACCAGCATGCAGATGTCCATGGGTAGGTAGACTTTCCGTCGGCTGCTGTGATAAGGAGTCGCTCTCAGACACGTCACGATTCCCTGAGCTTTACCGATGTGACTCGCTGCGTGGTCTGCATGGACGTTTTTCAACCCTAAAAAAAAATAAATACAAAAATGAACACATAACAGGCACTTCAACTATCCAAATTCTCCTGTTGGAGCCTGGTTTGTAACCTGTCCTCATCAGTTCTCACCACTGAAGACCAAAACCTACTAACTAACCTACCTACCTACCTATCAGTAGGAGGGGCGCAAACATAGTCTGTAGGTCAACAGAATCACATCTCCAGGATAACTGCCTGACATCCGGAGCGTGATGTCCCTCACTGTCTGCTCTCCGTGTGTTGCCGTTTTCAAACTCCCTTCGCTTCGGGGAAACAACAACAACTTTTGAGCTAGCGCGCTACACGCTGAAAGTGGCACATTTTGAACAAAGTTTGGATGGTGCAACAAGGCAGGTCTGCTCGGTTCTTTCGGGGAATGATTGTAAAGATTTATAAAGAACATGTTTAGGGTGTTTCCTCTCTAACTGGGAGGTTTTGGGACTGATTGGTGGGATTGCTGTGGATGAAGTCCACACGGAGATACACTGGTGAGAGCCAATGAGATTTAACCATGTATCAGCTCATTTAAATATCTCACGTTACTGTGTTGTGTCAACAGTTAACTTCATTTAATATTGGATGTGGCGTTTTCTTTTGCGGGGCGCAAATGTTCCACCAAAACTTGGGGCAGTGGTGGCCTACAGGTTAGAGACGCAAGCTTGTGACCCAAACCTACAGGATAAAATCTGGGTGGGGAAAGTGAAAGAGCAGCGCTTGTCCCCTCCCTCATCACCACCACTGAGGTGCCCTTGAGCAAGACCCTTAACCTCCAACCGCTCCAGTGGAGCTGCTCAATGGGCGCCACATACAAGACGATTCTGATTGGTTTGAAGAAATGCAAACAACCCAGAGCGGGGTTTTTTTTTTCTCCTATCCCAGAATGCATCTATGGTGTAGCCAGACCTTCCTCCACAGCGCTGTGGAGATAGAGCTGGCTATGCGAGACTGCCAGTGTAAGGTTTAGGTGCAGCAGCCGAGCAGTTTTGGGCAGCACCTAAGCCGAATGAATGTAACTGAAAGACTTTTCTCAGATTTATTGACTGCAGATTGTAGTCTTTAAACTTTCTGAGTGTTATGTATTATCTGCTCTAGCTTTTCCAACGTTTAAGACAAAGATATGGTAATAATAATGGGCCAAAACGATGTATAAAAGAGACGCAAAACTACCACAAAAGGGACACAAACAGACTACAAAGAGACGCCAAATGACCACAGAGACCCAAAACAACCCCAAAGGAAACAAAACGTACCAAAATGAGACACAAAAACCCACAAAGAGACACAAAATGTATGGGGAAATTGCTTTTTTTTTAATGAAAAATCCTTACCTAAACACTCCAGCAGCAGGTATATTAAAGATGACTGTGTGTTCTCTGCATACTTCTCCAGCTCCTGCAGGTTTCTGTAGGCTCGGTCATCCAGATCCTTCTCCTGGTGAAACACACGGTTTGGATGAGCTGGTGACCTAAATGGTAACTAGTTAGAAAGCAGTGGTTTAAAACACGACATTGTCCGCTTGGGATTAGGGCCGCTCGATTATGGAAAAAAATATATAATCCCGATTATTTCAGTCAATATTGAAATCATGATAATTTAACACGATTACTTGTTGACTTCTGGAAAGATGTTGTAATCATTGAACTTAAAAAAAAAAAAAAAAACTGTGGAAAAAGTTCAATAAATCAACAGTAAAAAAAAAACAACACACAACTTTGCTTCAATACTTGTCCTATTTAAACTATTTTTTCATTCAGAAAAGAGAAAATAAGAGTTTACTTGCCAAACGTAATGAGCTAAATAATTGTTTTTCTCGATTATTCTGTTTTTGTGATCATGGCGAGCCGAAATCATAATCACGATTACATTTCGATTAATTGCACAGCCCTACTTGGGATGGCCACATATGTCTATAAACTGAATAGTTCAACCAAAAGGGTGAAGACATCCAGCGAAACAATCAAGTCCCAAAATTGCAGAAAAGACGGAAAATATTTTAGGAGAAAAGTTTCTCATTAAGCCTGAAATAGGCCTGCACAATAAATCGTTATAAATTCGCGATCTCGATTCACGATTTAATTTTTAAAAAGGACTTTTTTTTTCTCTCCTTCAATTAATTTATTGAAAGCATTTGACATTGATATGTTTTAATTATGAAAAGACATGTTCAAGGAGAACAGATAGAGCCTGTATCAGGGCCATATTTAGTTAAATGTGTAATAGATCACTATTTTTGGTAGCCTACTGTACTTAAATGGCCAGTATGTACTTTATTTTCTTTATTCATTGAAGCCTCTATGTTTACAGGCTTGTGGGGATGCGCAATGTGGAATGGAAAAAATCGTGACAGAGAATCGTGATTTCAATTCTAAGCTAAAAAAAAAAACGTGATTCAGATTTTTCCCCGAATCGTGCAGGCCTACCCTGAAATAACATAAAAACTTTAAATATATACATGCAAAGGGGCGGATTTGCTCTCATCAGGATAACTAGGGATCATGTAAACGTGAGGAGTTGGGTCTTACTCTCTCCGTTATGATCCTCAGCAGCCATCTCTTGGTCAGGTAATGTTTCCTCACCGCCTGCAAGACATCATCCAGACTGTTAACCAGCTGAATTAACACTTCACTGCAGCGGTTAGTCTATTTGATGTCCCCTCAGTTAACTGTGAAGCTGGTCAAAGACAGAAAAAGAATGGGACATTTAAAACGGAAATGAGATTTACAGTACAGGCCAAAAGTTTGGACACACCTTCTCATTCAATGCGTTTCCTTTTTATTTTCATGACTATTTACATTGTAGATTCTCACTGAAGGCATCAAAACTATGAATGTACACATATGGAATTATGTACTTAACAACAAAGTGTGAAATAACTGAAAACATGTCTTATATTTTAGATTCCTCAAAGTAGCCACCCTTTGCTTTGCACAAGTTCCACCAAAACAAGTTCCTTCCAGAGGCTATTTTGCAGAGGCACCGTGGCTCCGTCCGATGCTTAGCTCCGCCCAAGAAGATTTTGATTGGTTTAATAAACCAGAGCACGTTTTTCTCCCATCCCGGAATGCTGTGTGGACTAGCCAGACCCTCCTCCGCAGCGCTGTGGAGGAAGGTCTGACAATGCGTACACACCTCCAGCACGAGTTTAAATACAGCACACCTTCAGGGAGACAGGAACTTCAGAGAGCTGGGACGGCACTGCACAATAACACATGGCGTTTAACTGTACTGCCTGCCTAAATTCTCTCCTCCGTTCCTCCCAGGTTACATTTGAAGCCAAAAGAATGTAATGTCCGCAACACTGCTTTAAGCTCCCATATTTAATATAAAAACGCAACGTTTCGACCCAACTGGGTCTTCTTCAGGCAAATGGTGAACACATTTGATGAAGGGATATATGTAGGGCTCACACATCAAATGTGTGAGCCATTTTGTTGTTCGAAGAAGACCCAGTTGGGTCGAAACGTTGCATTTTATATTAAATTTGGGAGTTTAAAGCAGTGTTGCGGACATTACATTCTTTTCGTTTTAAGTATTTTCATTTGTCCTGCACCTGCCAGAAGGTGGGATGTGCACACAGTTACTTTTATACATTTGAAGCCAAACATGTATTGTGACTGGATGTTCTGCTCTCTGCAGGATGATATTTACCCGCCACAGCTCGGCGCTGACCGGCTGGTTCGGAGGCTCGTCTCTGTAGATTTCTTCTATGGCCGTCTTCCAGAACTGCATTCGCATCAAACCAATGGTCTTCTGGGAAACAGAGTCCTTCACCTTGTGGAGAAGCAAATATATAAAAAGGCAACGGTTTGACAAGCTAGTTTAAAAAAAGGTGACAGTGACAGTAATACAACCGCAGCAGTAACAGTAGTAGTAGTACAAGTAGGGCTGGGCAATGTGGAGAAAATCAAATATCACCATATTTTTTCGACCAAATACCTCGATATCGATACCGCAACGATATTGTAGTGTTGACTATCGGGGCTTTCACAAAATAGTTACACAATGAGATTTTTGATAAATAATCATCAGTAATGGAATTACTGTAATTGTTGGGGTTTTGTAAATTATAGAGTGTGGTCTAGACCTACTCTATCTGTAAAGTGTCTCGAGATAACTTTTGTTATGATTTGATACTATAAATAAAATTGAATTGAATTAATGTGGATGTAATGACTAAGTGGGTAAAGGCAAATAATAGAACAGTTACAACAGTCTGGTAATTTCAGAAAATGACATCACTTTACTGTAATGCAGCCTTTACAACCAGGAAAAGACACTTATGTCATATTACAATATCCAAACTCTAAGACGATATCAAGTCTCATATCACGATATCGAAACAATATCGATATATTGCCCAGCTCTAAGTACAAGTATAGCAGCAGTTTTTAAAATCAGTGATCCTTCCTCTGTAGGACTACCTGCCTGTGCCAGCTCCACATTAAAGGCTCTCAGAGCCAAAGAGGAGCGCCGCGCCTCCTCTGGCAGGAGGAGGGAGGACACGAAGCCGTCATAGTCTCTGGACCTGAGGAGGAGAACGTGGAGTAGAGTAGAGCTTTTACTTTCACCATAATGTTGTTCAGAGCCAGAGGCACAAAAGTAAGTGGGCCAATGGAGCTTTTCCACAGCAGACATGTTGACTTGTCATAGTAGGAAAAGCCCAGCTGAAATTGATAACCTTAACGATGGCTCAGTTCCATCAAGTGTCCCAGTAAGATATTTCAGTGAGTCAGCATGCACAATACCAGGACCTCTCCTAAGTGGAATGCAGCCATCAGTAATGGTTTAATACCAGGACCTCTCCTAAGTGGAATGCAGCCATCAGTAATGGTTTAATACCAGGACCTCTCCTAAGTGGAATGCAGCCATCAGTAATGGTTTAATACCAGGGCCTCTCCTAAGTGGAATGCAGCCATCATTAATGGTTTAATACCAGGGTCTCTCCTAAGTGGAATGCAGCCATCATTAATGGTTTAATACCAGGGTTTCTCTCTAATGGGAATGCAGCTATCATTAATGGTTTAATACCAGGACCTCTCCTAAGTGGAATGCAGCCATCATTAATGGTTTAATACCAGGACCTCTCCTAAGTGGAATGCAGCCATCATTAATGGTTTAATACAAGGGTCTCTCCTAATGGGAATGCAGCTATCATTAATGGTTTAATACCAGGACCTCTCCTAAGTGGAATGCAGCCATCATTAATGGTTTAATACCAGGGCCTCTCCTAAGTGGAATGCAGCCATCAGTAATGGTTTAATAATAACCAGGACCTCTCCTAAGTGGAATGCAGCCATCATTAATGGTTTAATACCAGGGGTCTCCTAAGTGGAATGCAGCCATCAGTAATGGTTTAATACCAGGGTCTCCCTAAATTGGTAGAATGCAGCCATCAGTAATGGTTTAATACCAGGGTCTCTCCTAAGTGGAATGCAGCCATCAGTAATGGTTTAATACCAGGGTCTCTCCTAAGTGGAATGCAGCCATCAGTAATGGTTTAATACCAGGGTCTCTCCTAAGTGGAATGCAGCCATCAGTAATGGTTTAATACCAGGACCTCTCCTAAGTGGAATGCAGCCATCATTAATGGTTTTGAATACTCCTTTTTTTCTACTATGACATGTCAACATGTCTGCCGTGAAAAAGGCCTATACAATATTTATCAAAGAAAAAAACATATTATTATTATTATATATTTTTTTGAAAACCAAGACATGAAATTTTTGATCAATCATCACCCCAATCGCTTAGCCAAAAGTTGTTTTTTTACAGCTGTATTTGCAGAACAGCTGTTTTTTTTAAAAACACATTTCCAAAGTAGATATTCTTATATGTATAGGTTTACACATACAATCAACGTTTTTCTTTTCAAAAACAAATTTAAAGAGCAGGGAAACAAATTTAATAATGATGATTTTCAAGAATGATAACACCAGCTTGTGAAGCTAGGTAAATGTTTTTTTGTCTATTCTGATTGAACACTGACTGAAAAGAATGGGTAACTTAGGCTAATTTTAAATTAATTAAGAAATCGAAAAATATACACTTAAATGCATGCTTCTTGATCAGCTGAATGGAGCCGAAATGAACATTGTACACAAAATATTTAAAAGGAACATATGAAGTTTTCAAAATATGTTATTAGTGTTATGAATTATTGCGTTGTCTACATTTATACCACATAATTTGAATGGAGTCCGGCGTGGAGTTCTCTGCTTACAAGTTTTACTCTATAATGTATAGGTTATTTCTTTGAAGGAATGCTATTATCTCTTTAAACTAGAAGGCGGTACTTATCAGGACGTGTCCAGCCGTAAATGATGCTGTTGTATCTGCTCCGTTAGTGTAGATTAACTCAACTTTAGCTAGCTTGTGTTGTTAGCAGTTTAGTGCAGCCAGACCTACCTCACCAGATCCAGGCAGTACTTTTCATTGATTTGTGAGTCTGCTGTCGCGCTGGTTGCCGCTCTCACACTCTGTATACCAGCCGCTCTTTTAATACGAACACAGCTGGGTGAAATCTGTTTGTGAAGAGCGGGATACAGCGAGGTTTTACTGCTTAATAACCCATGTATAGCACTGATGCCAGCTGCCATGTTCCCCTTCAGCTTTCACCCCTTATAAACCTTGTGTCACGTTAAAAACATTCCCCCGGCACCGCCGGGCTTTTAATTCCGCTTCTTTTTGATTATAAGAGCTGCCGAAATGTCAGCAGATGAGTTGTAAATCATATATTGACGTACACACGCCTGGAAACTATCGCATAAAATAACAACGACCATATATATATGTGGAAGATATTATGTTAAACTCGCAAAGTAAAATAGCAGGTGACTCACAACGTTACCGGAAATTGAACTAAACTGCCGCCAAAATAAGAGTAGAAAATATTCTACTGACAACTCACACAGGTCTGAACTCCACAATAGTAAGTCAGAAAATTAAATAATGAAAATAATAATACATATTTAAAATATGTATATATATTTTTGTATGGAGTCTATGGTCAGAAATTAAGTTTTAAATTGAATTATCAACGCATGCGGCTTTTATTTTGTAAAATAACCGGAAGTTACGTTAACAGTGTGTTTTGGTTCGTTTACTAAGATGTTGAGCGCTAGCTGGATAATGTAGGAACCAGCAGGAGGAGAGGAGAGTTTGGCAGGCTAGTTTTCCTCATATGGCAGAAGTGTCGGTCAAATGCCCGTTTGTGTGGCTGCTGCTGTGGCTCTGCGTCCGGCTGTCCGAGACCAAAAACACTCGGTAAGACCGCCGGTTCCTGTTTTAGCTAGCTGCTAATGTTAGCCTGCTAGCTGTTATCCCAGCCTAAAAGATTTAGCTTTAGGGAAGTCTGTCCAAACTTGTTTCATTTCCTCGTAAGTGACAGTGGAGTTAGCTGTATACAAATATATATTTTTGTTTAAAAAATAGTTAACCTGATAACCCTTCATAAACAAACTAAATGCACGCTAACATATCTTAACAGCTGTTGGGCAACAATTTGTCTTTAGCAAACTTTTAAATTGTTATCAGAGTTGTTGAGTACAAAGTTCACAAGTTTGACAGACTAACCCTAAACACACCGAGGCCTTTAGTCATGAGGGGTGGAAGTAACGACAATGAATACATAGTTACAGTATGTGGGGTGGAAGTAACACATTAAGAAAGTGATCAGTTATCCAGTGATTTAATAATATAAAGCTGATTGGATTAAAACAGTCGTGATATAATGAAAAAGGAGCCATATTTCATCATTTTAACTCTTACGTTCATCATTCACACAGCACCCAACTGTCAATTATCTTCCGCCCAAGAATGTCAATCAATTAAAAACATGTTGCGCCATTCACCTGCATGGACAGCCCAGTTTTATTAAAATAAAAATAAACTTTCCAGCGATAAAATACTTATTTAACCCTTGTGTTGTCTTCCCGCCGACTATGCACCTTATTTAAAATTAAAATGTTTTTTTGGGGGGCGGCGTTTTCAACGTTTTGGTCTTTTTTTCGACACTTTTGTCACTTTTATCCAAATTGATTTGTCACTACTTCCGATGTTTGTTTTTTTGTCACTTTAATTTTTATTTTTCATGTTTTGTGTTCCCGCCCCCCACACCTTTTTTAAGAAGCTTTTTTCGACATTTTCGTCACTTTTTTTCAACGTTCTTTTATCAATTTTTTTCTCCAAATGCTATATCATTGAATAAAACACCCAAATTCAGTAAACGTATTGAACTGATCATTTACTTTACTTGTGAAGAGCGTCGTAGGGAACCATCCACGTTAAATTTGGTTGAAAGAAACCCACATTTTTGAAACGTTTTGACCAGAAGACAACAGCAGGAACAACACATAATAACACATAACTGTGGCTAGCTTGATTACTTCTGTCTAATTGATAGCGTTCAGTACATGTAGTTTGTACCGTGTCGTTATTATTGTAACGGGAGATAACTTTTAGTCACAAGATAAGTTTTGTCATCACGTTTAGGTTTCATTCTTCAAGGAAACAGAGTTTGTGTTAATGTTGCTGCGGTCGGACACTTTGGCCACAAGATGGCACTGCTGGATGATACATCACAGCAACAAAACCCACCTCTGTGGGATTACTTTTGTGCCTTTTTAAGTATCAAAACAAAAATCACTAACTCAAGCAAAAAAATTGTCCTATTAAAACTTAAAACTACATTTGTGTAGTCGTGAACTATTGGTATTCGTTTGATAATATGTCCTTTTGTGAACAGTTCCCTCTGCGTCTTTCTCAATGATCAGTCTTTTGCTCTCCATTGTGTCTCTCCATCATGTTTGCCTTCACTGCAAACTAGGGCTGCAGCTTACGATTATTTTCGTAGTCGATTAAGCTGTTGCTTATTTTCTCGATTAATCGATTAGTTGTTCGGTCTATGTTATTTCAGAAAATGGTGAAAAATGTGGATCAGTGTTTCCCAAAAAAGTTCCAAGACGACTCCCTCAAATGTCTCGTTTTGTCCCCAACTCAAAGATATTCAGTTTACTGTCCCAGAGGAGAGAAGAGACTAGAACAATATTCACATTTAACACAGCTGGAAGCAAAGAATTTTTACTTCTGTCGATTAGCACAATAGTTGGCGATTAATTTAAAAGTTACTAAAACTAATCGATTAATCTTTACAGCTCTACTGCGAACGTGTTGGAGAGAGCAACTCCACTGACAACAAAAGGACATATTATCAAACGAATAAAATGTATAAAAAGTAGTTTACGACTACACAAATGTTTTGTAGTTTTACTTTAGAGATCACCTTTTTTTTTTTTTTTTACTTGAGGTAGTGATTTTTGTCTGTTGCTTGGAATTAAAGGCTCAAAAATAATCCCATACGCCTCCACTATCATAACAATTATTATGCTTTTATTAAATCACATTTACATTAAGTCTAACAACAGAGGCACCATGTCCAGACTGATCTCATAAAGTGGCATATGTGTGACACGCCAATTCGTATGCTATCAAGACGCATAATCGCTTTTTAGCGTGTTTATCAACGCCGTACGGCCGCCATTGACCTACATTACGTGTGGATTATCGCCGCAGCGAGTAGTATGAAAGGACGGAGGTCCGTGGATGGGTACAACACAGGACTTTCACCCAGGAGAGCCGGGATCATGTCCCGCGTGTGGCATTTCTCAACAGTTTATTTTAAATTTGTAACAAAGCCTTCTCCAATGTTCTTTTCCTAAACAGGAAACAGGTTTCCAGTAGCTCGCCATTAGGTGGACAAACTTTGACACAAAATGCCCACGAGAGGTGGGCCAAAGAAGTGTAAAGTGGTGAATTTTTCCTTGGATCCTGATGGGATAATTTTTAGTGATGAAGCTATAACTATGTGGGCTAAAAGAAGTGTAAAATAGTCATGAACCTTGACGTAAAGTTACGACTTTTCATAAGCTGTGGGTATTGGAGTTTCAGCAAACAGTAGCTTCATTTAGGGCTGGGCGATATGGAGAAAATAGACCAAATACCTCGATATTTATACCGCAACGATATTGTAGGGTTGACTACTGGTGCTTTCACAAAATATTTACACAATGAGATTTTTGATAAATAATCATCAGTAATGTGGATATAATGACTAAGTGGGTAAAGGCGAATAATAGAACAGCTAGAACAGTCTGGTAAGTTCATAAAAGTACATCACTTTACTGTAATGCAGCTTTTAAAACCAGGAAAAGACAACACTAATGCCATATCACGATATTACGATATCCAAAATCTAAGACGATATCTAGTGTCATATCGCGATATCGATTATGATATCGTTGTATTGCCCAGCACGAGCTTCATTCAGCTTATGTATGTTATTTAAATAAATGTAAGCAATGTGATGCAAGTAGCTCTTGGCCACTTGTGTTGTTTTAAAGAAAGGTTGGAGACCCCTGCTATAGAGCTCCCAGAATATTTATATGTATATATGTGTTTACTTGCTGCACTAGGACGATCATTCTCATATCACTGTTGTTGATGTGACAATAAAGAATTTAAACTGCAATAAAGTAAACATAATCTAGAACATCAACTTTAGTACAAAGAGAAAATAAAAAGAGCCTGCACTAGGACACAAACTGATACGAAATCAATACATGTAACCTCTAGGGGTGGGGGAAAAAATCGATACAGCATAGTATCGCAATATTTTTCGTGGCAATACTGTATCGATACACAGACGCCAAGTATCGATCTTTTATGATATATGTGTTGGTCAGTCTGTCTGCTTGACAATCTGATTTTGCAGCAATAAAATTGAAGTGAGATGAACAAACAAACAAAATTTTCCTTTGGGGACATCATTTGAAATTGGGAAGAATTTGAAGTTGGAGGAGAGGTAATACATTGCAATATATCGCAGAATATTGCAATATGTTTAAAATTGCAAAAATATTGTATCGTGACATAAGTATCGGGATGATATTGTATCGTGAGGCCTCTGGTGATTCCCACCCCTAGTAACCTCATGACATCATTTGGCAAATTATTGGCAAATTATGCAAAAAAGGACTCACATTGACCTGCATAAGGAACAAAATTACCAAAGGTGAAAACAGTCTACACAACTGTCAATGTAATCTGAAATTAATCAAGATTAAAAAAACAAAACACAAATGTGATAAAGTGGGAATAAGTGATGTTATGTGTAACCCCATGTGTGACATTGTGCTGTAAAGCCTCCATGTCATGCTACACACAGTACTTCATGTGGTCGTTGCAGTTGCAAAACAGATGACTCGTCAGCCTGACCTTGTTTGTGTGTTTATCTGTTCTCAGTAAATGGTAAATTAGTCTTGCGTTGCCAGATATCTCCACAGTGCTGGGGAGGAAAGTCAGATGCATTCTGGGATAGGAGAGTTGTTTACATTTCTTTAAACCAATCACAATCGTCTTGGGCGGCGCTAAGCTCTGCAGAATAGTCTCAGGAAGGAACTTGTTTTGGTGGAACAATACCCAGTAAAGTTATTTAAAGGTCCCATGGCATGAACATTTCACTTTATGAGGTTTTTTAACATTAATGTGAGTTCCCCCAGCCTGCCTAGGGTCCCCCAGTGGCTAGAAATGGTGATAGGTGTAAACCGAGCCCTGGGTATCCTGCTCTGCCTTTGAGAAAATGAAAGCTCAGATGGACCAATCAGGAATCTTCTCCTTATGAGGTCATAAGGAGCAAGATTCCAGACACAGACACAGAAATGGCACATCCTAAGGAAAGCTCATTGTGGGACTGGCTCTAGTGGCTGTAATTCTGCACCAAGGCTGAATTTCGGGAAAGAGACTTCAGATACAGTATTAGGGGACCACTAAGGTCTATATAAAAGAGACTTCAGATACAGTATTAGGGGACCACTAAGGTCTATATAAAAGAGACTTCAGATACAGTATTAGGGGACCACTAAGGTATATAAAAGAGACTTCAGATGCGTATTAGGGGACCACTAAGGTCTATATATAAAAGAGACTTCAGATACAGTATTAGGGGACCACTAAGGTCTATATAAAAGAGACTTCAGATACAGTATTAGGGGACCACTAAGGTCTATATAAAAGAGACTTCAGATACAGTATTAGGGGACCACTAAGGTCTATATAAAAGAGACTTCAGATACAGTATTAGGGGACCACTAAGGCCTATATAAAAGAGACTTTTACTGTGTGTGTGTGTGTGTGTGTGTGTGTGTGTGTGTGTGTGTGTGTGTGTGTGTGTGTGTGTGTGTGTGTGTGTGTGTGTGTGTGTGTGTGTGTGTGTGTGTGTGTGTGTGTGTGTGTGTGTGTGTGTGTGTGTGTGTGTGTGTGTGTGTGTGTAAAACTGTGTAGAGCTGCTGATTCATCGATTAATTGTCAACTATTGTTGGCCAACTATTTTTATAACCAGTATGAGTCATTTTTTATAAAGGAAAAAAAAGTAAACTTCTCTGATGTCAGCTTTCTTAAATGTGAATATTGTTCTAGTGTCTTCTCTCCTCTGGGACAGTAAACTGAATATATTTTGAGTTGTGGACAAAATGAGACATTTGAGGACGTCGTCTTGGGACTTTTTGGGAAACACTGATCCACATTTTTCACCGTTTTCTGACATTTTAGAGACCAAAACAACTAATCCATTAATCCAGAAAATAATCAACGGATTGATCGCAAATGGAAATAACAGTTAGTTGCAGCCCTACAAACCCTAATTCATACACTAAACATATGCAAGTTTCTTTCTTAATGTTTAAAAAAATATTTTTTTAAATTTTATAAACCTGTTTTACTTGATCGTGTCTCCTCGTAGAGTCTCTGTGGGCGATGACATCCTGCAGCCCTACGCCCACGGCCACGGCCCCTCCCATTCTCACCGCCATGTCAGAGACTGTCAGCCCGTCGTCCATGGCAACAGCACCTACGAGAGCCAGCCCCCCAGCCATCACAGCCGCCTGCCGGTGGCCGAGTCCACGGTGTTTGTGTCAGACGTGCCGGGGAGCTCCAGAATGGTTTACGGTCAGTGACGGAGTCACGACTTACTGATCAAGTGCAGCTAGCTCCCGCTGATGGGATCTCTGTGTGGAACCTGGAGCTGATTTGTGTTTGATGGACCTCCTGATTTATTGATCCCTCTGTTGATTTATTCACTGCCTGACATTAAACTGACATTGAAAGTGTTTACAAGAAGTATGGTGCATCGTCTGCAGAAGACAATACATTTTAAACAGTGGTGTAGTCTAACGTATTGTAGTGGGTATACTGTACTGTATATAAATATATTGACCTATATATATGGACCAGAATCTGCCTTTTGGGGGTGGGGGGGGTCTGGCTGTCCTCCCCCAGGGTTATTTTGAGCGTCAAAGACTTCATTTCCTGCATACGGGTAACTTTTATTGACCAATTTACGGTGGAAATACCTCTTATTTAGCGTATGTGAAGAAGAAAAACACAGATGACAGTTCAAAATTAGGGGTGTAAGAAAAAATCGATTTTTATTTTGCAATACTGTATCGATTTTCAAAAAGGCAATAACAATTTTTTTGTGTAAGACAGTGGTTCACATTTATGTTGTGTTTAAACCCCCTACCGCTAGATGGCTGTGCTGAGACACACCACTAGTGTCCTTGCCTAACAGTGCCTAGCAGTGCCTAACAGTGCCTAGCAGTGCCTAACAGTGCCTAACAGTGCCTAGCAGTGTTTAGCAGTGCCTAGCAGTGTCTAACAGTGTCTAACAGTGCCTACCAGGGCCTAACAGTGTCTAGTAGTTCCTAGCAGTGCCTAACAGTGCCTACCAGGGCCTGACTTTTTGCTAGAAGCTAACAACGTAGCTATGGCTGAACTTTGGCCTACTTTAGCATATCAACATTAGCTCACTAAGAACCTGGGAACCACAATCCCAAACTGGTTTTCTGTGTACTGAATTGTTTACCTAAAGTAAACTTCTTCTTTTTTTAAATATTATTTTTTCTAAAATGATACTTTAAAAAAATTCCAATATATCGCCTTACGCACAGTATCGCAATATATTGCAGTATATTGAACCGTGACCCATGTATCGTGATACGTATCATATCGCCAGATTCTTGCCAATACACAGCCCTATTCTAAATATCTCAGAAATATAATGGAAAGTATGTCGTTGCGTGTCATTGGGCGTTTTTAAGAGGGTATAAGGAAATCCTGGAGCTTTAATAGTTTCTGCGTATCACGTAGACTACACCACTGTTTTTATAGTATACAACAGTAACTCAGAATAAGCTGATGTAATAGTGGTGTCGCTTTATACTCTAGTTCCGATTTCTTTGTTTTAGGGCTGCAACTAACGATTATTTTTTATTGTCGATTAATCTGCCGATTATTTTAATCGTTTAGGCCATAAAATGTCAGAAAATAGGTAAAAATGTCCATCCCAGTTTCTCAAAGTCCAAGGTGATGTCTTTTAAATGTCTTGTTTTTATCAGTCCGAAACACCTTTGCACTTTTGTTGTTTTCAAAAAGAGATAACCAACTAGTATCTGTATTGGTTGTTCCGTGGTTTGTCGTTTGTTCTATTAAAATGTCACCAAATTGAGTCGAGGTGACATCTTTTGACGTCTTTTTTTTGTCCGACCAACAGTCCAAAAAGCCAAAGGACATTCAGATATACAGAGAAAAAGCATCGATAACCCCCAGTGGCTAGAAATGGTGATAGGTGTAAACCGAGCCCTGGGTATCCTGCTCTGCCTTTGAGAAAATGAAAGCACAGATGGACCAATCAGGAATCTTCTCCTTATGAGGTCATAAGGAGCAAGATTCCAGACACAGAAATGGCACATCCTAAGGAAAGCTCATTGTGGGACTGTCTCTAGTGGCTGTAATTCTACACCAAGGCTGAATTTCGGGAAAGAGACTTCAGATACAGTATTAGGGGACCACTAAGGTCTATATAAAAGAGACTTCAGATACAGTATTAGGGGACCACTAAGGTCTATATAAAAGAGACTTCAGATACAGTATTAGGGGACCACTAAGGCCTATATAAAAGAGACTTCAGATACAGTATTAGGGGACCACTAAGGTCTATATAAAGAGACTTCAGATACAGTATTAGGGGACCACTAAGGTCTATATAAAAGAGACTTCAGATACAGTATTAGGGGACCACTAAGGTCTATATAAAAGAGACTTCAGATACAGTATTAGGGGACCACTAAGGTCTATATAAAAGAGACTTCAGATACAGTATTAGGGGACCACTAAAGTCTATATAAAAGAGACTTCAGATACAGTATTAGGGGACCACTAAGGTCTATATAAAAGAGACTTCAGATACAGTATTAGGGGACCACCAAGGTCTATATAAAAGAGACTTCAGATACAGTATTAGGGAGACCACTAAGGTCTATATAAAAGAGACTTCAGATACAGTATTAGGGGACCACTAAGGTCTATATAAAAAGAGACTTCAGATACAGTATTAGGGGACCACTAAGGTCTATATAAAAGAGACTTCAGATACAGTATTAGGAGACCACTAAGGTCTATATAAAAGAGACTTCAGATACAGTATTAGGGGACCACTAAGGTCATATAAAAGAGACTTCAGATACAGTATTAGGGGACCACTAAGGTCTATATAAAAGAGACTTCAGATACAGTATTAGGGGACCACTAAGGTCTATATAAAAGAGACTTCAGATACAGTATTAGGAGACCACTAAGGCTATCTATATAAGAGACTTCAGATACAGTATTAGGGGACCACTAAGGTCTATATAAAAGAGACTTCAGATACAGTATTAGGGGACCACTAAGGTCTATATAAAAGAGACTTCAGATACAGTATTAGGGGACCACTAAGGTCTATATAAAAGAGACTTCAGATACAGTATACAGTAAGCTCGATAACTGACTCAAATGGCTAATTATTTTTTTGTTGATTGATTGTTTTTTTGGGGGGGGGGGGATTTTTCTGCAGATCGACTAATCGTTGCAGCTCTAGTTAGTTTTGGCTTTCTGTCCCTGAAGCATCTTTCCGTGTCGTTTGTTCCCAGGTCACATAACGGCGGTCCAGGACCCTCTGAGGACGGTGTCGGTGTTGGAGCCGGGCGGGCCGGGCGGCTGCGGGATGAAACAGAGGGCCTCGGTGGAGGAAACGGCCGAGGCTGCCGGGTGTCTGTACGCCCAGAACGCCGGCTTCTTCAACACGTCGACAGGCCGCTGTCTGGGCAACGTGGTGAGCGACGGCAGGGTGGTGCAGGACAGCGGCGGGGTGCAGAACGCCCAGTTCGGCATCAGGAAGGACGGCACCCTGGTGTTCGGGTAAGGCACCCAACTGTGACACTGTGACAAAACTCTGACAGTGATTTCTTTCTTTTTTTTTTTTTAAGCACAAATGATTGGACTCCAACTCCAATCACGGTCCCGAAGTTTAAAGGAACACACAGACTTATTGGGACTTTGTCTTATTCACCGTATCCCCCCCGAGTTAGAAAATTCAATTCAATTACATTTTATTTATAGTATCAAATCATAACACGAGTTATCTCGAGACACTTTACAGATTGAGTAGGTCTAGACCACACTCTATGATTAACAAAGCCCCAACAATTCCAACAATTACAGTAAGTCCCTCAAGAGCAAGCAGAGAGACAGTGGCGAGGAAAAACTCCCTCTTGGGAAGAAACCTGGGACAGACCCAGGCTCTTGGTAGGCGGGGTCTGACGGGACCGGTTACATACCCTTCTCATCTCCGTGTGTGTCGTAACTCTGATGCCCCCACCGCTAGCCTAGCTTAGCACAGATGCTGGAGGTAAGCGGCTCCATCTAGCCTAGCTTAGCACAGATCTTGGAGGTAACCGGCTCCATCTAGCCTAGCTTAGCACAGATCCTGGAGGTAACCGGCTCCATCTAGCCTAGCTTAGCACAGATCCTGGAGGTAACCGGCTCCATCTAGCCTAGCTTAGCACAGATCCTGCAGGTAACCGGCTCCATCTAGCCTAGCTTAGCACAGATCCTGGAGGTAACCAGCTCCATCTAGCCTAGCTTAGCCCAGATCCTGGAGGTAACCGGCTCCATCTAGCCTAACTTAGCACAGATCCTGGAGGTAACCGGCTCCATCTAGCCTAGCTTAGCACAGATCCTGGAGGTAACCGTCTCCATCTAATCTAGCTTAGCACAGATCCTGGAGGTAACCGGCTCCAACTAGCCTAGCTTAGCACAGATCCTGGAGGTAACCGGCTCCATCTAGCCTAGCTTAGCACAGATCCTGGAGGTAACCGTCTCCATCTAATCTAGCTTAGCAAAGATCCTGGAGGTAACCGGCTCCAACTAGCCTAGCTTAGCACAGATCCTGGAGGTAACCGGCTCCATCTAGCCTACTGCTCCCAATAAGTGACAAAATAACGCCAACATGTTTCTGTTTACATGTTGTGATTTGTATAGACACAGGGTGTACACATAACCAGGTCACATGACACACAGCCGTCTTCTAACCGTATACATACTGGGAACTATATTCTCAGAAAGGCGAAGCACTGCTTCTTCTGCTACTTGGGCGGAGTGATTATTACTCCAACTCTGAGCGAACTCCAGGCGAGCTCTCTGCTCCTCACCACGGGGCTTCTCAGGTGCTGCGAGCAAATCGCTCCGCCCAAGCAGCGAGTCATTTTGATGTCACATTGTCGCGCGACAGGTTGGGAACGACGACTGTAAAGAGGCCTTTAAGGGGGGGGCGGGGAGAGGGGGGTTAACAGTAACACATTTCAAATTAGAAATGAGTCAAGTTATTGGTTGCATTTGAAGCAGGACATTTTACATCCGATCACAGTAAGAATGTTGACACACCAAATCAGACAATGCACAGTCAATTTAGTGATATCCCTGCAGTTGTGGTCTTGAAATAAAATCCTGAGTCCTCTTTATCCGAGACAGGACCGAGTAAAAAAAAAAATGCGATTGATTCCGAGACGAAACCTTCAAAAAGTGGTCTTGAGACCGGTCTGAAGACCAAGACTGATCTCGAGTACTACACCACTGAGACCTGGTGCCTGTTTGTAGCTGAGAGCCGCTTCTCGCACACTTCTGGTAGTGCTGCATCGTGTCGGAACGCACCGTAGACGTGCCCGGTAAATGGAAATTTATTATTGGAAATACAATAAATCTCAAAGTTGACTTTTAAAAAGCTTTTTTTTTTTTCTTTCAAAAAGCTAGTTTACACATATTAGGCACAAAGGAAATCCTGGAAATACAGCAAGATTTCTTCACTGAGCAGAAGCTGCCAGATTACGACAGTCGGCACACCAGCGGCCTATGTTCCTCAGGAGCGTTATCGTCGCCCATCTTTAAACATTTTGCATAACCGCAAGCTCCTTCCAGTTCCGTCTCACCGCCTCTCTGCACCTGATCTCACGTTTTCTGAACCATCATCGTCTCCTCGCGTTTGACTGCGCTGCCGTCCTTTTTGTCTGAAGTAAAAACCACATTTGCAAATCAGTGACTTCCTGTTTTGCACGGACCAGTAACTTATAACGTCTAGTTCTGTTCAATGAACCGCTGGAAAAAAAAGAAAAAAAAATCCCCCGGATGATGTGTTCATGTCAACATGACTCACTGTTGCACCAGTCCAAACGTTTACCTGCTTTCAGATGAACTGATTAACACAAAATGAAGCTTGTGCTGAAATACTGCTCACTAAACATTCACCCAACATTTAAAAAAAGCCAGCTGGGCGCCTGGGTAGCTCACCTGGTCACTCCTCGACGCAGCAGCCACAGGTTAGACTCCGACCTGCAGCCCTTTACTGTATGTCATCCCCTTCTCTCTCTCTCTCTCTCTCCCTTTTCAAGTCTAAGCTGTCCTATATAAATACAGTCCTAAAATGCCCCCCAAAACATCTTTAAATAACAAAAAAAGGCAGATTTTGAGAAATATCTTGAGAAATAAGTAATTCCTTGAATCCTCCACAGGGATAGAACTGGATATGTATAATGCCACAGCAAGGTCAACACCTGCACACCAACGCAAAACAAACACACATGCTGACACATTGTCCCTGTAAACCATGAAAAAGTAAATTTAACCTGTTTGTTTGATGCCTGAGGTCAGTGAACTCGGTCTAGAATTCCTGCATGATGCAACAGTCAAACACCCAGAGAAAGTGAAGCTCAGATAAAATCAACATGTATACACCACACACACACACACACACACACACACACACACACACACACACACACACACACACACACACACACACACACACACACACACACCAAACCGAAAACTTGATACAACCTGTCATTTGTTGTCCTGCACCTGTCTGTACATCGCAGTGTTCTTGTACAGTTATGTACAATAATTCCTGCAATAGTAATCCATTGAAACCATCTTTTTAACCTAATCTCACTTACTTCTACTTAACGTTTTTATTTATGTCTGTAAATACTTAAAGTGCTCACATTATGCTTTTGGGCTTTTTCCCCCTTTCCTTTATTGTGTTCTATATCTTTTTTTGTGTACATTATAGGTTTATGAAGTGAAAAAGCCCAAAAGCCCCCCCAAACATCTCTACTGTAGTCCAGTACTGTCAGGGCACGCCCTCATACTCTGCTTCTGACTGGCTAGTAGTCCTTACCTAGCTACTGTCAGGGCACGCCCTCATACTCTGCTTCTGACTGGCTAGTAGTCCTTACCTAGGTACTGTCAGGGCACGCCCTCATACTCTGCTTCTGACTGGCTAGTAGTCCTTACCTAGGTACTGTCAGGGCACGCCCTCATACTCTGCTTCTGACTGGCTAGTAGTCCTTACCTAGGTACTGTCAGGGGCCGCCCTCATGCTCTGCTTCTGACTGGCTAGTAGTCCTTACCTAGGTACTGTCAGGGCGCCCCTCATACTCTGCTTCTGACTGGCTAGTAGTCCTTACCTAGGTACTGTCAGGGCACGCCCTCATACTCTGCTTCTGACTGGCTAGTAGTCCTTACCTAGGTACTGTCAGGGCACGCCCTCATACTCTGCTTCTGACTGGCTAGTAGTCCTTACCTAGGTACTGTCAGGGCACGCCCTCATACTCTGCTTCTGACTGGCTAGTAGTCCTTACCTAGTTACTGCGCATGTGCGACTCCCATCAAAGATGTTACAGAAGTGAGATGTCTCACTCTGTAGCTAAAACAGAGAGCTCAACACACAGGGTGAAAATAGGATCTGCAGCAATGTGCAGTGCAGTGCAGTGGTGTTTTTTGAAAATTAAACCTATTCTGGTACAACCTCTGAATACAATTATGAACCTGAAAATGAGCATAATATGAGCACTTTAACATTTTTATTTATGTCTTATTGTAGATATGTTATTTACTGTATACACTTATTGACTTGCTCTTTTCTTACTCTTATTTTACCTTGAATGTGACTGTGAACAACTGCAACTAAATAATTTCCCTAGTCTAGTTTAGTAAAGAAAATATTGCTTCATCCACAAAATGCCAACGTGTTATGCAACCATAACAGTTGTGCTTTGTTTTCACTTCCTGGTAAAAGCGACACAGATCAGATATGAATTAATTTGTATATGATAATAAGTGGACGTTGGAGCCTTGCCTGCAGTGTGTGTGTTTACTGTTGAGCTTCATGATTTGCTTACCTTTGGCTCAGGACCTGCACTCTTCGGATCTGGATCTGCGTGCACACATCTTTGATTATGAATGAAAATAGTTCATGTTGGATATTAGCCGTCTTGCTAACACTGGCGCATTTACAGAAATATTGATTCATGTGCATTGTCCTAATAAAATTAATACATTTTAAAGGGTAGGTTTAATAAGCTCAGGCTTCAGCCTACATCTTTTCGGTCCTCTTTTGTTTCTTGTATATCTTTTAATATCTTTTTATGTTTTGATTTGTGTTTTACTGCAAGAAAAAGCCTTAATGTTCTGTTCATTTATTGTTTATTACAAGTGTATTGAATGTTACAAAGTTAAGTTACAAATGACCTACATTAACTAAACTAAACATACTCCTATTTGTATACATTTGTGGAAATAAATCTGTTAGAAATCAGATTTCGGAGTTGAAAGAGGGGCATTTGTACGCACATCACTAGGTGCTTATCTTTTTCCCTTAACTTAATACATTTTGGAAAGTAGGTGATGTAGATTATTATAAATGGGATGTTGAATCTTAAACAATGTTTTAAAAAATGAGATATGTTTGATATTTTGAAGTATATTTTGTACTGTATATCCTTTTTGATGTACTTTTAAAGCTTTAGTGCGTAACTTTTTGATATTAATAAACGCCCGTTACATTCAAGCCATTGCCAAATGAGTTGCTACAAAGCTAATTAAGACCATCAGCTCCACACAACTCTCTCTGTGTTTCTCAGTATGGCTATGTTCAGAAGGTTGTGGCGTCCGGCGACTTTCGCGCGCAGAAACTCGAGTGAAGATAATGACCTCTTCTGAAGAGTCCGTCAAGTTTTTTTTTAATCCCCTGTGTCCTCCTTGGCTACTAGCAGCTGGGTGGAGGAGGGGTGCGAGATCAGATAAGGCTTGTATCATGTGGACACGCCGACAGTGTTGTCGTCATTACTTAGAAATCCTCATGGGGGCGGCAGAATCTCCGCACTATAGCTCTAACTAACAATTCATTGTCACTTGTTTTGGATGAACCAAAAAAAAAAAGAAACCCTTTGGGCTGCTTGACCCAGCTGCTAATTTAAGGTTCGGTCATGTAAGGTAAGGTGATTCCTCAGCCTGAGTGGAGGTAACATTATAGGAGTAAAAATAACCAGAGAGGTCACAGCGAGCGCTCCGAGTTGTGTAACTGCACCTGTGGCTTCCTGCAGCTGCCAACGCATCAGTTTGAACAACTGGATTTGGCTCAAAGTTGTCAAAATAATAGACCCAGAGCTGCGGTGTACTGCTGGTGTGAACTAACTGAAGGAGTAATTTTTTTAACGAAATTGGAGAGTTTTCGTCTGCTGAGTAAAGGGGGGAGAGAGGAGGGAGGAGTTCCCTGTTCATGCAGTGCAGCTCTCTTTGTTGCTATTTTTATGCTGTTTAAATAGTCGACGGTCTATGGACAGAGGGTGTCAAAGTGAAGTTTGGACCTGATCATGAAGATAGATAAAAAAAAAAGTCAGAAGATCACCAAAGTTATAACCATTCATCCTTCTTAACACGCCGCAACCCTCAGCTGCCTTTCTTTAAATAATTGTTAACTTCTTATACTGCGCTGTTGATTTGATTCTCGTCTTTTATCTAGTGGTGTTTTTGAACAGATAACGGACATATTTCGGAGAATTTCTCCAACGCGGCTGTGACATAGATTTTATGATAAAATCTAAAAGGAAAACAGTCGGATCTGTTTAGGATTTTGCAAAGTTTGCCCTGATTAAACTAAGCCTTATAGCGACGGCTGTATTGTAGGTAAAGAGAAGTACTTCCACTCTTGTTAAAGGTAACGAGAGTACAAAGTCACAAGTTCCTGCGGGGCCCGTGGGGGATGAGATAAGATAGGTAAAGAAATATGGTCCTGCCTGTTGGTTTTTGTTTTTATAATTTTTAACTGCTCTTTAATGTTTAATTATTATTTTTTTTTTATCGTTTAACTGCCTAAGGGGAAAACAAGTGTCTGCACTAAATCTCATGGCAATCCATTAGGGATGTCATGATACACCCAACTTACCATTCGACAATTTACGATTTTCTCAGCATTTAAAAAAAAAAAAAATATATATATATATATAAAAAAAAAAATATATATATATATATATATATATATATTCCTTTTATTTATATAAACTGTGCTCTTATTAAAAGTGCAACTCAAATTGTATTTTATCTCAAATAACAAAAATGATATAAAAGATTTTTAAAACAAATCCCAAATCAAAATAACTAAATAAATGGAGGAGAAATAAATCTCTTCAAAATAAATCTACTAAGAAGGTGTAGTGACGTCTGAAGTCAAACAAGTGAAATCTACAGTGGATTACGCTCTACGACGTTTAAAAATTGCATCGCGATTAATTTTTTTTTATCTTGCCTTTGCGCATCAGATTGACTGAGTCTCTTGCTGTTTTTAAATCTTGTCTTAAAACTCATTTATTTTCTTTGGCTTTTAACTCAGTTTGAGGGTTGACTTTGAGTTTTGTATTGCTGTATTTATTTTTTATTGTTTTATTAATATTGTGTTGTGCCTCTGTTGTATGTTATTGTTTATTCATAGACTGTGTTCAGCACTTTGGTCAACAGTGTTGTTTTTAAAGTGCTTTATAAATAAAGGTGGATTGGATTGGATCTCAACCGGTTGTGATCTTCACACATTTATATACATTTTTAACTGATTCAGGATGCATCGTTACATCCCCACGATCCATCCGATAGTTGTTGAGATATTTCAGTCTGGACCAAAGTTCTGGACCGACAGCAGTGTTCCCTCTATGCTGATTTTATAGTGGCGGCACGCCATGGCAAAAATTTCTGCCGCCACGGTATCAGAAACAGGGCAGACGCACAATGTAGTCACGGTTGCTTTTTTAAATGATCCTGCCGACATAATGCACTGCCGCTCACACTGCAATTTAACGACAAGTAGAACTATTCAGAGGTTATTGGATCCAGTTTAACTCCACATACTGTTGTCTTGATGGAGTTTATTGTCAAAACGTTCGCTTTCTTCCTCGTCGACTATTAAAACGAACAGCTCCACCGAAAGCGTCACCGCGGTGGGTCCGTTCTAATCGGGCAACGTTCAACTTGTCAGTTCTGTCAGCTCATCGTCCTGATATCACACATGGTTTCCCTATGAAGAATTTCTTGTAAAATGAATTTAGTAGACCTGTTGGAGATGTTGAGCGCCCTATATAGTTCCTCAAAAAATACAGTTCAATCACAACTGAAAATATGCCTCATTGTGTGTGAGTAGAGGCGAATAAATACATTTGTTTGCTTTGCAGCGATGTTTTTCGGGCAGACCTGCCCCCACTGCTGAAAAGATTCCTAAAAGAAAACACTGGACAGACTGATATCTCCGTCCATAGAGCCACAGTGCTAGCCTATTACTGAATGTCACGGTTATAAAATCTTCATCAAATGGTGACGATACCATCCTGCCGTCCTGTCTCCCCTCCGTCCCTCCAGGTATCTGTCCCAGGAGGACGTGCTGGACCAGTCCAACCCGTTCGTCCAGCTGGTCAGCGGCGTGGTGTGGCTGTTGAGGAAGGGCGAGGTCTACATCAACCAAAGCCTGAAGGCCGAGTGCGACAAGACGCAGGAGACGGGTACGGTACTGTACGTTCACATTCACAACTAAACCGCTTCCTGTCGGCCAGCACGGTTTGTAGTCTGGAAGAGTCCGCAAAGTTTCTGGCCAATCAAACCCGACAGAAGTCGACCATCTTTAAGATAAGATATACTTTATTGTCCCCAAAGGGAAATTTGTTTTGGACTTTGTCCATTCTGCAGCATCACAAAGACAACGCACAATACAAAAAATAAAAATAAATAAATAAATACATCTCAACACATACTCTCTTGCAATACGAACATGCTCCCATATACATATAATAAGCATATTAACTACTCCTTTCATTGGCACTTCCCATTAAACAACCCATCGGCTGTAGTCTCCGTAAAAAGTGGGACACAGCCCTCGCACAGTACGATATTATAGAAATACAATATTGCACAGCTGACATATTGCCCCACCCCAATAGCCTACATATCGCACAATTTCCATATTGGACAAATGACATAGCGCCCAACCGACTAGCCTACGTATTGCGCGACTAACCTATTGCACAATCCCCAATAATCTACGTATTGAAACGAAGGGAAGAATTAATCAGACAAAAGAACTAAAGCTGGGGTTAAGATTGAGTCAAACTGAGCCGTTTTTTTACGGGGATGGGGATTTACAGACCCCCCAATAATCAGATTTTTTTTCCGAATTTTGTGTATTTTGTGTATTTTTTTTTAACGTTTTTGTTGTTTTGTTTAAGTGTTTTTTGGACAATTTTTTTGCCGTTTTTGTCGCCTTTTGCAAGGTTTTTTTTAAACGTTTTTTCTGAATTGTTTACGCCTTTTGCAATAATTTTTTTTGGGACAATTTTGTCACCTTTTTTTTTTTTTTTTGCCTCTTTTTGTTTTTTCAATACATGCAGACATGTCCCTGGACCTCTCTAGATAGTTGGAGATCTCAACCCCCACCCCCACACCTCCCCCCCCTCCCAATGTTGATCCCAAAGTTACGCCCTTGGTTTCAGGGCATAAGTTGCCAAAAGCGACAGACACAGACTGTCAATAAAGCCTGGTTTATGGAACAATATCTTCCCACAGATAATCAAGGTTTCCCCTGAACTTCAGTTCAACACACAGAGTTACAATAACTCCCCAATCCTTCTCTCCCCCTGTCCAGGATCAGTTAACCAGACCTCAGCACAGCAACTGGATCAGCTTCAGCTCAGCACTTATCAAGTGTAACTTAATAACTTAATGCGCCATGTTTGCATAACACAGACACTCGTCTGTGACCCGACGCTGCCATGTTTGATTAACAGGAACAAGAGTGAAACCAAAGTTCACATCAACCTTTAGAGCAGCACACGCCTTTATTGTTACAGACAAAACAAGTTTTCCAAGAACTGATCTATCATCGTTTACATAATGCTGCAACTTATCAACTTTATGGACTCATGGCCGCGGTTTAAGACATCCGCCCACTAAAGACAGTCGGTCAACAACATTATATCACGGTCTAAATTAAGACATTTATTTCAATGAAGAAAAATGTATATATGTGTCCATAACAATTTTTTTTCCTTTTTTATTTTCTGTTTTTAATTTGTTGCTTCTTTGTTTGGGGAAGCACTTTTTGATTATGTCCCACCCGCTTTCCCATTTATTGTCTCTATATTGTCTCTTTATTTGAACACATGTAAAACGAGTACTCCTTCAAATTAGCATTAGCAGCAGGAAAGACAAGATCCCCTGAAAATTAAATGTTAAAAAAAACTAAACATTGCTTATGTAGTATAATATTCTATACTAGATGTACACTCCTGTTGGAATCGCCTGTTATATTTCCTTCCTCACTGTTTTAAGTAGGCGTGGGACAAAATATCGATAGGGCAACATACCGTTGTCCTCCTTCGTGTGATGCGAGAATCGATACGCTGGCGCTAAATTAATAACTATAGGTTATTAATAATAAGACTGTACCTAATAAGACTGTAGAGACATGCCTATAGGTAGCAGTATACAGCGCTATGTTTAACTCCTAATAAGACTGTAGAGACATGTCTATAGGTAGCAGTATACAGCGCTATGTTTAACTCCTAATAAGACTGTAGAGACATGTCTATAGGTAGCAGTATACAGCCATGTTTAACTCCTAATAAGACTGTAGAGACATGCCTATAGGTAGCAGTATACAGCGCTATGTTTAACTCCTAATAAGACTGTAGAGACATGCCTATAGGTAGCACTATACAGCCATGTTTAACTCCTAATAAGACTGTAGAGACATGTCTATAGGTAGCAGTATACAGCTATGTTTAACTCCTAATAAGACTGTAGAGACATGTCTATAGGTAGCACTATACAGCGCTATGTTTAACTCCTAATAAGACTGTAGAGACATGCCTATAGGTAGCAGTATACAGCGCTATGTTTAACTCCTAATAAGACTGTAGAGACATGCCTATAGGTAGCACTATACAGCGCCATGTTTAACTCCTAATAAGACTGTAGAGACATGCCTATAGGTAGCGGTATACAGCGCTATGTTTAACTCCTAATAAGACTGTAGAGACATGCCTATAGGTAGCAGTATCACCGCTATGTTTAACTCCTAATAAGACTGTAGAGACATGCCTATAGGTAGCAGTATAGCGCTATGTTTAACTCCTAATAAGACTGTAGAGACATGCCTATAGGTAGCAGTATACAGCGCTATGTTTAACTCCTAATAAGACTGTAGAGACATGCCTATAGGTAGCACTATACAGCTATGTTTAACTCCTAATAAGACTGTAGAGACATGCCTATAGGTAGCACTATACAGCGCTATGTTTAACTCCCTAATAAGACTGTAGAGACATGTCTATAGGTAGCAGTATACAGCGCTATGTTTAACTCCTAATAAGACTGTAGAGACATGTCTATAGGTAGCAGTATACAGGCTGTGTTTAACTCCTAATAAGACTGTAGAGACATGCCTATAGGTAGCAGTATACAGCGCTATGTTTAACTCCTAATAAGACTGTAGAGACATGCCTATAGGTAGCAGTATACAGCGCTATGTTTAACTCCTAATAAGACTGTAGAGACATGTCTATAGGTAGCAGTATACAGCGCTATGTTTAACTCCTAATAAGACTGTAGAGACATGTCTATAGGTAGCAGTATACAGCTGTGTTTAACTCCTAATAAGACTGTAGAGACATGCCTCTAGGTAGCAGTATACAGCACTATGTTTAACTCCTAATAAGACTGTAGAGACATGTCTATAGGTAGCAGTATACAGCGCTATGTTTAACTCCTAATAAGACTGTAGAGACATGCCTATAGGTAGCAGTATACAGCACTATGTATAACTCCTAATAAGACTGTAGAGACATGCCTATAGGTAGCAGTATACAGCGCTATGTTTAACTCCTAATAAGACTGTAGAGACATGTCTATAGGTAGCAGTATACAGCGCCATGTATAACTCCTAATAAGACTGTAGAGACATGTCTATAGGTAGCAGTATACAGCGCTATGTTTAACTCCTAATAAGACTGTAGAGACATGTCTATAGGTAGCAGTATACAGCGCCATGTATAACTCCTAATAAGACTGTAGAGACATGTCTATAGGTAGCAGTATACAGTGCCATGTTTAACTCCTAATAAGACTGTAGAGACATGCCTATAGGTAGCAGTATACAGTGCCATGTTTAACTCCTAATAAGACTGTAGAGACATGCCTATAGGTAGCAGTATACAGCGCTATGTGTACGACTTCTTCATTTGGTTACAACAACGACAAAAGTGCTTAAAATTGTAGAAAACCACAATGTTTACTACGTGTGATGCACGACGTAGCCATCTTTGAAAGTGAGCTCGGGGTCCTCTGAGTTCAGACGACTTGACGAGTCGTATATATACGACCTCGGTGGCGTTCTTTTTGCAACTTCCGGTTCGTAACTCCGGAAAACGACTCGTAGATCGACTTCGGTGGACAAAATGAACGCACCATTACAGTCGAGAAAAGCGCCCGTGACCCTCGATCAACGTCGGAGCCCAACGGTGCAATGTGGCTCTAAATATTGAGTTGTTGCGTGTTTCTTTGGGCCCTCTGCAGTCTCCTCAGTGGTCAGATTGAAGAGGTTTAAACTGTGATTTGTCAGCCCGTGGTATGTTCAGCTGATACTCCCAACAGTGCTAACCCTCAGACTAACCTTCGGTTTCTATTGTGAAGTTTTAAAGCCTGTTAATTCCAGCTTGTTTTGTTGTACTTTCACAGGGAAATTCCGCACTTTTGTGGACGTGGTGTCGGCCAGGACGGCGGTGGGCCACGACGCCGAGGGCAAACTGATCCTGTTTCACATCGATGGGCAGACTGGAGTCAGGGGGTAAGAAAAGTTCTCTTCTAAACATCTACCCAGTGAAATAAACAAAATGGAAGTAATATTGTGTTTGGGGTATTTACCACCCAGTAAGTCGATGAAAGAGTCAGTCTCCCTCTGGGCAGGAAAGAGAGAGCCGACACAGATGTGGATGAGAGAAAACATATGATAATTTCTCCCATTAACATAAAGTGACTCACAGGCCTTTCAGTCAACACAAAGTGCCCCGAAGTAGGTCTTAAATGTGCAGGGTTTGATTTTGCGTGCCTGAGCCATACATAGAGACAAAAAGAGACAAAAAAGCGAGCTCCGTTCACTTTATCACTGCAGAAGGAACATTAAAACAGGCTGTGAGAGCAATAAAACGTTTTCCTACAAACCGTGTTTTATTAAAGGCCATCATCTGCGTTCTTTTCCGTGTTTTTCAAAACGGAAACGCCCACTCGGCCTCAGCAGAAAGCTGTAAGCTAGTCAATAAGGTTTATGAATAATGTAGAGCTGCAAAGGTAATTGGATTAGTTGTCAACTGTTAAATTAATCGGCAACTACTTTGATAATCGATTATAATCGGTTTGAGTAAGAAAAGAAGTCACTTCTTACATTAGATTGACTTGTTGTCGACCAGAGAGAAGTCTTCGTTGTATTTAAACCTTCAGACTTCCATCCAACCAATCCAAAGTCATTCTTTGTTGCAAAAGGAAAAGCAGCCCAGGCATTGGTTCGTCTTGTGCAGAGAGTAGAGCTGCAAAGATGAATCGATTGTCAACTTTTAAATTAATCGCCAACTATTTAGATAATCGGCTTGAGTCCTTTTTCATGTGGAAAAAAAATCTCTGACGTCAGCTTGTTAAATGTGAATATTGTTCTAGTGTCTTCTCTCCTCTGTGACAGTAAACTGAATATCTTTGAGTTGGGGACAAAACGAGACATTTGAGGACATCATGTTGGGCTTTTTGGGAAACAATTATCCACAGTTTTCACCTTTTTATAGACCGAACAACTCAACATCCAGAAAATAATCGACCGATGAATCGACAATGAAAATAATCGTTCATTGCAGCCTTAAAATGAATGGGAAGGGCTGAAAGCCAAGAGTACGCGCTGCCGTTTCTCAGAAGAGGCGGAGAAGTCCTTGAGCAGGAGGTCGTCGATCGGCCCGAGCTGACTTTAACATGTTTTATTGAGCGGGTGGAGGAGATATCGAGTGGAGATATACCGAGGTCAGCGGCAGACATGTTCAGACATGTCGAGCTCATTGTGCTTCTCGAGGCCAGGTCGTTAAAGACAAACACATTAATCTCCTGCAGGTCTGCTGCACAGAGAGTGAAAGGGAGAGGCGGATCAATACACTCGATCGGTGGAGAGATCTTAGCGGGTTGAGGCGACTCGAGCCTGTTAGTGTATTAGTTGCTCTCACTAACGGACCCTATCGGAGGTTAAAATGCCTTTCCCTGCACCCCATTTATCACTGTTACAATCAGGTTGTTTTGATGCTTTATCAGTGTTTCCTTTAGGATTCTTTTTTAGCAGTGGGGGCAGGTCTGTCCAAACTACAACAACCCCCAACTTGGGTTTCTTTCCTTTAGTGCAGACCATTCTAAAAGGCCCTACACTTAGTTTAAGTCCTTGGTTCTTAATTGCCACCCAAGATGCAGAGAACAGGAAATACTGGAATCTTTTTAGTTAAGGAACAGACACTGTACTGAAAATACTTTCAGTATTAGGCAAAGATGCGCAGATACTTTAAATAAAAACATATTTCAAACAAAGTTTCTTACCTGCAGCCTAATGTAATGCATATGAGCACACTTGTATACACACACACACACACATACGCGCGGCCGTATGTTCATCGGGGAAGAACGACGTCTAAGTATCTTGAGTCAGAGGTTTATATTGCATATAGTCTCTATCGCCCATCCCTAAACACAAACCAATACATTTATTCACCTCTATTCACACACAATGAGGCATATTTTCAGTTGTGATTGAACTGTATTTTTTATTTTTTTGAGGAACTATATAGGGTGCTCAACATCTCCAACAGGTCTACAAAATGAATTTTACAAGAAATTCTTCATAGGGAAACCAAAACCCAAATGACTACATCTATAGACTTTTTCCAATTATTACCGTTTGAATGTTTCCAGATGTGTGATATCAGGACGATGAGCTGACAGAACTGACAAGCGGTGACGCTTTCGGTGGAGCTTTTTGTTTCAATAGTCGACGAGGAAGAAAGCGAACGTTTTGACAATAAACTCCATCAAGACAACAGTATGTGGAGTTAAACTGGACCCAATAACCTCTGACTAGTTCTACTTGTCGTTAAATTGCAGTGTGAGCGGCAGTGCATTATGTCGGCAGGATCATTTTAAAAAAGCAACCGCGACTACATTGTGCGTCTGCCCTGTTTCTGATACCGTGGCGGCAGAAATTTTGCCATGGTGGGCCGCCACTATAAAATCAGCATAGAGGAAACACTGGTTGTTTTTATGCTCTATCCTCTCTGGCCTCCTCCATCTTTTGCTGTTTCTCCTTCAGCATCGGTCCATCATCTCTGCCTCACTCTTGCTATCTATTCAAGGATCACACAACACATTTACTCTGCCGAGCCACTTCTTCGAAGCTGTATTACCCCTAACGAGCCCTGTTTAGACCCGATCCCAATGTAAGTTTACATTATCTTCTGGGTAGAGAACTCCTGCATCCCGTACATTCGATTAAACGGCGCTGAGCAAACGGGGATGAAGGAACAGCTGGATATACTCTCATCTCCTTCATCTAATATGCATGTTTGACGCTTTCATATGTCAACACTTTGATTAACGTTAGCTCGGAGGGGCCGCAGACTAAAGAAAGTGACAACACCCAAACTAGCAGTCAGTCCGACCGGCGGTGACTGTTTGTTACGAACAGCAACAGTCAGGGCTTGACATTAACTTTTTGAGGCACTTGTCCTTCGGACAAGTACATTTACGTTTCACTTGTCCATGAACAAAAGTCACTTGTCCGGGTAAAGATTCATCATTTTATAAAAAAAAATTGTGTTTTGCTAATGCAGAATTTGAAGAAACCATTGAAAGCATCCAAACCCTATCAACATTAATACAATTCAGTTTAAACAGTAGAAACAAATGTGTCCCAACAATAGATTTCCCCTTCAACAAGAAAAAAGGATCTCCAGACTCATAATACAAAGTAATATGTTGCACGCCGGTGTGCAGAAGTTAATATATTGAGATTCTAAGTGAATATTTTAAAGTTTCTCATTACTTTCAGATTCCTAGTCAATATTCTAAGTTACTATGTCAATATATTGAGATATTTTGAGATATTGAGTCAATATATTGAGATTGTAAGTCAATATTTTGAATGTTCTCATTGCTTTGAGATTCTTAGTCAATATTCTGAGTTACTAAGTCAATATATTGAGATACTGAACCAATATGTTGAGTTACTAAGTCAATATATTACGATACTAAGCCAATATATTGAGATTAAGTCAATATTTTATAGTTTCTCATTGCTTTGATATTCTTTGTTTATATTCTGAGATACTGAGTCAATATATTGAGATACTAATTCAATATTTTGACCAGAGGTAGTGGTGACTTGAACTTATACTATATCTAAAATAATTTTGTAGACATAACAATGGATTTTGCCACTAAATGTTGGTGTCAACGTGTTTTTTTTTTCTTTCTACAATTTCACTTACCAAGGGATCCTTTAAAAATGTGTAGCTACTTTACAGTTGATTATTACCTGATATTTAATCCGCTACAAACAAGTAGCGGAGCAGCTAGTAACGTTACGAGGCAGAGAGCCAGCCGTCAAGAGTCAAATTAACTTCATGCTTCATCCGCACAAAGCACACTTCTATCGCCACGAGTGACAGCTTTATTCGGCTCGTTTTCTGTGAACGATGTGGGGACGGGGTAACGTTAAAGCGTAGTTAGCATACTAACGTTAGCTTGTTGGTTCCGCGGTGCTTTCATGCTGTATCGCTTACAGAGAAGGAGCTGAACAGTGGGCTGGGTCTAACGTCAGCGGTCCGCTCTCTCTCCCGCTGCTGCTGGGTCTAACGTTAGTTAATGTATTTGTTTCAAATCGGTAAAGTAAAATCTGTAACATAACGGAAACGTAATGGTGACAAATAACGTATATAATGCTTCATCCACACAAAGCTCATTGCTATCGCCACGAGTGACTTCTGTTTTCAGCTTGTTTTCTGTGAACAATGTGGCGGGAGGTAACGTTAAGGTGGAGTTAGCAAACTAACACCGGCTAGCTCGCGCTTTCATGCTGCTTCGTTGAGAATGCGCTGAACAGCGGGCTGGGTCTAACGTTCGCCGCGCCCCGACGCCCTGCCGCGGGATTGTGGTGTAAAATATGTATTTGTTTCAATTCTGTAACATTGACGAAATGAGTGGCACATAACGTGAACTAACATGGCATTTTGTTTTGTTTGAGTTTTAACTTGTCCAGTGGGGCAAGTAAATTTCTCTTCCACTTGTCCTACAAAAAATCCACTTGTCCCGGACAAGCGGACAAGCCTTAATGTCGAGCCCTGCAACAGCAATAACTGCAGTGATAAAGAAATCCAAAGTGCAGAGAGCTTTGTTTTTATTTGTATCTTTTTGTCTGTCCAAGAACTAGCAGTACTTAACATATTTCTGAACACACTTGTTTGTCGCCAGCTTTTCCATTTCAGTCTGCACTTCATGTCTCGTTACTTTGCGTGTCTGTTCAGTATGAATCTGTGGGAGGTGGCTGAGTCTCTGAAGAGCTACGGGGTCATCAATGCCATCAATCTGGACGGAGGCGGGTCTTCCACCTATGTGACTGGCGGCTCATTGGCCAGCTACCCCTCTGATCACTGGTTAGCCAATTAACCCTTCCACTCTGTGCTTTATACGAGGCCTTCTTATTCTCTACCATGAAATGTTACAATGAGTACAGTCACATTCACACTTATATTCCACTATTATTCCGAATATGACGACATTCTGAATGTAATACAGGTCATTTAAACAGCATATTCCGTTTGGCCTTTTTCCAAATTAAGCATTCCCGATTAAGATGTGGGATATGTCGGTATTATTCAGGTTTTAGAAGCATTCTTTGGACATGTATACAGCACATTCAGAATCTGTGTCTCAATCAGCCTCTTGCCTGTTTACGGCTTATGGTCAGCTCTGTGCGTTGCTATGGTTACTCTACACAAACCAACCAGCCGTCAGTTTGCAGGGCTGTATAGCGAGATGCACGGCCAAAGGAAAAGAAGGAGAAACGCAGCTATAGTTAAACATTATCAGAGACTTGGATATCAACAGGTTTTTGGATATGAGCCAACCTTTTCTAGAAGATGTGTTCACACTCCACCATTGGAACAATGAAAAAAAAATCCTTTTAGTGGAATATTCACTTTCATTAGCCATGTAAACAGCTTAGAGGGATGTTGTCTTTTTCGGAATAAGGAATAATTAAGTTAAATAAGGAATTTTATTTGCACGTAATCAATCAATCAATGACTGATGCGATTTAAGAGAAAGATCTAATAGATTTTTGGAGCTCAGGTGCTCTGGCTCTGTCGCCTGATGCTCTCCACCGCTCGTCTTCCCCCTACCAGCGTTACTGACGACAGGTGGCGCTGTGCTCGGCCCGTCTCCACCGTCTTGTGCGTTCACCAGCGGCGCTGCCAGCCGGCAGACTGCAACGACCACGGGGACTGTGTGGACGGACGCTGTCGCTGTCATCAGGGCTGGCAGGGTGAAGAATGTGACTCTCTGGTGTGTCAGGCGCCGGCCTGCGGCCCTCACGGTGTCTGCACTGCCGGTAAGTGTACATGTAGATGAAAACCAGGGTTATTGTTTTATGGGACGGTCGTGGGCCGGAGGCAATATGTTTTTGGGTTGTCCATACATCCATCCTACTCTATACGCTATATTTTAGGACCCCCTGGAGGGAATTTCTTCAAAATTGGCACGAAAGTCCACTTGGAGTCGAGGATGGACTGATTAGACCTCACTAAATGCAATTTTTGGCTATAACTCCAGAATGTATATGCTAATTATGACAACATTTCGCCCAAATGAATGTCTTATTAGGATAAAATGATGAAGCAATGGCAATTTTTTATCCCAAAACGCTTTCCTGGCCATCAGTCAACGCCGTAACTCAGGAACAGAAGGGAAGAAGACATTTGGTCGGATGCTGATTTGGTGACACTGATCTTAAAACTGTGGTGATTGTTTAGCTCTTCTGTGCTGCCAGGTTAAGGATGTGTGCCAAGCATCCGTGTTGCGCCAAAAGATGCACTTAATATCTCATATTAATTTGCTTCAAAGTCTTCACTACATATACAGTCATGTGACAAAATTAGGACACCCATGCTAAAGTTGACTAAAAAGAGGAATAAAAAAAAAAAATCATATTTTGCAAATTGATCTTAATGCCTTCATCACATACCCTTCACCATACCTAGAGATTGGCATGGGGTACTTTCCATAAAATCAGCTATGAGGCTAACTGAAATAAAACCATGCCAGTCTCTAGGTATGGTGAAGGGTATGTGATGATGTGGGGGGGGGGGGTATTTTAATTCCATAGGCCAAGGGAACTTTATCAGGATGCATAGTATCCTGGATCCATGAAATAACTGGCCTTTAAAAATAAACATCTGTCTGCCTCTATGGGAATTTAACATAGGGGTGGACTGACTTATGCCCCCTGTATTTTAAGGAAGAACATTTATTTATTTACGATACATTATTTAATCACAAATAAAATTGGTGTCCTTAAAGGTTGGATTTTTCCTATTTTTTTTAATTAAGGCATTCATTATTTTTTATTCATCTTTTTAGTCAACTTTAGCATGGGTGTCCTAATTTTTTCATACGACTGTAAATTACAAGTCTGGACAGACACGACGGTTTGGCGGAGGCAAACAACCGCAAGGTGTTGATTCTAGTCATGTTATCAGGGTCAGGTTGATTCATTGTGTATCTGCACGTCTTTTTGTGTTGCAGGCGGTTGTGTCTGTGATGCTGGATGGAGAGGAAAGAACTGCAGCCAAGGTAATCACACACACACCTAGTTCATTTAGGCTGAAAGTTTAGACCTTTTAGGGAATTTTTAGGCCTTTATTTCCACAGGACAGATGAAGACATGACAGGGGAGAGAGAGGGGGGAACGACAGATGAAGACATGACAGGGGAGAGAGAGGGGGGAACGACAGGGGAGAGAGGGGGGAACGACAACGAAGACATGACAGGGGAGAGAGAGGGGGGAACGACAGACGAAGACATGACAGGGGAGAGAGAGGGGGGAACGACAGACGAAGACATGACAGGGGAGAGAGGGGGGAACGACAGATGAAGACATGACAGGGGAGAGAGAGGGGGGGAACGACAGATGAAGACATGACAGGGGGAGAGAGAGGGGGAACGACAGATGAAGACATGACAGGGGAGAGAGAGGGGGAACGACAGATGAAGACAGACAGGGGAGAGAGGGGGGGAACGACAGATGAAGACATGACAGGGGAGAGAGAGAGGGGGGAACGACAGATGAAGACATGACAGGGGAGAGAGAGGGGGAAACCGAAGATGAAGACATGACAGGGGAGAGAGAGGGGGAATGACAGATGAAGACATGACAGGGAGAGAGAGGGGGGAACGACAGATGAAGACATGACAGGGGAGAGAGAGGGGGGAACGACAGATGAAGACATGACAGGGGGAGAGAGGGGGAACGACAGATGAAGACATGACAGGGGAGAGAGAGGGGGAACGACAGATGAAGACATGACAGGGGGAGAGAGAGAGGGGGAACGACAGATGAAGACATGACAGGGGAGAGAGAGGGGGGAACGACAGATGAAGACATGACAGGGGAGAGAGAGGGGGGAACGACAGATGAAGACATGACAGGGGAGAGAGAGGGGGGAACGACAGATGAAGACATGACAGGGGAGAGAGAGGGGGGAACGACAGATGAAGACATGCAGCAAAGGTCCGCAGGCCGGAGTCGAACCCGCGGCCGCTGTACGTGTGCGCCTGCTCTACCAACTGAGCTAACCCGGCCACAGACCGATATAACTTCTGTAGCAACCCAGTGTCACTCATCGGCCAGTCATGTAACCGGCGATCAGACCTGCCAGTGTGTTTTTGAAGCGGGCTGAGAGTCCCAAACAGGAAACAGGAAACATCACTTCCTCTATCTATCTGCCACAAGACAAGTTTTAAAACGCCAAACGCAAGCTCCGAACTGCCCCGAGACTTTGTTTCGTTTCCTCAGTCCCTCCGTCTCAGAGACGCAGCTTCATTTTCCCGGAGAGAAGGAGAGAAAGAGAGAAAAGAAAGAGAAGCTGCCTTCAAGTGCGCCTCGGAAATGTCGAGATCTAAAAAAAAAAAAAGATCTGACGGACCCAGCGGGACGTCGCACGAATGGGCCGCTTTCAGTCGCAGGATCGCCCTTTTGTGGCGAGTCATTTCAACGCCGAGGGAACGGGGAAACCATCCGATAACCCAGATGCTCCTGGACCACCTCATCCTAGCCAGGATACGAGTGAGCGCTCATCGATGTCTCCCTCTTACTTGCAGAGTGCCTCCCGGGTTTCTATGGTGACGGCTGCAATCACACCTGTGCCTGTTTTAACGGCGGTTCCTGCGACCCCGTCCACGGACGCTGCGCCTGCCCCCCTGGTTTCCGCGGCGACGCCTGTGAACAAGGTAGAACCGCGTCGTGCTATGACATCAGCAGCTACGCCACCAAACGGGCCTTTATCCAAACGAGTTTATGTTTGAATGACCTCATTGAAAAAAAATGTTTGTTATTCATTCCCAGGGTTGTGAAGATTTTTTTGGGGGATTTTATTCAGTTATAAAATAAAAAATAAAATATCGCTTCACTTCCTTCTCACACGTTTCAATGTGCGTCTCTGTGTCAGCGTGTCCTCTGGGTTTCTTCGGGCCGTCCTGCGCTCAGGAGTGTCGCTGTGACGACCAGTGTCCATGTGACCCGCAGACAGGAAGCTGCAACGCCACGCTGCCAGGAGAGACCAACTACACCTTACACAGAGGTACACACACACACACACACACACGCACACACGCACACGCACACACACACGCACACGCACACACGCAGCTCTATATTTTGTCTTCATTCATTCATCCAGCTGAGTGAAAGGTGTGTTTTATATACCTCCAGTATCTCAACTGCTTCCTCTTCCTCTTCCCTTCCATAGATGCACTGATCTGATATTGGATATTTCAATACGTTATTGTCCGCTACAGGCTTTCCCATCAACCTCCAATCATGTACTTGTTGGGTGGATGACTTACCGTTACAGCATCTTAGAATAAAAACACAGAGAGCTAAATATAGTTTCTAACTTGTAGGGCTGCCCCCTCTTAGTCGATTAGTCCGTCAGTCAGCTAATCGGCGCTTTTGGTCTCAGTCGACTAAGATTTCTTTAGTCCATTAGTCATGTTTTATGCTTTGTCATGCTGAACGACTCATTTCTAAGAAACTATTGACCACATCTCTGATAAACACAAGATTTAAAGTGCTGCTTTTGCGTGATTCTTTGTGGAGAAACTCACTTTTACAGATCTGAGTTTTACATCAACTAATCGACAAAGTATGAGTGTTTAGTCATCTAAGAATTTCTTAAATTAAGGACAGCCCTGCAAACGTGTGTGTATCAGCCGGTGTGTGTGTCTTAGAAAGTGTTGGAAGTGCGCGTGTGTTCACGTTTTAGCAAATGTTTGATTGTTTGCACAGAGCAGAAGGAAAAACAGTTCCTTCTTTGTTGGCGTCTGTCCACTGTATCGACTCAGCTGGGAGGACTGGAAATGTTACTCATCTACTGTTCATCCCTTTCTGTTCTATATTCAACAAAGAGACTCAGAGTGTCGATACGCACAGTGCACCATGCAAAACAAATCCAACAAACTTCCCGTTAACAAAAACTTTCCATATCAGAACTATGGCAAAAGATCGTTGACAAATGTTGACAAATGTTGGAAAAAGCTTCAAAAACGCAGGAAAACAAATCGACAAAAACATTTCTTTTCAAAACGCTGAAAAAATGACCCACAAATTTGTAAAAAGTAACAAAAAAAAACAAACAATCAAAAACATCACCAAAGGTTGACAAAAACTTGTTAAAAAAAAATGACAAAAAAGTGACCCAAAAATTTGGAAAAAGTAACAAAAAAAAAACCGATCAAAAACATCACCAAAGGTTGACAAAAACTTGTTTAAAAAAAATTACAAAAAAGTGACCCAAAACATTGGAAAAAGTAACAAAAAAAAACGATCAAAAACATAACCAAAGGTGACAAAAACTTGTGACAATAAAATTTGAATGAAATCGACAAAAACGTCGAAAAGTGTAGAAAAAGGACAACTAAGTGTTGAAATTTCGACCCAGAAAAACACAAGAGTTAACATGTCGACTAAACGCCTCCCAGCTCCCTCTACGTACTTCCAGACATGACACACACTTCCCAAAATGTCAAACTATTTCTTTAACCTTGTGTTGACTTCGGGTCAAATTGAACTGTTTTCAATTTTTGTTTTATATCAGAAAATATGGGACGTAGAAATAAGAGCTGAAAATGTGTAGAAGAAAAATGTAACAATTTCAAACGTTGGAAAAAGCAAAAACAAACAAAAAAGTCGAAAAATGTGTGTTTTTTTTCAAGGTTGACGGGAAGACAACACAAGGGTTAAATCAGTTGTTGTTGTCTTAAAATTACTCTTTTGTGTACTAATTATTTTGTTTGCTTAATTTAGTATTTCAAACCCTCAAATGGCTAAATTACTTCACCTCAAACTAATTTCAGGATCACTTAAATTGGATTCAGTTCCTCATTTTGTTTCGAGTATATTATATATAAATATGTTGCGTCGTTAGGGGTGCGTAAGGGAAAGCTCATAATATATATATAATCTTGCATAAGTAATATTTAACCCCAGAAAAGTTACCGAAAAATATGGATTCATCAGAATCACTTTTATTGGCCAAGTATACTTACATACACAAGGAATATATCTTCAACAAATAGACATGTAGTAGACAAATAGTAACATAGACACATACTGTACAATATAGACAACAATATACATATAGGCACATGTCAACGTAATATACAAATATACAAATAAGACATAATATCAAGACAAGTACACATGGAATGGGATGTAAAGTGAAAAAATAAATTATTAGAAAGTCTGTAAGCAGAAAGGTATTCATTATTGCTATATTTATTAAACTTTTAGGTCTCTAAAGCCCGGCCAGACTACGAGAGTTTACAATTTATTTCCGACCATCGGAGGGTAAATCTGGCCTGGGACCTTTATCGGTACCGATGTTTGGCCCAGATCGTCTGGTCGTGTGAGCGGGTTACAGATCCAGTCTTAAACTTCCCAAACTGCTTGCAGACTCATCAGGCTGCTGTGTTCATTTTAAGCATGTTTAGTATTTAGTTTAGTAGATTAGAGTTCAAATCTACATGGTTTTGGTCATGTCACTACTTTTGCAATAGCCAGTCCTTCCAGAAAAATGCAGAGTTTTTTTGTGATTGTTGCGGGCAAAAATCCTTGATTATGCGGCACGTTTTCTTAAAAAATTTGATGGAATATGCTATGTGATATTTATGCAATTTTATGCGAAGAAATTGCGGGAACTTGGAAAAACTGCGGTTTCATGAAAAAAGAAAAAAAAGTGATTCCCCCGAGCTGATGCGTGGTTAGCGTCTGGCGTCGTAAGGCGGCCGTGCGTCACCCTGTGGAACCGGTTCCTACGCAACCGGTAGGAATCGGACCGGATCAGAACGCAAATTTCGGTTCCTCGTTTCGGTTCCACTTCAAGTGTCGACTGAAATATTTTCCCTCTGTCGCTCCGAAACAGACGTAAAAATATCACCCGTTCTCTGTAGTCTACCGTTAAATAGCTAAATGTAGAGCTACTTTTAAAATGCCATGTTTTCCCCTCTGGGCTCACCAAAACAGATGTAAAAATATCACCCGTTCTCTGTAGTCTACCGTTAGCTAGCTAAATGTAGAGCTACTTTTAAAATGCCATGTTTTCCCCTCTGGGCTCACCAAAACAGATGTAAAAATATCACCCGTTCTCTGTAGTCTACCGTTAGCTAGCTAAATGTAGAGCTACTTTTAAAATGCCATGTTTTCCCCTCTGGGCTCACCAAAACGGACGTAAAAGCCAGTCCTTCCAGAAAAATGTTTTTTTGCGATTGTTGTGGTCAAAAATCCTTGATTATGCGGCAGGTTTTCTTAAAAAATGCGATGGAATAATATGCTATATATGATATTTATGCAATTTAATGCTATGAAATTGCGGGAACTTGCAAAAACTGATGATAAAGAGAAAAAAAAGTGATCCCCCAACACCCTGCTTTTCGATGATGTTCACGTCGCGTAATTGCGTCACTTCATAACGTTCCCATGGCAACAGGGGGAAATGGCTGCTCTTGTGTGAAGTAAACGCAAAATTTTTCAACTTTCTGCTAAGATATATTATGGGACCTTTTTTGCAACAAAAATGCGGGGATTATGAAATCATGCAAGCCCCGCACATTTTGCGCGGAAATCGGCAATTTATGCGGCGAAAGTGCAGCATATTTATATGCGGACTTTGGCTGATTATGCTTTGATTTATGCGATCACATAATCGCGTTTTTCTGGAGGGACTGGATAGCTGACGAGAGAGACGAGCTGACAGTTTTGTCAATCAACAGTAAACTTTTAGCCCTTGAGGCTAACGTTAGATAGCATACTCCCATTAACCCTTGTGTTTTTTTTCCAATGTTTGGTGTTTTTGCAACACTACTGTCGCTTTTCTCAATGTTTTTGTCACCTTTTGCGACCGTTTTTTGATGCTTTTTTCAACGTTCTTTTATCAATTTTTTTTCCAAATGCTATAAAATTGAATAAAACACCCAAATTCAATGAAAGTAGTGAACCGATCACTTATTTTACTTGTGAAGGTGTTGTAGGGAACCATCCACGTTAATATCTTTTTTTTTTTTTGAGAATTTGGTTAAAAGAAACCCAAATTTCTGATATAGAAACTTTTTGAAAATGGGTCAAAACATATTTGACCCAATCCTCCTGTTTGACCCGAGGACAACAGGAGGATTAACAGATATTAAAATTGACAGTTTTAAAATCACCTCCAGTTCTCGCTGGTTAGGATTTAAAACTCCTGTAGTCTGAGCCCCGTTTAAGGCACATATATACTGTATTTAAAATGTTTATATCTCAAAAGTGCTGCATATAAATATTGATCTTGCATTAAAGCTCTGAGGTTTTTGTCTCCGTCTCTATTGTGTCAAAGATTTATGACCCAAAGTGTAAATGAAATTGGAACGAAATTGCAGCGAACTTTTCAAAATCACAAGAACAGGCACGTGTCCGACTTAAAGTCTAAAAGCACATTTTAAGACTATGACTGAACTCTTCTTCTTCTTCTTCTTCTTCTCTCCACAGCTGGACACTGTCTTGCCAAACAGATGTTTACATCGTGGAGACGAGATAAAGAAGCTCACCGAGAGCAGCCTCATCTGACAGAGTAAGTGTCAAAGGTCAAGTCGCGTGACCTCTGACCTTTTCACCTCAGCTGTCCATCTTTCACGTCCGTTCAATAAACCTTCACCTTCAGAAAAGGGTCGCAGTTTGTTGCGTGTGTTGCTGACTGTGAACTATAGAGCGAGAAAATGACAACAGAACTGAAAGAAACTGCTTTAAAGGTATATTTCTTGTGTCTTTAGTATTTTCTTCATGTGATGGACACTTGGCAGATGCAAAGATGTAAATACTGTTGTGAGCTGAGGTGTAAAATTGTTCCATCTGCCAGCCAAATGTTGGTCGGTTTATCTTCCAACCTCTGAGGCTACATCTACACTACTACGTTTTTAGGTTTTAGTATTACCCTATATATGTCACACACACGCACACACACTTGTCCACAGGAATGCCGTGTTGTCAGACACGTTAATATGGTCGGAGATTAGTTCTGCTACTCGAGCTAAAACTCTTGTATGGACAGAGATCGTTTTTGTCTCAATAATGAAAACGTATTAGTGTCGATGTAGGCTCTAACACACGTTGTTAGTCTGCTTTCTGTCACCGTGGCTTAAAGCTAAAGCCACCAAATCGTTTATAAAAGTGTGTCAGATGCTTTGAATCTGATTTTGAGCGGAGGTTTTTGCGAGATGATGAGAAATCCCAAACCGCGGTGCTGTATTTCACAGTTTGACGTGAGATAGTTAACAAGGAATAATCACATCTTCAGTCGTCTGCTCTGATTGATGGAGTCCAGTTAAACTAATTACAGCAAAAACACAGAGCGAGGCAGCGCAGACCTGCATTTGGCTTCTTGTCTCTCTTTTTAAATGTAAACAAGGCCGACACACTAAGGACGGGACGCATTAATTAGCCTCCTTAGCTTTCACATGCAAGTTAGGAATTGGGCTGTTGCTATGGTTTCTGGAGAGTGCTTTGTGAAGAGGTACCCTGGTGTTCACAGATGGAGGAGGGGACCGTGTTTTTTTTTTTTTTTTAAACCTCTAAACCATGAAATGGAATCATTTGCTCAGATCAGATTTCTTTTGTTTGACATGACCTTTTTTAAAATGTGGCCTATATCAGATTCCAGTGTGAACTGTTTGTGGTTACGAACTGACCCACATGTGCAAAAGACCAATAACAGTGACAGACGCAGCACGCTGTTGCACTACAGTTAGGGGAGGTCATGGAGGAAGTCAGCATTTTGGCTTTTATTTCAAAATGTTTGTGTAATGGCAGCCGTAACATAATTATTTTGGCTATAAGCTATTTTGGCCCTTTTGCGTTGCCTGACAAGCCACTCTGCCAACTCCCCATTGGCAGGGCTCAATCCGAGGGGCGGGATAAACAGTTGTCTTTCAAATTCCCTCTGCACTCATAGCCGACCAGAGCAACGCTAGTTGATAGATTAAACTCTGAACACATCTTCCTTTTTTAAGAATGACTTCAGTGCCGTTCTTTGTTGTTTTCACAAAGAAAAGCTGAACTCCAAGTCTTCCAGAGTCGCGGCCAAAGCCGATTCCAAACACCGCTGTTCGCCAGCAGCAGCAGCCATCTTCTTTGTTTTCAAGTAGCGGGGAATTCACGCGGAACCGTCGCAACTCTGCCGTCCTTATGTTAAGCCCCGCCCACCGACTCTATACGCGATGTGATTGGCCTGACCAGAGTTTTGGTTTTTCCAGCTCGCAAGCCAACGGAGAGTTGCTAGACTGACCCTGGCTGCAAATTACATTTGCTGCCGCTAGGGTGCGTCTAGATTTCTAGGCTACCGTTGCTCCAAATTCACTACAGAGGTCTGTGTGGGTGCCGAGGCGAAGCCAGGAGTGGTGGGACTGCCTCGTGAATAGCTTCACAGAGACTCAGTTTATTCAAAACATTTTCGAATGTCGAGGGCAACTTTCGATTATCTCTGTCAGCGCCTCTCAAGACGCATAATTGTGACAAATGTTGATGTAGATTGACGTGAAAGTCGCATCAAATCCGCCTTGGTTGTTCACACTGTGGCCGCATTGAAAATATCAGACCTGGGTCTGATTCAGGACCACATATGGAAGTGGTCTAAATCTGATTAGAAAAAATCTGATCTGGGCAAGATCTGAATGTTCACGCTACTTCTGAAGAAGTCTGACACTTGACCCCCCCCAAAAAAAATCTGATTTGGTCCACTTTATCCTGCAGTCTGAACGTAGCCTTTATGACTGATGGGAACAACATTTGAAAAATGTATTCAGAATTGAGCCAGACCGCTGCATTGTAATTACTCTGGGCATTTGTGCAAAGTCAGTTAGCGTCCACTAAAAGTTCTGTTTTTGCCGCTGACAGACTCAGATTATTATTCTAAGTGTCTGACAACATTATGGAAAGGATCTCTACTGAGATAGAGCTTTTAGTTAAAGAGTAAGATCCTTTTAGTTTAACATGGAACAGCCCCGAATTCACCATCACCAAACTCCACCAGACTCCATGTAAATAATCAGGACTTTTAGCGTGTATAGAGCCAGCATATCTCCACCAGACTCCATGTAAATAATCAGGACTTTTAGCGTGTATAGAGCCAGCATATCTCCACCAGACTCCATGTAAATAATCAGGACTTTTAGAGTGTATAGAGCCAGCATATCTCCACCAGACTCCAAGTAAATAATCAGGACTTTTAGCGTGTATAGAGCCAGCATATCTCCACCAGACTCCATGTAAATAATCAGGACTTTTAGCGTGTATAGAGCCAGCATATCTCCACCAGACTCCATGTAAATAATCAGGACTTTTAGAGTGTATAGAGCCAGCATATCTCCACATGTAAATGGGTGAATTAAGAGTTTATTTCAACCAAACCAGAGTGGTGATTGTTGGAACGGTGGAAAGATGAACCGAGACAGCTTGAGTCATTTTGGCCACATTTGTTTTGTGTTTTTCAGAATCAGGTTTATTTCCAAGTATGTTTCCACAGACAAGGAGTTTGTTTGACTTGGTGTTTTGGCGCGTGACGTCGCGTTACAATAAAAGCAGTTAGAGAGAGAGAAAAAAAAAGTACTGCAGAAGTCAAGAATCATAAATATAAAATGGAAATTTACGATTAAAATCTGTAAAAAATTAATGTTTTTAAAATAGGAAGAGCTGTGTAATGACTAAAGAATGAGACATTTTTCACAGTATGAGGAAAATGTACGAAAATAATAACCAAAGATTTGCATAAACTAATGTTAACGCATTGAGGTGGATTAATAGCATTGGGTTTATGGTTTTCATAATATATAACAGCTTGTGTCTGTATTTCCTGAAACGTGTATATAAGCAAATGGAAAACTCTCTCTCTCTCTCTCTCTCTCTCTCTCTCTCTCTCTCTCTCTCTCTCCTCCTCTCTTACTTCCAGACAAAGAAAACTAGGTATGCTGTTAATGTGCGATGTTAATGATATGCATCATTAAATATTAATTTCATGATGAATATGGGAATTCAGATTCACTCAACAGTGAGTTTTCTGCTTCAGAGATGCAGTGCATGATCTGTAAGTGAGACGCTCTGTGTTAACATGCACTTACAGTGCGTAATAATAAGATTACAGCCGGCTTTCTGCAGTAATCTGATTTCTTAAATGGCAAGTAGAAGAGCACAGCAGTTCTATACATACAGTATATATACACTGTGTTTCTAATCGGCTTTATTAAATGCACCCCACAGCAACTTAAAGCTGGGGTTAGGCAGACTTTCAGGAAACAAACTCCAGGGGCCTCATTTATCAACAATGCGTAGAAAATGTTCCAATTTCTGTCTTACTAATGAAATTTAGTTTGTGCTTAAGCACAAAAAAAATCTGTATTCATCAAAGAAATGGTACGCACATCAGTAAGTAGTCAATGTTGTAGCCAATCTAGACGGTGTGTGTGTGTGTGTGTGTGTGTGTGTGTGTGTGTGTGTGTGTGTGTGTGTGTGTGTGTGTGTGTGTGTGTGTGTGTGTGTGTGTGTGTGTGTGTGTGTGTGTGCGCGCTAATCAGAGGTTAGAAAGGGAATCGGGTGAGAAGGGGAAGGAGCAAATGAGGATCTGGGAAGCCGCAGAGGGCCAAATTATCTCTTTACACGTTGCTCTGGAACAAATTTGGGTCTCACTTTACAGAAAGCTGAGTTTGTTCTGAACATTTTGATATAGAGCACACGGGGATCAGTTATATGCAAATACCCTTAAAAGGTCACTTTTAAAAAGAAATGTAAAAATGCCCTCAGACCTCAGAGAGCTAAACTCTTTGCTCCGTGTTTTTGTCCGACCCCTACCGTCTCTCCTCAGGCGTTCCTGGCTGCTGATCACCTCCACGCTGGCCTCCCTGCTGTCAGCCAGCCTGCTGCTCCACTTCGTACGGGCGTGTCGCGGCGCGGCCGCCGCTCACTTCCCCGAGCGCCGAGACTACTCCTACGTCCCGCTGGCCGACATCAACGGAGCCGATTCGCGTGCCGAAGCCCGGTCCAGGAAATCCGGGTTCGGAATGGACGACTCGGACTCTCAGGATGAAATCTGGTCCCCGTCGCAATCGGGGAGGTCATGAGCCGCGTCGCGAAAGGACGGGAGAGCCGAGGACGCTCTCCGCGCTAGCGCACAAAGACGAAGCATTCCTCTTGCTTACTTCAATCTTCTAATCTTGTCAGATTTCAGCCGGACGATCCTGCTGAATGAAAAAGGAAGCTATAGGACCGAGCACAAACCGTTTTGTTACATCCTTTTTCACTCCGCTGGCAGCTGGTGAGATCTTTGCTCACGTTTGTGTTTACAGCCGACGCCTTCTCATCTGACGATGAAAGGAAATCCTCAAAAAGACAGAGGTCAAAGCTTTATTTCTGGAATGTCTCAATCCCAGCTCCAGGTAGGAGAAGCTTTCCACCTTGCTGCCATGAAAACTGATCATGAACTTTGATCTACATCCAGGGGCCTGTATCACAAAGTTATCCAGCCAGCTTTGAGCTTAAAGGACAAATCCAGCGCCAAATGAACCTAGGGGTTAATAAGACATGGGTACCAAGTCGACCGTTCTCTGGGATATGTTTTCATGCTAATCCAATGTGACCAGTTTTAGCGCAAACCGCTAATTAGCTTGTAGCGCTAGTCGTCAGGGCATGCGTAAAGTAAAAAGAAATCTCTATTTCTACACCACTAACAAGGCTCAAAATAGCACCACACTTCCACAGTAGCATAATGAGGGTCCCTACATGTAAACCGAAGCATTGAGAACTTTGTAAGCGTACAGACGGTTTATTAAAAACATAGTTTATAAAGTACCGTTCACGTATACAGGCAGGCGCCATCTTGGGAAAGCAGTCATGACTATTCGAACTAAGTATGAAGCTAAAACGGTTGATAATAGGTCTCCTTTAAGCTCCGCTCAGCGACTAAGTTGAACTTCATGACGCAGGCTCCTGGTGTGAAGACATTTTCAACTTGTTGCCACGTAAACGGATGAACTTTGAACTCTCACCGTGACGTTTTAAAACAAACTGTTACTAAGGTGTTTTTTAATTTTTTTGGGGGGGGCCAGGCAGTTTCTTATCAACATGGGGACATTTTTAGATGTTTTGTCATAATGCACTGAGCTCCATCTGAATGTAAAATAACTGCGAAGTTAATGTGCACGAAGAAGCACAATTTTCTCCAAACGACGCCACGTACAGTATATTTGCTCAGTTGAAACTCTCTGTTCGTATCTTATCAAGCTTTTTTTTTTTTACTGCTCACTGAAAAAACATTCTTTATAATGTCATTTGTGAATGTCACCAAAACTCTGAAATAAATACATGTGAATATCAGGATTCACTTTTGACAACTAAAAGATGAAAAGATCTCTGATTGTTTTTTTGTATTCACCTGTCTGAGCTCGCTAACTCCACTCATCGGGGAAATTTAAAATAAAATAAGTCTGTTTCCATGTAGGCAACTCTGGAAAACATTTTTAATTTCTTCTGTTGCTGTTCAAACCCTTAGATCCCCTTAATTTAAAGATTGTATTTATTCAGAGGTAGGGTTGGGTACCGAAACTCGTTGCTTATACGGCACCGATGCCTTAACAACCGGTATCTACCGGACCGAATAGTAACGTGGATTTCGGTGCTACTGTAACGCCAGCGCTTCTCTCTGATGCTCCGAAACGGACGTTAGAGACGACAGAAGCTGCACGTGACGCTAGTTAACATAATACACTTGGCAGCAGGTAACGTTAGCCTACCGTTAGCTAGCAGCTGGATTAAACACGGTTACAATGCTGACAGCTAACGTTAAACAGTGTAAATAGTGTGTGTATGTATATATATATATATATATATATATATATATATATAGTGACTTTATTTCACTGGAGAGGATTCCAACACCGGACGTTGTTGGAAAAAAAACACAGATGTTGCGTTCACTTGAAACTCGCCAGCCTTGTGGTGCATTCAGAGTTATTGTAAAATACCCTTTTTCCATATAGTGGTGGTTTTTTCAGCAATTTACTGGTGTTATAAGTTATTGTTATTACATTATTAATCAATCATTTAATTTTGACCACATGGCCTTAGCAATAAACAAGCCGTTCTTTAATGTTTCTTTTTTAAATCTTTTTAAAAGTATCGGTTCAGGCACCTTTTAGGCACCGGCACCGTTTTAAAAGTATTGTTTTTAGCACCGGTATTGGAAAAAACTCCAAAAGATACCCAACCCTATTCGGAGGGAATCCAATCTGATAAACTGCATTGGCACTTTTTAGGGGAATTTAAAATGTAAAACCTAAGAAAACAAAACCGTTTTCTCTTCCATTGCTTTTCTACCCTTAAAGCGTCGTCGCTTATAGGGGACAGAGTTGCTAACTTAGCATGTCAGCATGCGTACAGGCAGCATGTTAACATGTTTAGCATGTAAGCATACTTTATTGTACATGCAAACAAAAGCACTAGCATGTTAACACGTCAATGCTGTTGTTAGCAAACCATGCTTGACGCTGGAAACAAAACAAAAGACATTGTGTGATTCTAGAAAACACTAACGTTAAGAATCCATCGGTTGACCCTTCTCTTGTTTCATAGCTGTTTATGTGCAGGGTCAACCCGGCGTGGAGGCCGAGCTTTCACCAGAAGGTCACTGCACCTTTTTAGAGGCATTTCTGTCGACTATGGGGTCACTGGAGCGTTCACGTGACCTCTGACCTCCACTAGGGCTGCACGCTCGTCGCACCGACAGCTTAAAGGTCCCATGACATGGTGCTCTTTGGATGCTTTTATACAGACCTTAGTGGTCCCCTAATACTGTATCTGAAGTCTCTTTTATATAGACCTTAGTGGTCCCCTAATACTGTATCTGAAGTCTCTTTTATATAGACCTTAGTGGTCCCCTAATACTGTATCTGAAGTCTCTTTTATATAGACCTTAGTGGTCCCCTAATACTGTATCTGAAGTCTCTTTTATATAGACCTTAGTGGTCCCCTAATACTGTATCTGAAGTCTCTTTTATATAGACCTTAGTGGTCCCCTAATACTGTATCTGAAGTCTCTTTTATATAGACCTTAGTGGTCCCCTAATACTGTATCTGAAGTCTCTTTTATATAGACCTTAGTGGTCCCCTAATACTGTATCTGAAGTCTCTTTTATATAGACCTTAGTGGTCCCCTAATACTGTATCTGAAGTCTGTTTCCCGAAATTCAGCCTTGGTGCAGAATTACAGCCACTAGAGCCAGTCCCACAATGATCTTTCCTTAGGATGTGCCATTTCTGTGTCTGTAGCTATTGAGGAGGGGGGGGGTGGTCTTGACCAACTGCCACTTCGCTCGTTTGAAAGCCATGATGTCTCTTTCTCATGGGCGGGCCAAGTTCTCTGGGCGGGCGAAGCAGAGAAAGGGGAGGTAACATTTCTCCTTATGACCTCATAAGGAGAAGATTCCTGATTGGTCCATCTGAGCTTTCATTTTCTCAAAGGCAGAGCAGGATACCCAGGGCTCGGTTTACACCTATCACCATTTCTAGCCACTGGGGGAACACAGGCAGGCTGGGGGAACTCACATTAATGTTAAAAAACCTCATAAAGTGACATTGTCATGCCATGGGACCTTTTAAAGGACAAATCCGGCGCCAAATGAACCTAGGGGTTAATAAGACATGGGTAGCGAGTCGACCGTTCTCTGGGATGTGTTTTCATGCTATTCGAATGTTACCAGTTTTAGCGCAAACCGCTGATTAGCTTATAACGCTAGTCGTCGGGGACGGATAAGGTAAAAAGAAATCTCTATTTCTACACCACTAACAAGGCTCAAAATAGCACCACACTTCCACGGTAGCATAATGAGGGTCCCTACATGTAAACCGAAGCATTGAGAACTGTGTAAGTGTACAGACAGTTTATTAAAAACATAGTTTAGAAAGACAGTACCGTTCACGTATACAGGCGGGCGCCATCTTGGGAAAACAGTCACGACCAGTCGACGACGAATGCCGTGTAACGCGAGCTGAACTTTCACTTGAAATCTCCCATGGTCCGTGGTTTCCCAATGGGTCGATAGGAAATGTAATTACATGGAAATGCATAAAGCAATGTTTTGGCTTCAAAAACTTCATACAACAAGGTCCAAACAAAAGAAGAGTGGACTCTAGCTCAAAGACATAAGGCATCTCTGACTTCCTTTGACTTGCAAAATTATCTTTTTAATTGAAAAACGTCTATGTGTAATTCTTGGCCCAATTCAAACAGGATCAATACTTTTAATTTAATTTAATTTGTCTCTCCCCGTTGACTACCGTACATATTTTTTACGAAATAATTTCCCGTGGGGTCCAAGAGATATAAGTTTTCGATCCGGAGGATGTTTTTAAACAAAACAGAAACTAAACTTTAAAGTGCTCATATTATGCTAATTTTCAGGTTCATAATTGTATTTAGATGTTATATCAGAATAGGTTTACATGATTTAATTTTCAAAAAACACCATATTTTTGTTGTACTGCACATTGCTGCAGCTCCTCTTTTCACCCTGTGTGTTGAGCTCTCTGTTTTAGCTACAGAGTGAGACATCTCACTTCTGTTCCATCTTTGTTGGGAGTCGCACATGCTCAGTAGCTAGGTAAGGACTACTAGCCAGTCAGAAGCGGAGTATGAGGGCGTGCCCTGACAGTACCTAGGTAAGGACTACTAGCCAGTCAGAAGCAGAGTATGAGGGCGCCCTGACAGTAGCTAGGTAAGGACTACTAGCCAGTTAGAAGCAGAGTATGAGTGTGCCTGACAGTACCTAGGTGAAGACTACTAGCCAGTCAGAAGCAGAGTATGAGGGCTGCCCTGACAGTAGCTAGGTAAGGACTACTAACCAATCAAAGCAGAGTATGAGGGCTGCCCTGACAGTACCTTAGGTAAGGACTACTAGCCAGTCAGAAGCAGAGTATGAGTGTGCCCTGACAGTACCTAGGTAAGGACTACTAGCCAGTCAGAAGCAGAGTATGAGGGCATGCGTCCCTGACAGTACCTAGGTAAGGACTACCGTAGCCGTCAGAAGCAGAGTATGAGGTGCGCCCTGACAGTACCTAGGTAAGGACTACTAGCCAGTCAGAAGCAGAGTATGGAGAGCGCTGCCGACAGTACCTAGGTAAGGACTACTAGCCAGTCAGAAGCAGAGTATGAGGGGTGGCCCTGACAGTACCTAGGTAAGGACTACTAGCCAATCGAAGCAGAGTATGAGGGCGCCCTGACAGTACCTAGGTAAGACTACTAGCCAGTCAGAAGCAGAGTATGAGGGCTGCCCTGACAGTACCTAGGTAAGGACTACTAGCCAATTGGAAGCAGAGAGGGGTGCCCTGACGCAGTAGCTAGGTAGGGACTACTAGCCAGTCAGAAGCAGAGTATGAGAGGCGTGCCCTGACAGTAGCTAGGTAAGGACTACTAGCCAGTCAGAAGCAGAGTATGAGAGCGTGTCCTGACAGTACCTAGGTAAGGACTACTAGCCAGTCAGAAGCAGAGTTGAGGGCGCGTGCCCTGACAGTACCTAGGTAAGGACTACTAGCCAGTCAGAAGCAGAGTATGAGGGCGCCCTGACAGTACCTAGGTAAGGACTACTAGCCAGTCAGAAGCAGAGTATGAGGGTGCCCTGACAGTACCTAGGTAAGGACTACTAGCCAGTCAGAAGCAGAGTATGAGGGCGTGCCCTGACAGTACCTAGGTAAGGACTACTAGCCAATCAGAAGCAGAGTATGAGGGCTGCCCTGACAGTACCTAGGTGAAGACTACTAGCCAGTAGAAGCAGAGTATGAGGGTGCCCTGACAGTACCTAGGTAAGGACTACTAGCCAGTCAGAAGCAGAGTATGAGGGCGGCCCTGACAGTACCTAGGTAAGGACTACTAGCCAATCAGAAGCAGAGTATGAGGCTGCGCCCTGACAGTACCTAGGTGAAGACTACTAGCCAGTCAGAAGCAGAGTATGAGAGCGTGTCCTGACAGTAGCTAGAGTAAGGACTACTAGCCAGTCAGAAGCAGAGTATGAGGCGTGTCCTGACAGTAGCTAGGTAAGGACTACTAGCCAGTCAGAAGCAGAGTATGAGGGCGTGCCCTGATAGTACCTAGGTAAGGACTACTAGCCAGTCAGAAGCAGAGTATGAGAGCGTGTCCTGACAGTAGCTAGGTAAGGACTACTAGCCAGTCAGAAGCAGAGTATGAGAGCGTGTCCTGACAGTAGCTAGGTAAGGACTACTAGCCAGTCAGAAGCAGAGTATGAGGGCGTGCCCTGATAGTACCTAGGTAAGGACTACTAGCCAGTCAGAAGCCGATATGAGGGCGCGGCCCTGACAGTACCTAGGTAAGGACTACTAGCCAGTCAGAAGCAGAGTATGAGGGCGTGCCCTGACAGTACCTAGGTAAGGACTACTAGCCAATCAGAAGCAGAGTATGAGGGCGTGCCCTGACAGTACCTAGGTGAAGACTACTAGCCAGTCAGAAGCAGAGTATGAGGGCGTGCCCTGACAGTACCTAGGTAAGGACTACTAGCCAGTCAGAAGCAGAGTATGAGGGCGTGCCCTGACAGTACCTAGGTAAGGACTACTAGCCAATCAGAAGCATAGTATGAGGGCGTGCCCTGACAGTACCTAGGTGAAGACTACTAGCCAGTCAGAAGCAGAGTATGAGGGCGTGCCCTGACAGTACCTAGGTAAGGACTACTAGCCAGTCAGAAGCAGAGTATGAGGGCGTGTCTTGACAGCCAAAAAGCATAATATGAGCACTTTAAAACAAACCTCCAGGCTTCACAACATCCCTGTGTGTAGGATGCATCAGATTCTACGTGCATATTTCCCTGCACACTGACTGACAGGCGGCACATAAACATACACAGTGAAGCATTCGGCCGCCTGGTTCGTCCTGCAGGTCAGACTTGTGAGCATATATCATCCCCGCAGCTTGAAAGAATCAGGTCAGCTGTCATTTCTTCACATTTGAAACGCAGACAGACATCTGTGCGACTTAAAACCTGTCGGGATGCATTCACTGCTACAGGCTGTTACAGTTGCATCCGGCGCTCTCAGCTGATCTGAACACAGACAGACAGTTAGTGTGTCACCTCCACTCTGCTGCTACACAGGAGACCGATTCACCAAACGCGGATATACAATCGGGTGTGTGTTTTTAAACTTTTGGACGGAGCCATTTAGGGAATCCTCTCATCCATCCATCTAACTGGACACAATCAAACTTTTTGGCAGCATTGCATTACATTACAAACTTTACAGCAGTTTTACAGGTCTGAGAAACCTTGGCTAAACTTAAAAACTGTGCCCCCATTTTTCAGATACCTCAAGCCTTTTTTTTCTAACATAGAAACTTACAAGCAAATTAATCTCTGATCAGCCAAACTTCTTCTGAAAATACCAACATGTGTCGCACCTAAAGACATGAAAACAAAAGAGCCAAAAAGCGCCATTATATGCTGACATTTGGTTCTCATTTAATCATTATTATTATTATTATTATTATTATTATTATTATTATTATTATTATTATTATATAAAACCATTGCATTGAAAGAGGGGGATTATATTACATGCAACCAGACGGTTTTATTTCCAAGTTATTTTGATGGAGAAAGGAAACATGCTGTGTTTTATGACTTCACTGCTATTATTAACTGACTTTATGAGATGAGGGCTGGAGGGCAGCCAGCTGAGAAGCAGTTCACACAGTCTGACTGAGAGGACAGGGAAAGAGCCAATGGCGTGCCGGCTCTCTGCCGTTTGTCCTGCCTCCCGCCTCAGCTGATGCAACTCAGTCGGAGGATGTCACTCTCCAGTTTTTTTTCGTTTTTTTGCTGCGGACTTCAGTGTGTGTTTTTATCTAGAACACGTCTGGTTTTTCGTGAACGCAGTTTCCTCCCAGCTGATATCAGATCATCACTGTCACACTGGGCGCGCTCGCGTGTTTGTGGTCACGGTTGTTAAAGTGTCACCACGCCTTAAATTTATCCCCTGGTTAGACTTTTAGTTCCTTCATTGGTGAAAGAAGCAGCTTGAATTTCAGTCCGAGCCGACTGAAACAGGTTTTGTAAAGTCAGGTTATCCTCTGTCTGTTTGTACCTTTTTGTCTGAACGTTTTTTCTCCATGTGTGACCTCAACACCGTGGGGTATTAAAGGGGAACTTCTTCTTTTTTTTTTTTTTTTTTTTTTTTAAGCTGGACCCTGTTTTCCATGTTTATTTGTCTAAGTGACTCATGGGAACAACAGTTTTTGAAATTGGTCCAGTGTAAAGCGAGACGAAACAAGCTGCAATGTTATGTTAACGGGCAATTGCGCAACCTCAGTTTGCGTCCACTAAAAGTCCTGTTTTTGCCGCTGACCGGCTCAGATTATTATTTTAAGTGTCTGACAACATTATGGAAAGGATCCCTACAGAGATAGACCTTTTTAGATAAAGAGCAAGATCATTTAAAAAAAGAAAAACAGAAAACGGCTCAATAATCTCTAAAGATATCGGGTGTCCCCAAACCCCCCAGACTCCATTTAAATCAACAGTAATTTTATTATCGTAAAACACACTTCATTCAAGTCGACAGAAACTAAATAAAATGCTAAAAAGCCGTCTCGGTTCGTCTTTCCACTGTTCCAACAATCACCACTCTGGTTTGGTTGAAATAAACCCTTAATTCACCCATTTACATGTGGAGATATACTGGCTCTATACACGCTAAAAGTCCTGATTATTTACATGGAGTCTGGTGGAGATATGCTGGCTCTATACACGCTAAAAGTCCTGATTATTTACATGGAGTCTGGTGGAGATATGCTGGCTCTATACACGCTAAAAGTCCTGATTATTTACATGGAGTCTGGTGGAGATATGCTGGCTCTACACACGCTAAAAGTCCTGATTATTTACATGAAGTCTGGTGGAGATATGCTGGCTCTATACACGCTAAAAGTCCTGATTATTTACATGGAGTCTGGTGGAGATATGCTGGCTCTATACACGTTAAAAGTCCTGATTATTTACATGAAGTCTGGTGGAGATATGCTGGCTCTATACACGTTAAAAGTCCTGATTATTTACATGGAGTCTGGTGGAGATATGCTGGCTCTATACACACTAAAAGTCCTGATTATTTACATGGAGTCTGGTGGAGATATGCTGGCTCTATACACGCTAAAAGTCCTGATTATTTACATGGAGTCTGGTGGAAATATGCTGGCTCTATACATGCTAAAAGTCCTGATTATTTACATGGAGTCTGGTGGAGATATGCTGGCTCTATACACGCTAAAAGTCCTGATTATTTACATGGAGTCTGGTGGAGATATGCTGGCTCTATACACGCTAAAAGTCCTGATTATTTACATGGAGTCTGGTAGAGATATGCTGGCTCTATACATGCTAAAAGTCCTGATTATTTACATGGAGTCTGGTGGAGATATGCTGGCTCTATATATGCTAAAAGTCCTGATTATTTACATGGAGTCTGGGGGAGATATGCTGGCTCTATACACGCTAAAAGTCCTGATTATTTACATGGAGTCTGGTGATTGTGATTTCTGAGCTGTTTCTGTTTTCTTAAAGAGATACGCCACCGTTTGTTGAAATAGTTCTTATCACGGTCTCCCCTGGCTGTAGATAGGTGGGCCAACGCATTTTTTGTCTCAGTGCAAGTGATTAGGTTGTTTTTTTTGTCTTTTGTTGGCTCACTTTTACTCACAACATGCTAACCGGCAACATAGGATTCCATTCACTACGCTAAGCTAACTAGCTGCCAACTAAAACGATGCATGCACAAAAAATGCATTGGCCCACCTATCTACAGCTAGGGGAGACCGTGATAAGCCCTATTTCAACAAGCGGTGGCGTAGTCCTTTATCTAAAAGCTCTATCTCTGTAGGGATCCTTTCCATAACGTTGTCAGACACTTAGAATAATAATCTGAGCTTGTCAGCAGCAAAAACAGAACTTTTAGTGGCCGCAAAACTGAAGCTTGAACTGATTTTGCTCTATAGGGTTACATTACAGCCAGGTTGGTGGCTGCCTGTTACAGCGTTCTCGCTCCATACTGGACCAGTTTCCTAGATTTTAGATTTTAGTTAGATACCAATGCATGGGAAATACAGGGTCCATGTTAAAAACATTACCGAAATTACACTTAAACAAACTGTAATATTCTCCACTCTTCTAGTTTCAGATTTTCCAACAGATTTTTCTGAAGCCGGCTGCAGATTTGCTCCCATTCGTGACTGTGTGTGTGACTGTGTGTGTGTGTGTGTGACTGCGTGTGTGTGTGTGTGTGTGTGTGTGTGTGTGTGTGTGTGTGTGTGTGTGTGTGTGTGTGTGTGTGTGTGTGTGTGTGTGTGTGTGTGTGTGTGACTGTGTGTGTGTGTGTGTGTGTGTGTGACTGTGTGTGTGTGTGTGTGTGACTGTGTGTGTGTGTGTGTGTGACTGTGTGTGTGTGTGTGTGTGTGTGACTGTGTGTGTGTGTGTGTGTGTGTGTGTGTGTGTGTGTGTGTGACTGTGTGTGTGTGTGTGTGTGTGACTTGTGTGTGTGTGTGTGTGTGTGTGTGTGTGTGTGTGTGTGTGTGTGTGTGTGTGACTGTGTGTGTGTGTGTGTGTGTGTGTTGCACGCCACCGCCCAGCCGGCCCACATTCTTCTCTGCATGTTTATGTCCTGAACGGTGAGACGAAGTGGCCGGTGATTAACACACACACACACTTCTCATCACCACGGCAACAGTCAACAGCTGGAGGAGATACTGAAAACAGACCGTGAGTGTTTACTGGAGACAGAGACACTGGAGACAAAGTAACGAGCTCTGAAATTATAATTCAAACAATTTAAATAAAAGATAATCTGAGAGAAAGAGTCCTATGATTAATTCATGCAAAAAAGAGATCCCTTCCGTTAAAAAGAAAACGCCATTTCGATGCCAATACATTTGCACTCAAATAAAGGTTTGAATGCAGCACTTTTACTTGTAACAGAGTTTTTCTACACTGTGGATCTGAGTACCTCTTTCACTTCTGTGAACAAGACAAGACATTTGAGGACGTCTTTTTGGGAACACTGATCCCCATTTTCTTTTTCTCCATTTTCTGACATTTTAGAGACCAAACAAATCCATTCATCCACAAACTAATCGACAGATGAATCGACAATGAAAATAATCGTTAATTTCAGCCGCGCTCTTTAGCAAATGTTACTGCAGCATGCTAACGCACTAATCTTTTTTTTGTTTTTATTTGATCATCCTTTTCTATTCCAAAAAAGAGGTTGTACACAATAGCGGCAGTAAACTTTGCAGATTTCCAAAATGACAGCGATTTGTACGGAAATAAAGTGAGATTACAGATATAAAGTGCAAAATAGATAAATGGATAATTTAAAAAAAAGCTAAAAAAAAACAACCAAGAATAGCACAATAACATGACTAAACCCCAAATGTTAACGCTAACGCACTAATCCGAAATAGTCTACATTAAAAGCTGCTAAACTTCTTTTCTAAGACCCATTTCGAGCCCAGAGTAACACTGAAAAGACGCCTGATATTGAGAACAAACACATCCGGAATACATATATTACTCAATAAGTGTTCAGTGACAACAACACAAGGTCGTTGACCCGACACTCACACAGGACGCAGCGTGCCACCACACAGAGTGAACATTAGCCAGATTATGTAAAGACGCGGCAGGAGGAAGGCGGCTGGGCATTGTTGTGACGGATGAATGTCATGTGTAACAGTGATCGCTTGTTATGGTGGCAAAACAGGACATTATGTCCATAGGACTCTCACACACACACACACACACACAGGCACTCACACACACAGGCACATACACACACATATACACAGACTCATATACACACACACACACAGTACTGAACACCTTGTTTGCTTCAGCTAATGAAGCAGATATGACCCACATTATATTATATTATATTAATTTATATCTATATTAGCCAGATATCTTGAGAAAGCCTGGGAGAAGAGGAAAAAAGCTCTTTACCGAGATGATTTGTAGATATTTGTTTGTACATACATATATACATATTTGGTTTTTTTTTTATATTGTTTTTTATTTTTTTCATATTTTTTTTGTTTTCTGTTATTGATGTATTTCTCCACATGATTTGTATATGCGAGAGACCGGAAGATGTCTGTTAAGATAGGCTGGTGGTGTCTTGTAATCCCATATGGGACAGGCCAAAACTAACTAACTAGATCACGCTTTTTAGAACGCTCAAAGACACTTTACAGAGCTTTAAAAAAATTAAAAATAAAGAACTCACACACTATAAATAAACACACGTTAATCAAACATTTAATGCATTTTTTTGTTTAAACCAGTTTTAATCAGTGTGATAAAAGCCTCCTGAAAGATGAACACTGAAGGAATCCTAACCAGGAGAAGCTGACTGCAATGAAGACTGCAACTCCCATGATCCCACGCTGCTTCTCCGCGTCACCAATCTGCGTCTTTTGTCATCGTTTGGATTGACGAGACCCCGAGAGGCAGAAAATTACGAGACTGTCCTCCCCTGAAAAAAAACGCTCACATAGGTCGATTGTTCAAGCAGCAACTACAACTCATATTTACGTTTGTGGCGGCGGCGGCGTCCTCTAGCGGCCGTAGTAGTTGTGACGGGAGAAAAGCAGGAAGTAAGGTGACGAAGTATATCAGCGACACATTCCTTAGGCGAATCTGTCGCTCTTGGTTGGAGGGTGTCAATACACGATTTGAGTCCTTACACGATGTGAGTCCTTACACGATGTGAGTCCTTACACGATGTGAGTCCTTACACGATGTGAGTCCTTACACTAAGTGAGTCTTTACACGATGTGAGTCCTTACACTAAGTGAGTCCCTACACTAAGTGAGTCCCTACACTAAGTGAGTCCTTACACAATGTGAGTCCTTACACGATGTGAGTCCGTACACTAAGTGAGTCCCTACACTAAGTGAGTCCCTACACTAAGTGAGTCCTTACACGATGTGAGTCCCTACACGATGTGAGTCTTTACACGATGTGAGTCCTTACACTAAGTGAGTCCGTACACTAAGTGAGTCCTTACACAATGTGAGTCCTTACACTAAGTGAGTCCTTACACAATGTGAGTCCTTACACAATGTGAGTCCTTACACTAAGTGAGTCCCTACACTAAGTGAGTCCCTACACTAAGTGAGTCCTTACACGATGTGAGTCCTTACACGATGTGAGTCCCTCCACTAAGTGAGACTTCACACGATATGAGTCCTTACACAATGTGAGTACCTACACTGAGTCCTTACACGATGTGAGTCCTTACATGATGTGAGTACCTACACTGAGTCCTTACACGATGTGAGTCCTTACACAATGTGAGTCCCTACACTAAGTGAGACTTTACACGATGTGAGTCCTTACATGATGTGAGTCCGTACACTAAGTGAGTCTTTACATGATGTGAGTCCGTAGAGAAGCTTCCTTACACGATGTGAGTCCCTACACTAAGTGAGTCCCTACACTAAGTGAGTCCTTACACGATGTGAGTCCCTCCACTAAGTGAGACTTCACACGATGTGAGTCCTTACACGATGTGAGTCCCTACACTAAGTGAGTCCTTACACGATGTGAGTCCCTACACTAAGGGAGACTTTACACGATGTGAGTCCTTACATGATGTGAGTCCTTACATGATGTGAGTCCGTACACTAAGTGAGTCTTTACACGATGTGAGTCCTTACATGATGTGAGTCCGTACACTAAGTGAGTCCTTACACGATGTGAGTCCTTACGATGTGAGTCCTTACACTAAGTGAGTCCCTACACGATGTGAGTCCTTACACGATGTGAGTCCTTACACTAAGTGAGTCCCTACACTAAGTGAGTCCCTACACGATGTGAGTCCCTACACTAAGTGAGTCTTTACACGATGTGAATCCTTACACAATGTGAGTCCCTAAACTAAGTGAGTCTTTACACGATGTGAGTCCCTACACTGAGTCCTTCCACGATGTGAGTCCTTACACTAAGTGAGTCCTTACACTAAGTGAGTCCTTACACGATGTGAGTCCTTACACTAAGTGAGTCCCTACACTAAGTGAGTCCCTACACGATGTGAGTCCTTACACGATGTGAGTCCTTACACTAAGTGAGTCCTTACACGATGTGAGTCCTTACACGATATGAGTCCTTACACGATGTGAGTCCTTACACGATGTGAGTCCCTACACTAAGTGAGTCAGCGTTTTTCGGCCACGACAGTTAAGTTTGGGCAACGAAACGACAAGTTTAGAAAAATAGGTGGTGGTTTGGATTAAAACACTCCCGAGGAAACAAACACAAATTTCCTAGGTGAAGATATTTTCCGCACTTCGTCCGAGTGGCTTTGCCGTAGCTAGCTGTCAAAGATGGCGGCCGTTCTGCACTTGCGCGACTCACATCGTGTATTGACAGGGGGTGGATGGGTCTGTCACTACCCGATGAGAGTTGAGTGCCGATGTGAGTCGCGCATGCTCAGATTTAAACGGTTTACTGCATAACGTGTCTTACTGAAATTTGTGAAATCCGTAAAATAATAAACTTTTCTCTTTACATACGATAACAGAAGATGGAAATCATTTCCAAAACGTTTTAGCTATCTATGATTGTTTGATTGCTAACGTTAGCTCAAAACGCCATTCAAGTGACAGCCTTTGTTGTGTTTGATTGCTAACTTGTAGCTAGCAGTCGTTTCAAAAACGTTTTAGCTATCTATGATTGTTTGATTGCTAACGCTAGCTCAAAACGCCGTTAGCATCTTAGCTAGCAGTCATTTCAAAAACGTTTTTGCTAGTGCTCTAAATATAGGGCACTAGTTTTAGCTATCTATGATTGTTTGATTGCTAACGTTAGCTCAAAACCATAGACAGTAGTGTAGGCTACTTGTAGGAAAGTGACGCATGCGCTACTCACATCTGCACTTGACTCACATCTGCACTTGACTCACATCTGCACTCGACTCACATCTGCACTCGACTCACATCGGGTAGTGACCAAGGGGAGTAAGCTTGGCTTCAGAACTCGAACCTCCTATGGCGCCATTTTGATGCTACAAAGAGATTCCACTGAATGCCATTCATTTTGACGTCACTTTGACAGCGAATAACTTTACATCTGAAGCGTTTAAAGACTCTATTTGTCCATTGTTTATTTCTAAAGAAACACGACAATGTATAAAAGGCTCCATTACCTTGTACCTCACGTTATGGCTCCGTAGCAGACGCTTTTATAACAATATGCTAACGATTGGGTCATAACCACGAGACTTACTGTCGTATAGTAGAGGAATTACAGTACAGGAGAAGCTCACAGGCAGTTTGGACTTCCATTAGCTGTTTAGGTTTAATTACTAATGTTAACTAGCATGTTAGTTAGCAATAATTAGCCTGTGCCTATGTTATCTCCTTACATATACCTACGCTCTCTGTCTCTGTAAGATTGGGAATGATTGAGATTTCTCTCGGCACAGCTACCAGAAGACTTCACACTTTCAGACACGTTGTTCACGTCACATCTGCGTTGTCTCTGTCAGTTGGAGGCTGCGCAGTAAAGCAAGTGATCACCGGAAAAGTGCTTCTAATAACCTTCACTGGTCTCCGTCCAGAGACACGGGCTCTGTTGGTCCATTTTATATAATATCAATGGTACTGACAGGGTCAAACAAACACAGGACGTCCACCCAGAAGAGCGGGATTCATGTCCTGGTATATCAAAATAAAAGTAAACGGTGAGTTTTGTTTTATGGAACAAACAGAGCTACGTCACTTTCAGCGTCACGTACATAACCGGAAGTAAAGTTTAGTGTAATATTCCAACGTAAAAAGGTACGGAGAGACTGCAGGTGAGAGTACAGCGGAGGTGAAGCGGCTGTGATGCCACACAGCGTGGAAAGAAAACAGGAAGGGAGCGTAAAGGACTTGTTATCAGCGCTGCGGTGTCAGATCAGTGCAGGTGTGACCTTGTTATGTGGGAATGGAAAAATGCAGAGTAACATGTTGTCCTGGTGTCCTGCTTCCGTGTGTGCTTTTCACATGGATGTTTTTTTCTGTTTTGTTAGCGGGAATGATACACACTTTGTGCAGTTCAGGGAGGACGAGCAGATCTGTACACACACAGACACACACACACACCAGGAGTGGGCACACTGCCGGGGGGTTAGGGGTTCAATTCCCAGTTTGTCTCTGAGGGTGAGATGTCAAAAGTATCTGGGACATTAAGCTCACACTCACACTTTTGGGACAGTCCACATTAAACTTAAAAATCCCTCCCTTTCCTTTAGGGATAAGTATAGACATAAAAAAATTACCCTTTATTATTTATAGTATCAAGTCATAACAAGAGTTATCTCAAGACGCTTTACAGATAGAGTAGGTCTAGATCACACTCTATAATTTACAAAGACCCAACAGTTCCCCCGAGAGCAAGCATTTAGTGCAACAGTGGCGAGGAAAAGCTTCCAGGCTGGCCAACCTGCACCATCAAACATAACAAACAGTGATCCAGCGTTCCAGCCAATAACCGACAAGAAGGATTTGGGGGTGGGGGGGGGTTATTGCATGGAAGGGAGGGGGAGGGGCGAGCTAGCCTCCGTTTAGTTTGACAATACTTTGTCTTATATTTTAGATTCTTCAAAGTAGCCACCCTTTGTTTTTTTATTAATAAGGGAAATAATTCCACTAATTAACCCTGACAAAGCACACCTGTGAAGGTAAAACCATTTCAGGTGACTACCTCATGAAGCTCACTGAGAGAACACCAAGGGTTTGCAGAGTTATCAACAAAAGCAAAGGGTGGCTACTTTGAAGAATCTAAAATATAAGACATGTTTTCAGTTATTTCACACTTTTTTGTTAAGTACATAATTCCATATGTGTTCATTCATAGTTTTGATGCCTTCAGTGAGAATCTACAATGTAAATAGTCATGAAAATAAAGAAATACATTGAATGAGGTGTGTCCAAACTTTTGGCCTATACTGTATGTATATATATATATATATATACACACACACGCACGCACGCACACACAAGTGTAGAATAAAATGTACAACCTACATACATAGTGTATATATAACAAAATAAAATATGTATAACATTAAATATGTACTAAACAGTGTGCAAGTAGCATCATAGTGCAATATTGTAACGTGCGAGGTAATGACACACAGCTGTGAATTGTTTATGGAGGTTTATGGAATGTGACAGCTGTGATTTTTTTGTATTTTTTGAGATTCACTCCGACATGATTTAAATCTGCAGCAGTCTGCATTTCCCTATAGGCCTTTTGTCTGAAGTCAATGGCCTTTGCTCCAGATTATGGACTGAATGGAGGGCAGTGGGAGGGGGAGGGGTAAAGTGATGGGGGTTGAAGGCCGAGTTCCCTAAAGTCACCCTCTTGATTGTGAAGGGGCCTTTTCAACCCACCACTGACCCAGATATCTGCTCATAGCTTCATCCTCTATAAACAAGACGACGTTTCTTTAAACAGGAGGTCAAACCCATAGGCGTAATTTACAGGGGGATTTTTGGGGGACAACCCCCCCCCCCCAAAAAAAACAAACATTATTATAATTTCCTTTACATAAATAATGACATTTGCACCATATATTGATGCAGAAAAGGCACAAATTATTCCAGAAAAAAAATCACCAGAATGCAGGAAATGAATAGCCTGGTCCTACCAGACTCTGGTCCATTAGCCTGGTCCTACCATATTCTGGTCCATTAGCCTGGTCCTACCAGACTCTGGTCCACTAGCCTGGTCCTACCAGACTCTGGTCCATTAGCCTGGTCCTACCATATTCTGGTACACTAGCCTGGTCCATTAGCCTGGTCCTACCAGACTCTGGTCCATTAGCCTGGTCCTACCATATTCTGGTACACTAGCCTGGTCCATTAGCCTGGTCCTACCAGACTCTGGTTCATTAGCCTGGTCCATTAGCCTGGTCCTACCAGACTCTGGTACACTAGCCTGGTCCATTAGCCTGGTCCTACCAGACTCTGGTCCATTAGCCTGGTCCTACCAGACTCTGGTACACTAGCCTGGTCCTACCATATTCTGGTACACTAGCCTGGTCCTACCAGACTCTGGTCCATTAGCCTGGTCCATTAGCCTGGTCCTACCATATTCTGGTACACTAGCCTGGTCCATTAGCCTGGTCCTACCAGACTCTGGTACACTAGCCTGGTCCTACCATATTCTGGTACACTAGCCTGGTCCTACCAGACTCTGGTCCATTAGCCTGGTCCTACCAGACTCTGGTACACTAGCCTGGTCCATTAGCCTGGTCCTACCAGACTCTGGTCCATTAGCCTGGTCCTACCAGACTCTGGTACACTAGCCTGGTCCTACTAGATTCTGGTACAATAGCCTGGTCCATTAGCCTGGTCCTACCAGACTCTGGTCCATTAGCCTGGTCCTACCAGACTCTGGTCCATTAGCCTGGTCCATTAGCCTGGTCCTACCATATTCTGGTACACTAGCCTGGTCCATTAGCCTGGTCCTACCAGACTCTGGTACACTAGCCTGATCCTACCATATTCTGGTACACTAGCCTGGTCCTACCAGACTCTGGTCCATTAGCCTGGTCCATTAGCCTGGTCCTACCAGACTCTGGTCCACTAGCCTGGTCCTACCAGACTCTGGTCCATTAGCCTGGTCCTACCAGATTCTGGTACACTAGCCTGGTCCATTAGCCTGGTCCTACCAGACTCTGGTCCATTAGCCTGGTCCTACCAGATTCTGGTACACTAGCCTGGTCCATTAGCCTGGTCCTACCAGACTCTGGTACACTAGCCTGGTCCTACCAGACTTTGGTACACTAGCCTGGTCCATTAGCCTGGTCCTACCAGACTCTGGTCCATTAGCCTGGTCCTACCAGACTTTGGTACACTAGCCTGGTCCATTAGCCTGGTCCTACCAGACTCTGGTACACTAGCCTGGTCCTACCAGACTCATTTGTACAGAGAGTCTGGCCACTCTCCATTGTGTAAGTGTTAAAACTATTGGATCTTCCCAGAGCCATATTCTTTGTAAAGATTTATAAAGAATATATTTAGGGCGTTTCCTCTCTAACTGGGACGTTTTAGGACTGATTGGTGGGATTGCTGTGGACCAAGTACACACGGAGATACACTGGTAAGAGCCAATGAGGTTTAACCATGTATCAGTTCATTTAAATATCTCACGTTACTGTGTTGTGTCAACAGTTAACTTCATTTAATATTGGATGAGGAGTTTTCTTCTGCAGGTTTCAAATGTTCCACCAAAACAAGTTCCTTCCTGAGACTATTCAGCAGAGCCACCGTTGCTGCGTCTGGAGCGTAGCGCCGCCCAAGACGATTCTGATCGGTTTAAAGAAATGCAAACAACCCAGAAAGCTTTCTTCTCCTATCCCAGAATGCATCTGTGGTGTAGCCAGACCTTACTCCACAGCGCTGTGGAGATAAGAGCTGGCAATGCCGGACTAATAAAGCTGTATCATATCTTATCTTATCATATCTTATCTTATCCATCAGAGTCAAATGGATTTCATCTCTTCGATCTTATCTTTGACTACAAGATCTGAATACTTTCTCTGTGTTTTTCCACCAGTTAGTCTACATTTAGGTGTTATCACGCAAAGTGTTTCTGTGTGCCTGTGCTATTCGGCAGGGAGAGAAAATGACCAGTAATCACTGTGTCATTTTTTATTAACATTTAAAATAACATATTAAAAGTGTAAAACAATCGCTGCAAGGGCACAGCTTGGTTTCAGGACACAAGTTGTCCTGTTAAACGAAAAAAAAAATCTAAAAAACATTAAGCAACATTTTTTTTTTTACACACTTTTGCTCTATTTTATGACTCCATTATGCAAACTTTATAAGTTTTCCACTAAATGTTGACATCAGTTGCTGGATGGCCAGAAAACAGGAAGCCCTTCAGCTCAACCCGGATGTTCTGCTTATGTAATATGCGTCTATTTTTTGGGAGGAAAAAAAAAAAACCCACATTATGTCCTGTTATTCCTCCCAAACATGAGAGAGCTTTGCCCAATCATGCCTTTCTCAGGGGAAGGAGGAGGGGGGTAGCAGTCACAGCCTGTAACGCCTCTTGTGATTGGCCGAGCCGCTGTAGGCCCCGGCCCCTCCGATAGGCTGCTCTCGGCGACGTCACTGCGATCAGCTGTTGGAGCTCCATAACAACAACAAAAGAAGGAGCAGTCGGGAAGAAACGGACTGAAGGGAAAAAAGAAAGAGAAAACCGCACTGTGACTCCCGATGTGCAGTCCTTAAGATTAACGTTTTTTTTTATATTTTATTTCTTCCGCGAAGAAACCTCCAGTTTTTCTATTTTTCGAAAAGTAACGCGTCTACCTCAGTTTTAAGGATTTTTTTAACCAACCGTTGGCGTTTACAACCGTTTTCTCTGCCTGCAGGTGAGTTCTTTGTTTTCTTCTCGGCGACCGTTGACGACTCCGGTGCCTCTTATTCTCACGCTAATGCTCTTTTTCACCCACATTACAGTAACGGCACTTTCTACTTTACGAAACAGAGTTAATATGAAGAAGTTACGTTGCGTTTTTCAACCTTTTGCGATGCATTTTTATTCGGCTTACTCTGCAGCGTTAGCTTCATATGCTAGCCTGTTTAATGCTGTAGCTCGCGCTACTCTTCGCTCTGCAGAACTCCGTGATTTTCCACGACTAGCTAAACTAGAGGACGTTATTTGTGTATTCCTGTAAATATGTTCGCACTTGGCAGTATGTTACAGGAGATAAAAGTTTAACAAGCTGCGGTCCGAGCTGCCAAGCTGGTGTAGAGTTACAGCCTCCCCCCCTTCTCTTTTGTAACCAACAAAACCGTCCGACAGACAAGGCTGCTGCCCTAAATTGGACTCTGTTTGGTTTTTATTTGTCTCTCGGACAGCTTGGTGAATCATATTAGGGCTACGATAGTTAGCCGAATGATTCCTTAGTCCCTCGACAGGAGAATCAATCGATAACCAATTTGATAATTGGTCATATATCAAGTAAAAATGTCAAACGTGCACTATTTTGAGGTTTTTCCAAGTGAGGATTTGCGTCTTTTTTTTTTTCTCATGTCGGCTTCTTGGACTGTTGGTCGAACAAAAACGATACATTTGAAGATTTCACCTTGTTGTGATTGTCATTTTTCACAAAGTTGTCCTGTTAAAAAAATAATAATTGATTAAATAACAAAATAAGAAACAACATTGGAATAAACGTCAGTTGCGCAGCCCTCACCACAATGACTAAAACCTAAAATATTTCAGTTTACTGCTTATTAACCCTGTTTTATAGCATTGTAAGTTAATTATGGTCTTTTGAGGAAAGACTTAACATACATGTATTACTGACATTGTATAGACTTATAATAGCTGACTGACAAAATCCCTCATAATCCAATTTACCACATTCAAATGTACTGTCATGTTTCGGCTTAAAACAAAGAGGTATAGGCTAGCTATTGTTTTCCAAAAGAAAAAAAAAGTGTGTAATGTGGGTTTTATCTTAATGAATGTGTGTAATCCTGCAGACTTAAGGGGTGTTAAGCGTATTTTTTCCCCTTGGATGGTTAAATAGGCTGATGTAATGGATGCATTAATTGCCACATCTATCTATGACTCAGTGACCCCTTTAACGGCATTAGTCGCATATAAACCCACACCCAGAGGAGCTTTCCTTTGTGTTCGGTGATTATTATGATGATACATTCATATTTTAGTATTTAGGTGTCCTGGTAGGGTGGAGGAGGAACAGGTGCAGCAGATTATCCGCCTGCTGCTGCTGTTGAGGCTGTGACAGTCCTTCAGTTTAAACCGTATCTCGATGTTTACAGAGGCGGGTTTCCACTTTTTGTTCTGCAGTACGAACAGCGCCCTCGCTCTCTCAAATTCAAATTTCTTTAGAGAGAAAGATAAAGGGTGGAGAAGAGGAAAAGCCTCTGTGACGTAACGGGCTACCGTCTATGGGTTGAAGCCATAAAGCCGAAGCCATGGAACCGTCTCTGCTCGCTCTGCTCTGCATGGAACTCTGCTGCTGCTGTTGCTACTCCTTCCTTGGCAACCGTTGTTAGGGCTTAACTTGTTAGTTAGTTAGCTAGCTAGCTAGCTAGTTGTTACCTTCGACTCTGAGCTAGCATTATTTTATTTAGTATTATCAGTTATTTCAGTGAAACAATTTATATATCCCTTTTAGAGTGTAGTGTCTTTCTGAAGTCTCGCTCTCTCGCGCTCTCTCTCTAGTCTCTACGTGTAATGAAAATGGCAACCGAGAAATACGAGCTGGGACGCGAGCGTTAAAACGCACCACAGCCAGGTCTCTTCGAATATAGTGTGCGTTCAGGTGCTGGTGGAAATAATCCGACTTTTGAGATTCCCCAAATTGTAAACATTTCTTATAAGCGCCTTTCGAGTTACTCGGGCTGTAACTAACGATTTTTTTAATTGTCAATTAATCTATCGTTAATTTTCTCTATTTAATGGATTAGTTGTCATAAAGTGGTTAAAAAATGTGGATTAGTGTTTCCCAAGAAGACATCCTCAAATGTCTCGTTTTGTCAGCAACTCAAAAGATACTCAGTTTGCTGTCACAGAAGAGAGAAGAAACTAGAAAAAAATAAAATGTAACAAGCTGACATCAGAACATTCTTACTTTTGTATACTGTGTATTTAAAACGTCTTCTTGCAAAAATAAGCAAAAGCTTTTATTTTGTATTGTTTTAAGTTAATCTAAATTGGTATTATTAATGCACTGTGTGAGGGGGGGTGAAAGGCCACCGGGGGACACTGCACCCTTGGCTTTAACCCAGTGATATTGTGCCAAAGGGAGCCTCCTTCCCTTTTTATACAGCAGCTGCAGGGAGACAGTGACACTGATCACTTCTTATTCTGTCCACTAACGCGTTCCTGCCATGAAAGAGTGAACTGAGAGCAGCGGAGCGGCTGCCAGCCAGCTGTGTCTGCACACAGCACATCTCTTTATTTACTGTGGAGTCAAACACAGACAGGACGGCCTCTCTCTCTCTCTGCTCCAAACTGCAGCTGCTTGCTCTCCTCCATCAGGCCTGACAGGAAATTCATTCTGCCTCAGCGATTACAACCCGATATGTATGTTCGGTCTGGGTGTCAATACCAGTATCGGGTGCAATCTCTAATAAGCCGAGTTATTGCACAGGGAACAAAGGAGGTTTTTTTTAATTTTATTTTTACTCCTGTTCCTCTGTGATGGGGGAGGTTTGTGCAGTTTAATATAGACCAGAGTGCTTGCTGATCGAAGATAGCTGTCAGGTGGACACATTCGCTCCTTGTGAATCATCATGTTGCTCTGTAACTGCTGGATTTTACAGACTTCATAAGGTGCAAATCTGTGAGATTGTTGATCTGTGTTTATTCTGTTAAAAAAAAAAAAAAAATGCTGAGCAAAGCCTCTCTCATCTGTTTTAATTTGTATCATAAACTGCAACACTGTTTTCCATCCTGAAGATTTATCTGCGTGGCCCCACCTTGAACCAATCCTCCCTTCTCTTATCTTATCTTTCTACTCTCATGTCATTGAAGTGAAAGGAGCGATTGTCAGAAAATATTGTTAGTGTAAACGTGTCTCCTTAACCTTTTTAGAACGTTGTGATCCGAACTGTGCTTCGACTCACACTTTGTTTTTTGGAGATCTCGTAACTGCTTTCAGAATCAACTCCCAGAGGTCCAGCCAGCAGCTGATAGGATGCGAACCGCAACAAAGTCGAGATCAGCTTGTTTCATAAAAAGATTCATATTTTTCAGCTTGTTTTGCTGCCCACAAGTGGCCAACATCTTAGTTAATGCCGCTTAAAGTCACAAAAAGCAGGACTTGAGACTCAAATTTGAGACATACAGTGCTCAGCATAAGTGAATACACCCATGCTAAAGTCGACTAAAAAGAGGAATACAAAAATCATCTTTTAGAAATTGATCTTAATGCATTAATTAAAAAAATGAGGAGAATCCAACCTTTAAGGACACCAATTTTCTTTGTGAATGAATAATGTATCGTAAATAAATAAATGTTCTTCCTTTTTAAAATACATGGGGCATAAGTCAGTACACCCCTACTCATGGATCCAGGATACTATGCATCCTGATAGTTCCCTTGGCCTTTGGAATTAAAATAGCCCCCCCCCCACATCATCACATAGCCTTCACCATACCTAGAGATTGGCATGGGGTACTTTCCATAAAATCATCTCTCAATGCAAATCAAACCAGCTATTAGGCTAACCGACATAAAACCAACCTCTAGGTATGGTGAAGGGTATGTGATGATGTGGGGGGCTATTTTAATTCCAAAGGCCAAGGGAACTTAATCAGGATGCATAGTATCCTGGATCCATGAAATAACTGGTCTTTAAAAATAAACATCTGCCTGCCTCTATGGGAATTTAACATAGGGGTGGACTGACTTATGCCCCCTGTATTTTAAGGAAGAACATTTATTTATTTATTTATTTACGATACATTATTCATTCACAAAAGAAAATAAGTGTCCTTAAAGGTTGGATTTTTCCTCATTATTTTTTTTTTTTTTTTTAATTAAGGCATTAAGATCAATTTCCAAAAGAGGATTTATTTTTTATTTTTTTTATTCCTCTTTTAGTCAACTTGAGCATGGGTGTATTCACTTATGCTGAGCACTGTACTTTTGTAAAATACATTATCAACAGCTTTTGGAAAGTAAATGTGTCCAGTTTTAAAAGTCAAACCTTTTAGCGTTATTGATTAAGTCTCTCTCTTTCTTTTTGTCCTCTCAGGGCTTGTTTTGTACCCTTTTTTTTGCACTCGTCACAGCGACCCGTTGAGCGATGTCCAGCCAGTGTCTGCTGTCCCGCAGATGATCCATGACCACACCTCATTGATGCACTTCAGCACCTTTCCGACGCCTTCCCCCAGCCGTGAACCCCGCAGCTGATGACCAAAGTGCGTGCCACGCCTCTCCGCCGTCGCCCCGAGCCGCGCGCCTCCCCCCAGCCCCTCCCTCAGCCTCACGCCCCCGCGGGACGTCCAGGGATGTTCCAGAGGTTCGCCAGCGCTCTGTTCGGGGACGACGCGGAGGAGCTGAGTCGATGCGGCGGACCTGGAGACGGCCGGGAGGAAGAGGAGGAGGAGGACGACGACGAAGAAGACTGGATCCTGGTCAACTACCTGGGTGAGAATATCGCCGCGCTCGCACACGTGCTTACCTGCTGTGTTAAAACCAGAGAAATCTGCAGTTCCAGTCGGAATTGGTCTGACGTAGCCAGACCTAACTTCACAGCGCCGTGGAGTGAGGTCTGGCTACACCACAGATGCATTCTGGGATAGGAGAGAACTTGTTCTTGTGGAACTTTTGCACCCCGCAAAAGAAAACGCCACATTCAATATTACATGAAGTTAATTGTTCACACAATACAGTAACGTGAGCTATTTAAATTAGCTGGATAGAGTAATCTACCGATTAATCCACCTCAAATTTGTGCAAAAAAACCCCGAAACCAAATGGAATCTGTTCAGTTCAGGGAGAGTGAGCAAAACTTAAAAAACTCAACATCTGCTTTTCAACTAGCCTTTCCCAAACTTAAGGCGGAGGACAGTTTCTGCACGGAGAGAAAATAAACCGACATGCTCCCGGTCCATTAGAGAGATACTGTATAACTTGAGCCTGGTTTTAATGGCTGGTCAAAGTCCAGCCAAGTTTCCTGAGCCGTCTGACATCAAAAAAAGATCCCAGTCATAACATACTGACACACACACACACACACACACACACACACACACACACACACACACACACACACACACACACACACACACACACACACACACACACACTCACACTGTATACAGATACATGACACGCTGCAGTGACTTCCAGACAGCTATGTATGTGTGCCTATTTTGATTTTGTGATACCGTACATTAGATAAATATTGGTCTTTACATTTTAGATATTGGTACAGCAGTACTGAGACACACACACACACACACACACACACTGTATACAGATACATGACACGCTGCAGTGACTTCCAGACAGCTTTTGGTTTGGTTCACCCGTCGCCGTCCTGACTTGACTTGACTTGTCTCAGATTCCCCGGCCGTGTGAATATTTCGGGGGGGGGAGGCAGAGGCCGGCTGGCCCGCCTCAGGCAGGGTGGCATCGGGCAGTATATGGTAGTCAACCTGTGAACGCGCCAAACAAAAGCTCCTGGGGAACCAGAGGAGGTAAAAATAGATCCTGTTGGAGCTGGAGCTCCCATTCTGGGGCCTGTGGAGGTGGACATGTATGGGCACAGAGCAGCTCTCAACATCCCCCAAATAAACCCACTCCATCACACACCTGGATAGAGGGTCTGGTTTCTCCCAGGTGCATCATAAAGTTACAGACTGTTCATGAAGTCTGGCTGAGCTCTGCATCAGGGCTGCAACGAACGATTGTTTTCATTGTCGTTTTTAATCTGTTGATTCCTGGACGAATGGAGTAGGTGTTTCCCAAAAAGCCCGAGATGACCTCCTCAAATGTCTCGTTTTGTCCACAACTCAAAGATATTCAGTTCCCTGTCCCAGAGGAGAGAAGGAAAAAAGAACCATATTCACATTTCACAAGCTGGAACCAGAGAAGTTGGACTTTTCTTTTCCACAAAAGTTTTTATTCTTTGATGATAGCTTATGGTCTAAATATTTGTTGTCGTTGCCAATATAGACTATTTTATGTTGCGAAAGTTCTTGTATGGCTGCGTGTGTTCAGACAAGTCTTAACATTTGAGAGCTTTGGCCTCTTTGTTCAATGGAGAGAAAAAAAAGAAAATTACACATTTAGATTTTTTTTTTTTTAACAGTACTGAAACATACTGAGGCGTCGGCACTAAAATGCAATATGCAACCCAGCCTTAAAAGGAAACTGAGCCATTTTGCAGTAATATGACCGTGCACACGTGTCCGCCTTTGTCGACCGCCAACAGAAACTGCATGCACACTGCGAGAGTGTCAAAATGACTTGAGGTAAAATGATCTAATGTTGGAAATCTCCGCTTGCATGCTGCCAATTTGGGTGGACCGGCTGATTTGCGGCTGCGTTCGCACACGCTGCGTTGGCCGTGAAACGCAGGGCTTTCCATTCATCTTAAATAGGGTTAGTGGGGAGGCACCTGGGTAGCTCCCCTGGGAGAGCGCGCGCCCATATGCAAAGGCTCAGTCCTCGACGCCGCGGGTTCCAACCTGCGTCCCTTTGCTGCATGTCATTTCCCCTCTCGCTCCCCTTTAAGACTAAGCTGTCCTAGCAACAATAAAGGCCTAAAAATGCCAACAAAAGCATCTATAAAAAAGTTGTGTGTGTGGATTCAACTTTTTTTTATATATATATTTTTTTTTATATATTTTTATTGAAGGAAGAACAGAGTGATGCATCACATACAGAGCAAGTTTAACAATACTCCTAGTTTTTACAGTTTTTTTCCACTTTCCCACAACCCACCCACTGAACAGAGAAGAGGAAAAAAAGAAAAAACAAAGTCCTTATGTTGCAAACAGTGAGAAAATAATTGACAACATTGTTAGCCAAATGTGTCGGATTACCTCATCCGATCCAATGTATACAGGTCTTTTGAGATCAATAATTATTTTTAATTATTTTTAGTTTGGGGGAAGAGTAGCATTCTTTTCAAAATAAGAAACCATTGGGGTCCATACAGAATAAAAACGTTTGGTGGAACCTCTAAGAAAATATTTAATTTTCTCCAGTTTTAAAAAAAAATAGCATCACATCACTAAGCCATAGTGAAACTAAGGGTGGTTTACTTGACTTCCAATCAAGTAATATTCTTCTGCGAGCCAGAAGACATGCAAAAGCACATGCGTCTTGACATTTTTTTTGGACAAGACCACATCTTGTTCAGGTACTCCAAAGACAGCCATCTCAAAACTAGGCCTGATATCCTTAACATGTACCACAGACAACATTTTAAATCTAGCTGTCCAGTAATCCAGCAGTCTAGGACAAGACCAAAACATATGAGCAAGGTCTGCCTCAGCAGAGCGACCGATTCAACTTTAGTCGAGATCTATCAACGATCTGACGGACGACAGTAATTGTGAAACATAAAGTCAACTCGTGCTACGTTGGGGGGGTTAAAGAACCCAACAGGGCGTCGCACAAATGGGCCGTTTCAGTGACGCTCCCACCGCCGCACAACCCTGCGGCGAATCGCAGGATCGCCTTTTCTAGTCCGACTGGGCCCGGGAAGTCCGGTTGGAGGTGAAGTCGGCTGCTCGCGTGCAGACGCTGAGCCTGCGTGTTTGGTAGAAGGTCAGCCGGTTCGCTCATAACACACCCTGACCTCGCTAACCCGACACAACAGCGGGCCAATGTCTCCAAAACGCCGTTGGTCCTCGCTAACGGCACCACCGCACTGCTGCCGCGGACACCTGTTGTTCCGCTGACATCCCCGCACCTGAACCTCCCTGCAGACTCTGGAGGAAGAGATCAGCTGCTGATGGACACGGACAGCGAGCGTTTTTAGAGGATAAAGTGTGCAGCGGATCAGCTGGCAGGCGCTGAGTCAGCACTCGGCAGCCTCTCAGGCCCGCTGTTGCGTGTAAACAAGGATTCCTCTGTGAACTCCTGGGAGTTCGTGTCCAAGTGGAAATGAGCTCCAAAAACTCTGGCTCTCATGCACAGCGACAAGCGAGTTAATTACTGTAAACAGTGCGAGCACAGGGCTCATTTGATGAGGGCAATGAGTTCCCTTTTTGTTAGTTCACTCCTACAGCTGTGTGTTTGGGAGTTAAACGCTACGGCAGTGGCGAAAGAAGCATTCAGATCCTTCACTTAAAAAAACGTCAAAGTATGTCAGTGTCATCAGGAAAAATGTAAAAGTCAAAAATCCTCCTGGTTTTAGAAAGTGTAAAGTGTCAAACTCAATTTCCCAGAGGGCCACACTGGAAACTAAGTTTAGTTTATTCACATGCTTTTATTTCATCGAAAAAGTCAAGGTTCTTTTACTGGATTATTGCGTGTCTCATAGAGCCTTCTCACTTACAGCTTGGTCCACATAAAGCCCCAAAAAAGTAACTTAGCCATCAAAGAAAAAAGAGAAGGAAAAAAAAACATTGAAAAAAACTCCAGAAAAGGCCCCAAAAACGTCGGAAGAAAGCGACCAAAACATTGAAAAAGCTACAAAAACTAGGCGGCCCAAAAGTTATTGTGAACCTAAATTGATACGCGGGCCGGATCAAAATCTGCGAGGGGCCGGATTTGGCCCTCGGGCCTCGAGTTTGACACATGTGGTGTAAAGGATCCAAACAGTTGTGTGTTTAATGGTCTAATCATGTCAGCCAAAATGGAGGAATTGCATCACTTTTTTCTTCAGCATTTAATGTAAATCATATTAATATGTAGAGTGTGTAATCTATCCAGAAGAAGTCCTGTTATATTGTTATCGTCTGTTCTGTACATCATGCTGACTCCATGTCAGAACAGACCACATCATTCAGGAAGTTACAACATCACTGATCAAGATGTGTGAGAAGCAGAAGTTCACTAAGACTGTCACAGCGGACCAGACGCTCTCATCCAGGACTGCAGCAGGACTTTAAACATTAGTTCAGGATGAAGAGAAGAACCACTGGATATAGCTGGGAATTCAACCTATCCAGTGGTGGAAGAAGTATTCAGATCCTTTACTTCAGTTAAAGTACTAATACCACACTGTAAAAATACTCCGTTACAAGTTAAAGTCCTGCATTGGAAATGTTACTTCAGTAAAAGTCTGTAAGTCTCATCAGGAAAATGTAAGAATCCTCCCATTGTAGAAAGAGTAAAGGCTCCAACCAGCTGTGTGTTAAAGGTCTCATCATCTCAGCGTGACTTGTAGTCCGTTATATTGTCGGCTAGTTTACTTTAGAATCAGACATCAGATGTTATAAACTACATGTGTTTAGTGTGCAGAGATCTTAATGTGTAAAGTAACTAGTAACTAAAGCTGTAACCGATGAATGTAGCGGAGTAACTAAAGTAACTAGTAACTAAAGCTGTAACCGATGAATGTAGTGGAGTAACTAAAGTATCTAGTAACTAAAGCTGTAACAGATGAATGTAGCGGAGTAACTAAAGTAACTAGTAACTAAAGCTGGAACAGATGAATGTAGCGGAGTAACTAAAGTAACTAGTAACTAAAGCTGGAACAGATGAATGTAGCGGAGTAACTAAAGTAACTAGTAACTAAAGCTGGAACAGATGAATGTAGTGGAGTAACTAAAGTAACTAGTAACTAAAGCTGGAACAGATGAATGTAGCGGAGTAACTAAAGTAACTAGTAACTAAAGCTGGAACAGATGAATGTAGCGGAGTAACTAAAGTAACTAGTTACTAAAGCTGTAGCAGATGAATGTAGTGGAGTAAAAAGTCCAATATTTCTCTCTGAAATATAGCTGAGTAGAAGGATAAAGTGGCATGAAAAGAAAAGACTCAAGTAAAGTAAAAGTACCTCAACATTTGGACTTCAGTACAGTACTGAAGTAAATGTACTTAGTTACATTCCACCACTGGAGGAAGGGCGGTCCGCGGGAGATCGTCGTGTACCTGTTCCGGTATAAACCGATCTAAAATAAAAACCACAACAGCTCGAGCGTTGGTTCTTCTGCAGCAGAGAGCCGAGGCTTCGGTTCGGTGGAACGATTTTCTATTGCAAATGAAACTATCAAAACACCTTTACACTCTGCTCATAAAAACGACCATATCTCAAATCTAAAAAACCGGGGCGACCTCTAGCTCACCCAGTGAGAGCGTGCTCCCCATGTAGGCTGAGTCCTTTGCAGCGGCCCGGGTTCGAATCCGACCTGCGGCCCTTTGCTGCGCCTCATCCCCCATCTCTCTCCCCCTTTCATGTCTATCCACTGTCACTATAATAAAGGGAAAAGCCCCAAAAAATAATCTTAAAAATGCATAGTTCGAATAACTTCTGGAAAATTCCTTTGCATCCATATTTTTTTTGTTTAAATAGTAAAATATTATGAAAACACATTTATTTATGACACAATTCCAATACTTTTTATTTTTTATTTTTTTTTATTATTATTATTATTAATTACGTATTGACCTACATAACCTTTCAGTTTAGGTTGTGCTGTTTTTAAGGATATGAAGCATTTGAAGATTCTCCAAGAAATGACATAATGACATAGGGAAATGACAATAGGCAAAAATACCGATGTAGGCACTGGGAGGGGGATGGGGGGGGGGTGTTTTGCAGAGTTCAAAGGGTGAAGCCATGCAAATGAGTTATTGTTGATTGTCTGGAGAAAAGCAGCAGGTCAAAATCGAATGGAGAAGCGTTATTTTTAGCTCCCAGTCTGCCAGCTTGAGATCGCGTTTCCTCTCATAACTTCCTGCGTCTCTGTGAATCATTACGATCTGATTTATTTATTTATTTATTTTTTTCGCACGCAAATTTCCGTGCTGCATGCGCAGCGGCGCAGGATGTCGGCACGTTGACTGTGCGCGATGATTTACGTGTGAGCAAATGTGCAGTGGCGGTTGCTGCAGCTAGAATTGCTAGCTCAATACTGGTCTTCACATTTTAGATATTAGTACAGCAGTACTGACACACACACACACACACACACACACACACACACACACACACACACACACACACTGTATACAGAAACATGACACGCTGCAGTGACTTCCAGAAAGCTTTGGTTTGGTTCACCCGTCACGGTCTTGACTTCTGCAAAAAAGAGGGAGTGGAAGGATCTGGTGAGCAGATGAGGCAGCTCTGTTAGAGAGAGACAGGATTAACAGCCGTGTTTGCACACACACACACACACACACACACACACACACACACACACACACACACACACACACACACACACACACACACACACACACACACACACACACACACACACACACGTGCAGGCTGTGGTGTCAGCTTGCCCCACTGTGCTCTCTGCATCCAGAAAATGATTGTTTACATGTGGCTGCTGCTGCTGCTGCTGCTGCTGCTCCGACAGGTCACAGTGCCGCCTGCTGACACACTGAATGTATTACACTGGAGTTTCACCTCCATCAGCAGAGCAGCAGCTGGTCAAGTAAATAGCCTGAAAGACCTTTTAACAATCAAGATATTTCATAATGGTATAATACTACTACTACTACTACTACAGTTGTTCCAATAGTGGTATTGGAAATGCCTCCAATTGCCAGCCTAAAATGTTGGTATCGTTATCGGCGAATACAAGTCAATGCACCGATCTGATACTATGTCATTTAGCCCTGGAAAAAAAAACTACTTTAAAGGTGCTCTAAGTGATGGGACGCGTTTTTTAGGCTACAACATTTTTCGTCACATACAGCAAACATCTCCTCACTATCTGCTAGCTGCCGGTCCCCTGAACACACTGTAAAAAACATCTCCTCACTATCTGCTAGCTGCCTGTCCCCTGAACACACTGTAAAAAACATCTCCTCACTATCTGCTAGCTGCCTGTCCCCTGAACACACTGTAAAAACATCTCCTCACTATCTGCTAGCTGCCTGTCCCCTGAACACACTGTAAAAACATCTCTTCACTATCTGCTAGCTGCCTGTCCCCTGAACACACTGTAAAAACATCTCTTCACTATCTGCTAGCTGCCTGTCCCCTGAACACACTGTAAAAAACATCTCCTCACTATCTGCTAGCTGCCTGTCCCCTGAACACACTGTAAAAAACATCTCCTCACTATCTGCTAGCTGCCTGTCCCCTGAACACACTGTAAAAACATCTCTTCACTATCTGCTAGCTGCCTGTCCCCTGAACACACTGTAAAAAACATCTCCTCACTATCTGCTAGCTGTCTGTCCCCTGAACACACTTAAAAACATCTCCTCACTATCTGCTAGCTGCCTGCCCCCTGAACACACTGTAAAAACATCTCTTCACTATCTGCTAGCTGCCTGTCCCCTGAACACACTGTAAAAATATCTCCTCACTATCTGCTAGCTGTCTGTCCCCTGAACACACTGTAAAAATATCTCCTCACTATCTGCTAGCTGCCTGTCCCCTGAACACACTGTAAAAAACATCTCCTCACTATCTGCTAGCTGTCTGTCCCCTGAACACACTGTAAAAAACCTGTTATAATGGCTCATACCATGACTTCTTCTCTCTCTCCGTCTCTGCAGCTGAAGCCTGCTCGGCTCAGTGTGGCGACGGCCGCTCTGGATCCACCGTTGGTCCTGAAGAGGAAGAGGAGGAGGAGGAGGAGGAAGACATGGTGATGGTCCCCTCCCCCATGGCCAGCCCCGCCATCCGCTACGCCTCCTGCATCTCCCTCAACTCCACGGCCGACACCGACCCGGACGGAGGGGCGGAGGAGGAAGAGGAGGAGGAGGACGACGACGAAGAGGACAACGGGGAAGAAGGGGACAGCGGCTTCCTCCGTCTGGACGCCGGCTCTCTGGAGGAGAGCTGGTTCGTCACGCCGCCGCCCTGCTTCACCGGCCGCGGCAGCCAGCCGGGCCTCCTGGAGACCAGCCCTCTGGAGAACCTGCTGATCGAGCACCCCAGCATGTCCGTCTACGCCCGCCACAGCACCCCGAGGCTCGCCCTCGACGCCCTGCCGCGCTCCCTGGACCTGGACCTGGACCTGGGCTTGCTGCCTGAAGACGCGCCCGCCGCCCTGACGCCCTCCGCTGGGAAGGAGAAGGGCCGACGCCTTCTGGACGGCCCCCGTCACCGGTAATTATCACATTATTACAGGGTTCATACGCTTTGGGGAAAAGACCTGGAAAAGTTATGGAATTTGAAAAATGCTAATTCCATAACAGGCCTGGAAATAGTGTTAATTTTGTCACCTATTTTTAATTTAGTCTTAGTCTTGTGCCAAAAATGTTTGTTAGTCAAGTTTTAGTCGACTAAAAGTCTCGTCATTTTAGTCTAGTTTTAGTCAAAAGAGAACTCAAGGTATCTTAGTCGACTAAAAGTGTTTTTGTGATTCTGTGTAACTTGTGTACTGTTGCTCCAGGGCTCCCTTGTAAAAGAGATTTGACTATCTCAATGGGACATCACCTGGTAAAATAAAGGATAAATAAAAAATAAAAATAAAAAGTCTCGCCATTTTAGTCAAGTTTTAGTCAAAACATTTTACTCTTTTTTTAAATAAATTATTTCTGATAACCATTTCAGACAAATAGTTATAAAAATAAATAAATGATATATATATATATATATATAATATATATATATATATATATATATATATATATATATATAAATATAAATATAAATTTTGTTAGATCGAGACTAAACTATGTTCTAGACTATATATATATATATATATATATATATATATATATATAGTCTAGAACATAGTTTAGTCTCGTCTGACGAAATTAACACTACCTGGAAAGGTTTTTGGAAACATAAAAAGACCCAGAAAGTTTTTGGAAAAGTCATGGAATTTAGTATAATAATATGTGATTTTAATAAATGTATTTTCACGTCGTCTTAACCTCAACGTTGTATTCGGGGAGCGACATTATGAATCCCACTATGAACCACATAAATTGTCGTTCATTTTATTGTTAAACCTCTTTATACTTTAACACAGATTTGTATTCTTATTGTATAATGTCGACTGACATTTTCAGGAACACATAGTCATGGAAATTTGCCAAAAAAAGTCATGGAAAAGTATTGGTTAAAATGCGTATGAACCCTGATTATAAATCAAACGTCTTTACTCAAAGGGTAACGTTACGTTTTTTTCCAACCTGGGCCCTATTTCCCCGTGGTTTGGTGTCTAAAGCCGCTTTCCGACTGGAGCGATTTTTGTACTTCCTAGAACCGAACCCTCCTAGAACCCTTTTTTTGTTCTCCTGTTCCGACTGGACCAATTTGGGGATTATTAAGTTCGTCTTCCTGTAACTCTTTGAGCTCCTACTTCAGGGCAGGGTTCCCTTTTCAGCATAGGGACCTACAGGTCAACGAGGCTCAGGTTTCCGGTACAGACAGACCAACAACGGGACAGTTTTCGTCATCTTATTCATCACTAAATTCACTTCTGACAGCGTTTTAGGTGAGAAATGAACTGTTTAGATTTCGAATACAGGCAGTCTTGCGAAAATTGATGCCGAATTGACAATTTGCTTCAAAGTTTTCAGAGTTGAGAAGCTCCATGAAGTGAGGCGACAGCCAGTAGGCGCCTGCCCCGGCCGCAAGCTCATCGCTGGGCCAATCGCGCTCAGAGACCCCCGCTGTCAGCTGGAAGTCCCTCAGACCGCTCTCGTAAATAAGAGGCTTTTATTTCGCCGTTGACGGTTCGTTTGCACATGTCCATCATAAGATTAACGGGAACCTGTGGTTAACTGTCTTTTCGGAGTTAAACTCCACAAGCGTGGACACACACACACACACACACACACACACACACACACACACACACACACACACACACACACACACACCCCTCCACAGCGCAGCGCAGCAGGCAGAGGCGGGGGAGAGAGAGATACCCGTTTCTCTTCGGGAGACTTGTTTAAATTATGACAAATATGCTTAGATTTAGTATTAAATTAAATAATTTAGTATTTAGTTCCTATATGACCACTTGGCCAGTGCGAATGCAAATGGCAAAACCGGTTTTGGGGGAGAATAGTTAGTAGTTCTGTTTAGAAGTGGACTGTTCCTATAACTACGCTCCTGTAACTACTTGGTTGGAAAGCGGCTATAGTGGTCGTTAGATGGCTGTGTTATAATAACAAAAGGTCAGTTCCTATGGCCACTTGGCCAGTGCGAATGCAAATGTAAAAACCGGTTTTGGCGGAGAGTAGTTAGTAGAACTGTTTAGAAGACGACTGTCCCTATAACTACGCTCCTGTAACTACTTGGTCGGAAAAGAGGATAATGTGACTGATAAGAACAACAATCTTTGAAATTGGTCCAGTATTATCAAGCCGCAATAACCCCGCAATTGCACACCTTCAGTTTCAGTCCACTAAAAGTGCTGTTTTTGCCACTGACCAGACTCCATTTAAATAAACAGTAATTTTATCATCATAAAACACACTTCATACGACAGAAAGTTGACAGAAACAAAAATAAAACCATCAAAAGCCGTCTCGGTTCGTCTTTCCACTGTTCCAACAATCACCACTCTGGTTTGGTTGAAATAAACCCTTAATTCACCCATTTACATGTGGAAATATGCTGGCTCTATACACACTAAAAGTCCTGATTATTTACATGGAGTCTGGTGGAGATATGCTGGCTCTATACACGCTAAAAGTCCTGATTATTTACATGGAGTCTGGTGGAGATATGCTGGCTCTATACACGCTAAAAGTCCTGATTATTTACATGGAGTCTGGTGGAGATATGCTGGCTCTATACACGCTAAAAGTCCTGATCATTTACATGGAGTCTGGTGGAGATATGCTGGCTCTATACACGCTAAAAGTCCTGATTATTTACATGGAGTCTGGTGGAAATATGCTGGCTCTATACACGCTAAAAGTCCTGATTATTTACATTGAGTCTGGTGGAGATATGCTGGCTCTATACACGCTAAAAGTCCTGATTATTTACATGGAGTCTGGTGGAGATATGCTGGCTCTATACACGCTAAAAGTCCTGATTATTTACATGGAGTCTGGTGGAGATATGCTGGCTCTATACACGCTAAAAGTCCTGATTATTTACATGGAGTCTGGTGCTTATATGCATGTTAGTCACTTGGACAACAATGCATGGGATAATAGGGTCCAGGTTTAAAAAAATTTTTTTTAATATTTGAATTATTTTCTTGATAAATTACTTGAACAAGTAATTGACTAGCTTTAAGTAGTTGTATATTTTCTGTCAGTCAGTTCAGCACCAAGTACTCTCCATCTAACACCCCTCTCCTTCGGTCTCTGTCTCCCCCTGCAGGCCGGAGGTTGCGGTGGTCCAGCGGCGCTCCAGCCTCCACTCAGCCTGCTACGTTGCGGCGCTCTCCGCCCGCGCCGGCCTCCTGCAGCAGCGCTCGGGTAACGCCACCCAACGCACCCAGCCGCTGTCCCGCAACGCCCTGCGGCGCCTCAACCTGCTGCGCCCCCCGAAGGCCAGCACCAAGCACCTGCACCAGCCCAGCCAGAGACACCTCAACTACTGAGGCGTCCGGATCACCTTCATCATCATCATCATCATCATCATCATCCTCTTCATCTTCATCTTCAACCTCCATCCTGTAAGCATTATGGGAAACTGACATTGGCCACCGCAAGAAATCCACACCAGCAACATGTCTTCAGCCATTAGTCACGCCCCGATCTGTTCTCACATCTGATTGGATGGTGAAATAGAGAAAGTGGCTGGAGATTTTTATTTTATCAGCTCATGTGGCCAGTGGGTGCAATGTTTCCCCTTTTCCTTCTCTTCCTCCATCCATCCCTCCCTCCCTCCATCCTCCTTCATATTGATGTTGGGAAGAAAAGAAAAGATGTTATCATGTGTCCCCCGACATGTCCTCCTCCTCCTATCACCTTTGTTTTATTCTCCCTGCGCTGGACCAGTTTGCGTCCAGTCACAGAGAGGAAGAGATTTCACAGTGTTGTCCTCTCTTTCTCCTTCCCTTTCTTATTCTCCTCTTCACCCATCCATCCTCCTTCATATTGATGTTGAAAAGAAAAAGATTTGTCATCATCATCATCATCATGTGTCCCCAAACATGTCCTCCTCCTATGATCCTTGTTTTACTCTCCCTCTATTGGACCGGTTTGCGTCCAATCACAGAGAGGAAGAGATTTCACGATGTTGTCCATTTCTCTTTCTCCTTCTTTCTCTCTCTTTCTCTCTCTTTACTTGATCTTCATGGACAACTTTTAATGTGTAGAATCAATGCTGTAGGTCACTTTACTCAGCGGCAGGTTCACAGCGTGGCAGGACGCTCGCTGTGATGTCACGGCATCTTAGCTGTGTTTTGCGACTTTTTTTGGGGCAACTTGACCGGACGCATCGGAGAGACCTTTCAGATCCCGAATCGCTCGACCATGAACAGTGCCGCAGCAGCACAACGGTGCCATTTAATCAGTGCAGCAGAGTTGTGATAGTGTTGCCCACAGAAAGTTGCCGGTAGTGAACGTGGTGCGCGCCAGTTATGAAAGTTATGAAAACAAGGAGTCTAAACTTTAAAGGAAAAAGTCCCCCTCGAATAACCCGACACTGTTATAGTCAGCAATCTGCGGAAGGGCTGAAACTAAGGATTATTTTCACTGTCGATTATTCTCTCGATTAGGTCTATAAAAGGTCACAAAATTATGAAAAACTAGAAGAAACTACAAAATATTTCCATTTTTAAAAAGCTGGAATCAGAATTTTTTTGACTTTCTTTCCCATTTAAAAAAACATTAATATTATAGATTAATATTTGCAGCTCTAATCTGTAGCTGTTTTGGTCACTCTTCTGTCTTGCCTTGTTTATTTTTACTCAAGGCAGCGAGTTCCTACTTCCTACGTTTCCCAGGATGCATTGTACACAACTGCCACAAGAGAACCGGTCAATTAAAAGGACATTCACGTACTGATGATGAGGAGTACAACTCACAGTTGTATGTAGACGACACATTTATTTATAACAGAAAATCAGTTACAAACTGGGCCTGTGGAGATTGAAAGACGTGGCTCTTTACCCAGGCACGGATTCTAGATTCTGTCAAGTTGCATTATGGGAAATGTAGGGTCCAGTGTTCTTGGAGTTTGAACCATAGACGTGACTCAAAGTTAGGATATCTCTGCCTCTGATGCTTCAATATCGGCCTTTTTAAAGTACCCTTGTACATATAAAAACTCTAAACCTTTTTTGTTTCCAGCTTTTAAAATTTTTAAGTTATTTAATTTCTTGCTCTAGTAGAAACTACCACCAGCAGTATGCAAAAAGACATTTACATTTGAATGCAAATGTTTTGGCAAAGTGAAACGTCACACTAACATTTAGCATTCAGAGGTTTTTTTTTTTTTTTTTTTTTTTTCTGTGAAACTGGAGGGTTTAGTTACCGAAAACCGAGAGACGGAACAGAGAGTTTCATGAGCCACTTCTGGCTCAAACCCCAACCTGTACTGTAGCTGCTTTGCCTTTCTGCTCTTGGTGGTCTAAACTGCATCTCATGGCCCTTAAATTGCATCCCTGACTCCTCCACTTGCCTCCCTTCCTCGCGTCTTAGTCCCAGGCACGGGAGAGACGGGAGGAAATCATGCGAGGAGAGAGGCAACGAGAAAATGTGTTTTTAGAGGGATGAGGCGTCCTTTCCTGAGACGGCCTTCACCGAGGAGGGACTGAACAACTTCCGGTTCAGCCGAGGACCGAGGAGTCGAGGAGCTATCGGATAAGGGCCGTGAGATGCAGCTCATGACGTAGATTTTTGATTATCCCTCGCTCCCGAAATCTGCGGGAAGTGACCTCATGATGTGACCTCGTTTATACGTAGCCGATGTTCACAGATATTCCGATATTCCAGTGTTTGTTTGGAGCATTTCGATGAGATTTTCTTCTTTAACTTTCCCCGTTTTTGTTAATTCGGCCATCTTGTCTCTCCGACGTCCTGCAGCATCACCTTGTTGTTGTTGTTGTTGTTGTTGTTAAAAGCGCTCGTCCTGCGGCCGCCTGGCTGAACCTGCCTCTGACTTTGTAATTCAGTAACTTTTCACAATATTTTCTTTTTTTTTTTATTAAAATGAGAAAAAAAAAGACTGTAAAAATTACTGGGTTAAATATCACTAAACGCCTTGTTTTAACGGTAGCTTTGAGATAAATAGAAAATGTAAAAAGACAAAATGTATTTAAAAAAAAAAAAAAAATTCCAAAATATTTTTTGAAAAGAAAAAAATGAAATAACATATCAGTATGAAGTTGGTATATATGCGTCTATGGTTTCTTGCTTAGGTATGTTTGGTTATGTTAGTGTGCAAACCTGTTGCATGGTTGTAGAGTTGTGTTAGTGTGATGATGGTGGGGGAAAAAAAACCTAGAAAATGGAAAAAGATTTTTTATTATTTTATGTTTGTTCTTAAAAAAAAAAAAAAAAAATGAATCTGCAGTCTACTTCTCAGGGTCACAACCAATCACCTTCTACTCTTTAGAAAAATGCAGATTTACTTGACGGCTGATGATTTCTTTGTGCGTGATCAGACTTCCCTCTTGAAAAATGTTTTGTGAGAAATTATCGACCTATAGTTTAGTTTATCTTGGTCCCAGGGCTGTGAAAACGAAACTCTTGATGCTCTCAGTCGACTGTTGGAAACCCATCAAGACGGAGAGAAACTGTTTTTTTTGCAATGTTTATATTTGACCTAACATGGTTTTTAGAAATGTACTTTTATTGCTTTTTATCTATTCTATTTTCCATGTTAACTTAGTTACAAACCAAAAAAAGTAGCAATGATCTTTTAACCTTTTCACTAGTTTTATAATACAGATTTTTGTTGTTGTTGTTGTTTAACTTTTCAAGCGTTTGCTAACCGTTCGCGGCCTCGGTGCTCTGAAACGGTGGACGGTCTAATGTTTAATACGTCTGCTGTTGGGAGAGTATAGACCCCGGGCCGAATCGCCACACTGCAATCTGTCCATCTGACAGTTGGACTGAGTCCGAATGGATGCACATTTCTGTCAGGAAAAGAAAATAATGGACGAAATGTTGGGAATGAGGACACTTTTTCTTTTAAAAACACGCCAAGTGAGTCAAAATTACGAGATGGAAAGTCAAAAATATTACTTTTAAAAGTCTAAATAATGAGGTAATGGTATTTATCTCATCATGACAACTTCTCAACTTATAATTGTCACATTTAAAGGCCAAAAAGTTCACTCGCTATCTCAGGATTTTGACTTACTCAAACTACACACACATTTCACAAATTTCGACTCCCAAAATTTGAATTACTGCATCAACTTTTGGGTATCAAGGACGTTAAAACGAGTCAGATTTTTACCTTCTCTCAAACATTAAGCCTTCACATCTCATAATTTTGACTTACTGTGAGTGTTGTTTTTTTTTTATTATTATTATTCCTGACTTTTCACACATTACTTTCTTTTCTCGGCATGAATGGACTTCCATACCGAATCTCATGTTGAAACTTTAAATCATAATCTATCCAAGGATGTGTTGAAAATCCGCTCGAAATGTTATCAAATGATCTCAGAACAGGAGAAAAAGGCTCGACCTTCATATTTGGTCGACTTATTCCAGAATAATCCGTCCTCGGTGATTTTCGGAGTCGATTTTTATTGAGTCAAACGTTAAAAACGAGCAGAATGAAGGCTGTTTTATGCTACTGCGTCGTGACCTTTTCGGAGTTCTGCGTCG